>NC_133537.1:4260129-4580880 GCF_048544455.1 Silene latifolia | reverse complement strand
GATAAAAGAGAGGGCCACGCTTAATTAACGAAGATTATTTAGCGGCAGTTGTGCTAGCTCGGTTCAAGATTTCATAAACTGATATCAGCAAAATGTTAAGCTCGCTATTTGAGGCTCGAATCGTGTTGATCTCGCAAACGCACAGTTGACTCGAACGGAGCGGACGCTGCTGATTCAAAACAAGGAGAAAAGTAGTCTCGGAGATACCTGCTAATCCGCCAGTTGGGATTGAAGATATTTCCACGCGCGATGTGAAACGTCGCCTCGAAATCACATATTTCTCGGCCGGGAGCAAGCGCCAATTTGAGCACCAACGAGATTTAGGGCTCGCGTTTGAACCCTCTGCGACATCGCGGTGGTCGTGTTAAAGCTCGGCATTTGAGGTCGTCAACAAGTTCACCTAAAAACAACGGGTTGACCCTCAGTCAGCCGACGCGGATTGAAAAACGTGGAGCAAGAAAACAGTAGTCTTAACGGCTTCAAATTGAAGTGTATAATACACGCGCTTTTCGCCTCCCGGGTCCTGCAATTTCTCCGGCATAGAAAATTCTCGTCATGGCTGCGAAGCAAGTTTGATTAACGAAAGATATTTAAAAGCATGTAAACATACGCATTCGCCAGTTATAAATGTGTTAGTTCGCTATTTGAGGGCCGAATGGTCAGTGGATTCCGAAAGATTGATCTGACGCTATCTGATTGAAAAGGTGAAGAAAAAGCAATGTAGGTCTCGCATGAATTCCTAACGGCCTCAGGCGGTGGTAAATACACGGCTTTTTCGGGTCCCTAAATTTCTCGAAATACATGCTTCTCGTCATACGTGCCACTAGCTTTTCTGAGCACCAACGAAGACATTTGGGGCGCCGCAGTTACAAACCAAGATTCACCCCGGATATCGCGGAAAAATGTGCTAAAACCAAGTATTTGTCAACAGTTGACCCTGTACCGAATGCGTTGACTTCTTCACCAGCTCGACGCTTGATTGAAAACAGGAGAAAGAGCAGGTTCGCATGATCAATCCTTAAATTTAATACATTTTTCGATCTCGTCCCGAATATTCGAAATTACAGAAAGCCGTCGAGCAAGGCCGGCAGTGTTTGAGTTAATTTGGGTGCCGCGTGCTCAAACCAAGATTCAAATCTCGATTATTCGAAAATGTGTTAAAACTCGCTATTGAGGCCGGCCGAACAGTCGAGCTGAATTTCGAATGAGTTGACGCTTTGATTTAGTAGCAAGAACAGAAACCGGCATTTAATTTTCTAACGGCCGGGAATTGAAGTAATTACACGGCACCCGGGTCCCGGTTTTCCTCGGAATTACATAATTTTCGCCGCCACGCTGAGTTTGAGCACTAACGCGAAGACATTTGGGGTGCCGTGTGCCACAAACCATCATTCGCCAAACCCCCGGAGTTATCAGAACAATGTGCTGCTACTTGATTCGGCGGTCAACAAACAACAGTTGACTTTGCAGCGACGCTGCGATGGGTGTCAGGAGAAACAGACCCGGGCATTGCACGAATTGAGTGATAATTACACGCTTTTTCAGATTCGGCCCGAACAAATTTCTCAAATGCATACTTTTTCGGCCGCCACGCCAGGGTTTTTTGAGACCAACGAAAGACATTTATGCCGCGTACAAACTCAAGATCTCGCCGAAATCTCAGACATCGCGGAAAATGCGTTAAAGCTCGCTATTTGAGAATGCAATCGAACAGTTGATTCTCGAATAACAAAGACTCGAATGAGCAAGACACGCGATTGAAAAACGTGAAAGAAGAAAATCCGGCATTCTCGAACCCGTTGAAATCATTTATAATACGCTTTTCGACTATCCTAAACAAAATTTTCCTCGAAATACAGGTATGTTTTCATTTGAGCACCAACGAAGACATTTACTGTGTACATAAACATTCGCCGAACCGACATTCGTGAAAAATGTGTTAAAGTCAAGATTCAGTCGGTCGAACAAAGTTGACTCGAAATCAACTTGTTTGGCCGAAGCTGACGCTGATTGAAAACAAGGAGTAAAGAAATGCGGTCCTTAAGACTAACGGCCGAACTGGTTTATATCACGGCGACGGGAATGCGGAACAATTCTCCCGGAATACATAGCTGTCATAGGCAAAGTTTGAATCTGAACGAAAGAATAGGGTCGTTACAAACTAGCATCGCTGAATCTCGACATCGTGAAAATGTTAAAACTGCTATTTGAGGCCGAATGCCAGTCGAAAGATTGATTCTGTCGAGCTGACGCCGCGATTGAGTGCTGCGGAGAGGGTCACATTTAACGGCCGGAATTGAAGTGTATAATACACGGGCTTTTTTCGATCCCGGGGTCCCGAACAGTTTCGATGTTAACTAACGAGTAGCTGTACATAAACAAGATCTCAAACTGAGCATCGCGGAAAAATGTACAGCCTATTTGAGGTCGGTCAACAGTTGACATTTCATCAACGGGTTGACTTCAAATGAGTTGACGCCGCGATTGAAACAGGAGAAAGAAACAAAACCGGCTATTTACCTTCAACGGGCCGGAACAACTTTTTCGATTCCCGGTCCTAAATTTCCTCGAATACATACGGCCATAGCGGGCGGTGTTACATTAACGAAGACATAGTGTTACAAACTGCAAAGATTCGCCGACATCGCGGAAATGCTAAAACTCATTTCATTGAGGTCAACAAAGCCTGTAAATAACGGGTTGATTCTCAAATGAGTTCGACGCTAAGATTGAAAACGGAGAAAAGAAACAAGGTTCATTTCAACGGCCGAATTGAAGTGTATAATACATTCGCTTTTTCAGATTTCGGCATTTTCGTCGATAAAAGCGTGAAGCAGTTGAGCACAACGATTTGGGGTGCCAGCGTTACAAACCAGCATTCGCCAAAACCTCGACAGGAAAATGCAGCAGCTCGCGATTTGATTTAAACAAGTTGATTCCTCAAATCAAAAGATTGATTCCCTAAAATGAAGGATAAAAGGAAACAGTAACCGCAACGCCGAATTGAAGTGTATAATACACGTTGATACTGTAACCGGCGAATTCTCCGAATTGCTCTTCGTTGATGCCGTTTGAGCACCAACGAGATAGGTGCCGGCAGTTGAGCAAACCAAGATCACGAACCGATTATCAGCGGAACAATGTTGTTATCGCTATTTGAGGTCAAATAAACAATGTTGATCTCGCAATGAGCGACGCGATTCAAAATCAGTCAGACCCGGCATTTTCAACGGTTTAAACTGAAGTGATAATAATATTCGCTTTTCAGATTCTGCAACTTTAACAAATGCCTGGAAACGCGATAGAAAAGTTTCGGTCGAGGCGCTTTAATGCAGAGGCCTGAGCAGGGAATCAACGGTGTGGATGCGCCGCAAAAGACAAACTCGTGATTCGTCAAACTGATATCGCTAAAGCTCAAGAGTTTGAGGCGTAAATTGAACAGTTGATCTCGAATAACGTTGATTCCTGAAATGCACTAAGACACGCTGATTGTACCAGGAGCATCATATCCGGGCATCTTCAACGGTTGAAACCGAATTGGCGTGTATAATACACGGCTCAGACGTTGGCAATCCTAACAAAATTTCTCGGGAAGATCACATATTTCTCGTGTGAGGCAGCGCCAACGTTTGAGCACCAATCCAGCTCAAGGCGCCGCAGTGTTACTGTAAGATTCGCCGAAACCGGATATCGCGGAAAAATGGGTTAAAGCCAAGATTTGAGGCCGAATAACAGTTCAACGGCTGATTCCTCAAATGAGTTGACGCCGCTGGACAAAAATGAAATTGAAGCTGCATAATGCTTTCGCACGGGTCCCACTCTTCGCATAGAGGTTTTCGGTCAGCAGCGCTTAAGCAAAGCTTGAGCATCAACGCGAACACAAACCTCGCCTGCTCGCTTTCTCCTGACATCAAAAATGTGTTAAAACTGCTATTTGAGGGGGTCGAATCTAACAAGTTGATTCGAATCAGACACTCTCAGCATGATGTGACAGGTTCATATACCTTCTGAACGTCGAAATGAAGCGTGAGACGTTTTTCGATCTTCGGGTTCTTGGCCTCTCCTGAAATCTACAGAAAAGTTTCCCCCCTCGAATATGCCACGCATTTTCATTTTTGGGGGTGGGTTTATAAACAAAAGATTCTAAATATCGCAAAAATGTATATTTATCGAACAACAAAGGATTACTAAAATGAACGCTTCGACGCGATTGAAATGCGGAAAAAGAAAAACCGCTGGATTTAATATTCTCTCAACGTACCATCAAGTGTATAATACACGTTTTTGATCTCGGCAAACTCTGCACAAAATTCGAAATCACATAAAGCCGCGTGAAGAAGAAAGCATCAATATATTATTTAGTGTTAGCAGTTACAAACCAAAGATTCGCCGGAACTCGAGCTATCGCGGGAAAATGTGTTAAAGTTGCTATTTTGAGGTTGAATAACAGTTGATTCGAATGAAAAGATCTCGAATGGTTGACGCTGCGCGGGATTGAAAAGCGTGAGACAGAACCCCAATTTCTGAACGTCGAATTGAAGTGTATAATACATCGGCTGCTAGATGTGGGTCCCTAATAAACTCGAAATTGGCATAGAGCTCTCGCCAGGCGCCACGCGAGCTTGAGCACTCAACGAAGACATTGGGTGCGGCAAGATTTCAACTCGATATCGCGGGAACAATGTGTTAAAGCACGCATTTGATCAATTGAACAAATCCCCCGAAATGTAACAGTTGATTTCGAAGGACGTTGTCTTGATCGTTGCGGAGTAAAAGAAAGAGGTCTCGGGAGACGTGCCGAAATTGAAGTGATGACATGCTTTTCGGGAACCCCTAATACTCGAAACGAGATAGGTTTCGGTCGGCAGCGCGCCACGACCAACGATCTTTAGGGTGCTTTAGCCGCGCTCAAGCATTCGCCGGAACCCCGACATCGCGGAAAATGTAGCAGCATTTCAGGCGTGTTGATTCCGGAAATGCAACAGCTGATTCCTCGGCTGTGATACACGCGGGATTGAAAACGCGGAGAAAAAGCAAACATAACGGTTGAAATCGGACGCGAATACACGGTTTTTCGGATTCTGTCTCAACCTTCTCGAATCGCCATGTAGTACTTTCTCTCGTAGATGCACACGCTTTGAGCACCAACGAGTTTAGGGCGCCGTGTGCCACAAACCGCTTTATTCGCCAGTAAACTCGAAGATCGTGAAAATGTATTAAAAGCTCGCTACTGTAGTATCAAATAACAGTTGATTTCATCAACGTTGATTCCTCAAATGAGCTTCGACGCTGATTGAAAAAACGCGCATCAGGTCCTTTAGCATCTTCTCAACGGCCGAACTGGCTGCATTTTTCGATTCGGTCCTCGAACAAAATTTCCGGGAAATACATAGACCCTTCGGTCACGGGCGTCAATAAAAGACTAACGCGACATTTGGGGTGGCCGGGTAAAATACAAACCGGGCCCTCGCCGGTAAATGGGTGATTATCGCGGAAAATGTAATAAACCGCTATTGAGGCCGAATCTAACAGCTATTCTCGGAATGCAGTGAAGAGCTGACTGATTAAAAAAGGTATGTGAGACCCCGCGATATCTTCCCAACGGCCAAATTCAATTAGCTTATGGGACACACGAGCGCTGGGATTCCGTCCTACATTTCTCCGAATTACATATTTTGTCGGGACCACCTATTTGATAATAACAGGGTGGATGCGCGCCACACAAACAAGATTCGCCGAATCCGGATATCGCAAAAATGTGTTAAAGCCGGTTGAGGTCAACAGTTGATTATCAACGTTGATTCCTCAAATGAGTTTCGACGCCTCCTCGACAAAACAGTGAGAAGAAACAACCGCTGGTTTGTCTTCAACGGCCACTGAAGAATACACGCGCTGATTCCGGCCCGGCAAATTCTGGAAATCACATAGTGCTTTCGTCAGAGAGCGCTAGCTAGCGTTTGAGACCAACGAAGATATTTAGTGTCGGGCGCCACAACTACATTCGCAAACCGATTATCGCGAAAATGCTGTAACTGCTATTTATGTCGAACAGTGTTGATTCCTCGAAGATTGACTGAATGGCTGACGCCAGCAGGGAGAAAGAAACAGACCGCATAACGGGTCAAATTGAAGGAGGACACAGATCGCCGTAATCCGCCGCCCGAATACATAGCTGTCATAAGTTTGCTAAGCAATGTTCAGTACCAACTGAAGATTAGCTTAAAACCACAAACTGCAAGATCGCCAAATCCGATATCGCGAGCGTTAAAGCTCGCTATTGAGGCATTTGAATAGTTGACTGAACAGTTGATTCTCACAGACACGCATCGGGAGAAAAGAAATGCGGTCCGGCATCTTTGACTGAAGTAATCACATGTGTTTTGACTCTTTCGGGAACCCCTAAACAAATTTCCGAATATATAGAGCCTGAGAAGACTAACGGTGATATCGGGAGCCGGCTGCAATACAAAGATTCGCTGAATCCTCGATATCGCGGAAAAATAGCAGCTCGCATTTGAGGCTGAATCGAACAAAGTTGATTTTAGTCAACGGGCTGATTTCAAATGAGCTGACGCTGTGATTAAATAAACGGGAGAAAAAGAAACATAGTTCGCTATTTACCTTCGAACGGCCAAATCGGGGCGTAATACACGGCTTTTTCGTAAGGATTCCGGGTCCTCAGTAATTTCAGGGTGAAAAGCTCTGGTCGATGCGGTTTGAGAGGGGAATCAACGAAGATTATTAGCAGTCACAGGGGGAAAGATTCGCTCAACGGCCTGAGAGCATAAATAAGAAGCTCAAGCATTTTGAGGTCGAGATCGTCTCAGTTGATCTGAATCGTGATTGACCAATGAGCCGACGCTGCTGATGTGGAGAAAGAAACGCGGTCCGCATACGAATCGGTATAATACAATATTTTTCGACTTTGGGACCCGAATTCTCCGAAATTACATAGAAATTCTCGTCGCATACGCCACGCTAGTTTGAGCACCAAGTGAGCCGTGTTACAAAATAAGATACGCTGAACCGATATCGCGGAAAAATGTGTTAGCTTGTTATTTGAGGCCGAACAACAAAGACTGAATAACGTTTAGATTTCTCAAATGAGCTCGATCTATGATTGAAAAACAGGAGAAACAGGTCGTCAAATTGGCGTATAATACACGGATCTCCGATAAATCGCATATAGTTCCTCGGCTATACAGCGGTGAAGAGTTTGATACTCAACGGGGTGTTAAGAAGATAAACCGCGATTCTTTTAAACTGATATCAGTGAAAATGTTAAAGCTCGCGTTTGAGGCTGAATGCAATAAATTTCAAATCTGAAGATTTGATCTCAACAACTGACGCTATAGTTCCACACTTCAACGCCGAATTGAGTGCGATACACGCTCGACTCGAGTCCTAATCGCTTCTCCTAAATACATGCAGTTTCTCGGTCGCATATCGCCACCAGTATTGAAGACCAACGAAAGACATTCAAGTCGGTAATACAAACAAAGAAACCGATTATCACAAAATGTAGCAGTCGTTATTTGAGTCAATTGAACAAATAAACAACAGTTAATTTAAATGAGCGACGCGATTGTAAACAGGAGAACAGGTTCGTAAGATTTACCTTTAACTTGTCAATTGAAGGACATGGCTTTTCGTGATTCTAACAATTCCGAAGATAGAAGTTCCTCGGTCAGATGCGCCGCTTGAGCACCAACGATATTTGGGGTGCCGGTGAGCCATGTCCAAGATTCGTTTAGTCCGATTATCGCGGAAAATGTGTTGTGCTCGTTATTTGAGGTCGAACAACAGTTGATTCCCGACAATAACAGGTTGATCTCACTAGCTGACATCGCGGATTTAAAACAGTGTTGTCTCGAACGAACTGTTCGAAGTATCATACGCTTTTCAGACTGTCCCTAATTCCCGAACATAAATTTCCTCGGCATATGCGCCACGAAAGAAAAATTTTTGACACCAACGAAGGTGAGCATTAAAATAATAAACCCGATATCGTGATAATAAATAGCCGCGATTATGTCATCAACAGCCGATTCCTCGAATCTAACGGGCTGATCTCCTCAAATGAGCTGACGCTGATTGAAACGGGAACAGGAACCAGCTACTTACCTTCTAACGGCCAATGAAGTGGGAATACACGGCCAGATTCTCGAACCTTAATGCACTGGCAATCACATATTCTTCGGTCGGGATGTCGCGAAGCAAAGTTTGATAATAACGAGTATTTGCGTTACAGATAAGATTTCGCCGAAACCGACATCGAGCACGGTCAACAAGTTGACTTAGTCAAAAGATTGATTCTAAATGGTTTATGTGAGAAAAAGAAACAAACCGAGATTTTACTTAACGTCAAATCAGCAGACAATACGCTGCATCTCCGGAACTTTAATTCTCCAGAAATACATGAGGTGCCCTCGTCGAGCAAGTCACGCCAGTTTATGAAGACATTTGGGGGTGCCGCGTACAAAAAAACCAAGATCGCCGAAATCGCTGTCAGGGGAGAAAAAAGAAATAGTTCTGGTACTCTGACTCCCCCAAATGTCTTCCATGAGCCTTTGGTGCCCGGACCCAAAATCGTGAAAATGACATTTTCAATGATAATCCGAAGCTCGCGGAACGTTTTCACACACCCGAGTTTCGACCTGACCGGCACCCCCAAATATCTTTCGTTGGTGCTCAAACTTTGCGTAGCCGCTTTGTCTTCCCCAAGAGGAACTTTCTTGGGATTCCTGAGAATTTTTGTTCAATCATCCCGGAAACCAGCTCATTATACAGGAATCAATGCTCGATCCTAAGGTCAAATAAGGACCCGAACGTTTTTTTCACCCGTTTAATCATGTGTTAAAGCTCATTTCGAATCAATGGTCGATTTCAAATTTGAAATAACGGTTCAACACATTTTTGACGATAATCCGAGATTTCGTTAGAATATTGTTCTTTAACACATTGAAGTGTATTATACACTTGCTCAAACTTTGCGTCTTCCCGATCAAATGACCCAAAGTATTCCGTTAGTTTTATTGATTTTGTTCCGGATTTTATCCCCCGAAAAACCGAAATGTATTATTCAATCACGTAGGTCGTCCGGAACGTTTCTTTTTTCCCCGTTTTTCAATCATCCGAGCTCATTTTGGAATCAACCTGTTCGATTTCCAAAAAATAACGAGCTTTAACACATTTTTCAAGATAATCCGAGTTTCACTTAACGCCGGCTATTCAGGGCACACCGGTACATCCCCAAATGTCTTCCGTTGTGCTTCAAACTTTGCGTGGCCGCTTTATCCAACCCGATTTATGAACTTTTATGTGATTTTGGAGAATTTTGTCAGGACCCGAACCCGAAAACCGTGTATTATTTCAAACGGGAAGGTCGCACGACCTTTTCAATTTCAATCACGCGTCCGAGCTCATTTCAGAATCAACTATTCTATTTCGTGAATCAACTTCGACCTCACAAATAACAAATAACGAGCTTTAACACATTTTTCACGATAATCCGAGTTTCGCGAATGCTCGTTTCAGGCACACCGGCACCCAAATGTCTTCCGTTGGTGCTCAAACTTTGCGTGGCCCTTTATCCACCCGAGAAATTTCTATGTGATTTTCGAGAATTTTGTTCCGGACCCCTAATCCCCAAAACCGTATTATTATACACTTCAATTTCAACCTGCTGAAGGTCGATCGGACCCGTTTCTTTTTCTCCTCGTTTTTCAATCACGCGTCCGAGCAGAATCAATTTCGATTCCAGTGAATCAACCCGTTCGATTTCAGCCTCAAATAACGAGCTTTAACACATTTTTCACGATAATCCGAGTTTTCGCGAATGCCGGTTCATGGCACACCCGCACCTCCCAAATGTCTTCCGTTGGTGCTCAAACTTTGCGTGGCCGCTTTATCCGACCGAGAACTTTCTATGTGATTTCCGAGAATTTTGTTCCGGACCCTAAAATCCCTAAAAACCGTGTATTATACACTTCAATTTGAACCTGGCTCGAAGGTCGACTGATGAACTCTATTTTTTTTCTCCCCGTTTTTCAATCACGCGTCCGAGCTCATTTCAGGAATCAACTTGCATTTCAGAAATTTCGATTTCAACCAAATAACGAGCTTTAACACATTTTTCACGATAATCCGAGTTTCAACGAATGTTGTTTCAGGCACACCGCACCCCCAAATGTCTTCCGTTGGTGCTCAAACTTTGCGTGGCCGCTTTATCTGACCCGAGGAACTTTCTATGTGATTTCCGGAGAATTTTGTTCCGGAACCCCGGAATCCCGAAAAACCGTGTATTATAACTTCAATTAAAGCCTGCTCTAAGGTCGACGAACGTTTCTCGTTTTTCTCTATTTTTCAATCACGCGTCCGAGCTCATTTCAGAATCAACCTGTTCGATTTCAGGAACTGTTCGATTTCAGCCTCAAATAACGAGCTTTAACACATTTTTCACGATAATCCGAGTTTCGGGCATGTCGGTTTGTGGCACACCGGCACCCCCAAATGTCTTCCGTTGGTGCTCAAACTTTGCATGGCCGCTTATCTAACCCGAGAACTTTCTATGTGATTTCCTGGAGAATTTTGTTCCGGGACCCCCGAATCCCGAAACCGTATTATACACTTCAATTTCACTGCTCGGAAGGTCGTAGAACGGAACCTGTTTCTTTTTCTCCTCGTTTTTCAATCACGCGTCCGAGCTCATTTCATTTCAGAATCAACCGCTCGATTTCAGCCTCAAATAACGAGCTTTAACACATTTTTCACGATAATCCGAGTTTCGCGAATGTCGTTTTCAGGGAACACCGACTTCACTCCCAAATGTCTTCCGTTGGTGCTCAAACTTTGCGTGGCCGCTTTATCTCGACCCGAGGAACTTTCTATGTGATTTCCGAGAATTTTATTCCGGACCCTAATCCCGAAAAACCGTGTATTATACACTTCAATTTCAATTTTGCTCGGAAGGTCGACGAACCTCGTTTCTTTTTCTCCCGTTTTTCAATCACGCATCCGAGCTCATTTCAGAATCAACATGTTCGAACAAGCCGATTTCAAATAACGAGCTTTAACACATTTTTCAATAATCCGAGCCCGGCCATCGAATGCTGGTTTGTGGCACACCGCACCCCCAAATGTCTTCCGTTGGTGCTCAAACTTTGCGTGGCCGCTTTATCCAATCCGAGGAACTTTCTATGTGATTTCCGGAGAATTTTGTTCCGTTTTTTAATCCCAAAACCGTGTATTATACACTTCAATTTCTGCCTGCTCGAAGGTCGACGAACCCCGTTTCTTTTTCTCCCCGTTTTTCAATCACGCGTCCGAGCTCATTTCAGGAATCAACTTGTTCGATTTCAGCCTCAAATAACGAGCTTTAACACATTTTTCACGATAATCCGAGTTTCTAATGCCGGTTTCAGGCACACCGCACCCCCAAATGTCTTCCGTTGGTGCTCAAACTTTGTGGGCCGCGATTTATCTCGACCGAGGAACTTTCTATGTGATTTCCGGAGAATTTTGTTCCGGACCCCTAATCCCAAAACCGTGTATTATACACCAATTTCAGCTGCTCAAAGGTCGAACGCACCCCGTTTCTTTTTTCTCCTCGTTTTTCAATCACGCGTCCGAGCTCATTTCAGGAATCAACCTGTTCGATTTCAGAATCAACTTGTTTCGATTTCAAATTTCAAATAACGAGCTTTAACACATTTTTCACGATAATCCGAGTTTTGCGAATGCTGGTTTGCAGGCACACCGGCACTCCCAAATGTCTTCCGTTGGTGCTCAAACTTTGCGTGGCCGCTTTATCCGACCCGAGGAACTTTCTATGTGATTTCCGGAGAATTTTGTTCCGGACCCCGTAATCCCGAAAAACCGTGTATTATACACTTCAATTTCAACCGCTCGGGAAGGTCGAATTGAACCTTTTTTTTTCTCTTTTTTTCAATCACGCGTCCGAGTTTTTAGGAATCAACCGTGTTCATTTCGTGAATCAACCTGCGTTCGATTTCAGCCTCAAATAACGAGCTTTAACACATTTTTCACGATAATCCGAGTTTCGCGAATGCTGGGCTCAGGCACACCGGCACCCCAAATGTCTTCCGTTGGTGCTCAAACTTTGCGTGGCCGCTTTATCTCACCCGAGGAACTTTCTATGTGATTTCCGGAGAATTTTGTTCCGGACCCCGAATCCCAAAACCGTGTATTATACACTTCAATTTCAACTGCTCTAAGGTCGACTCTAACCCCGTTTTTTTTCCCCGTTTTTCAATCACGCGTCCGAGCTCATTTCAGAATCAACCTGTTCGATTTCAGGAATCAACCTGTTCGATTTCAAATTTCAAATAACGAGCTTTAACACATTTTTCACGATAATCCGAGTTTTGGCGAATGCGGGTTTGTGGCACACCGGCACCCCCAAATGTCTTCCGTTGGTGCTCAAACTTTGCGTGGCCGCTTTATCCGACCCGAGGAACTTTCTATGTGATTTTCGGAGAATTTTGTTCCGGGACCTTTAATCCCAAAACCGTGTATTATACACTTCAATTTCAGCCTGCTCGGAAGGTCGCATCGAACCGTTTTTCTTTTCTCCTCGTTTTTCAATCACGCGTCCGAGCTCATTTCAGAATCAACAGAATCTCGTTCGATTTCAACCTCAAATAACGAGCTTTAACACATTTTTCACGATAATCCGAGTTTCGGCGAATGTCGGTTTGTGGCACACCGGCACCCCAAATGTCTTCCGTTGGTGCTCAAACTTTGCGTGGCCGCTTTATCTAACCCGAGAACTTTCTATGTGATTTCCGGAGAATTTTTTCCGGACCCCTAATCCCGAAAAACCGTGTATTATACACTTCAATTTCAGCTGCTCGGAAGGTCGCATCGGAACCCGTTTTTTTCTCTCGTTTTTCAATCACGCGTCCGAGCTCATTTCAGTGAATCAACTTTCGATTTCAGGAATCAACTGTTCGATTTCACCTCAAATAACGAGCTTTAACACATTTTTCACGATAATCCGAGTTTCGGCGAATGCCGGTTTGTGGCACACCGGCACCCCCAAATGTCTTCCGTTGGTGCTCAAACTTTGCGTGGCCGCTTTATCTGACCCGAGGAACTTTCTATGTGATTTCCGGAGAATTTTATTCCGGACCCCGAAATCCCGAAAACCGTGTATTATACACTTCAATTTCAGCCGCTCGGAAGGTCGAACGGACCCGCTTTTCTTTTCTCCCGTTTTTCAATCACGCGTCCGAGCTCATTTCAGGAATCAACCGTTCGATTTCAGGAATCAACCTTTCGATTTCAGCCTCAAATAACGAGCTTTAACACATTTTTCACGATAATCCGAGTTTCGCGAATGTCGGTTTGTGGCACACCGGCACCCCAAATGTCTTCCGTTGGTGCTCAAACTTTGCGTGGCCGCTTTATCCGACCCGAGGAACTTTCTATGTGATTTCCGGAGAATTTTGTTCCGGACCCCGGAATCCCGAAAAACCGTGTATTATACACTTCAATTTCCTGCTCGGAAGGTCGTACCGACTCGTTTCTTTTTCTCCCCGTTTTTCAATCACACGTCCGAGCTCATTTCAGGAATCAACCTGTTCGATTTCAGGAATCAACCTGTTTGATTTCAGCCTCAAATAACGAGCTTTAACACATTTTTCACGATAATCCGAGTTTCGCGAATAACGCCGGGTTTGTCAGGCACACCCGGCACCCCCAAATGTCTTCCGTTGGTGCTCAAACTTTGCGTGGCCGCTTTATCTGACCCGAGGAACTTTCTATGTGATTTCCGAGAATTTTGTTCCGGACCCCGAATCCCGAAAACCGTGTATTATACACTTCAATTTCACTGCTCGAAGGTCGTACTTAACTCTGTTTCTTTTTCTCCCCGTTTTTCAATCACGCGTCCGAGCTCATTTCAGGAATCAACCTATTCGATTTCAGAATCAACTTGCTCGATTTCACCTCAAATAACGAGCTTTAACACATTTTTCACGATAATCCGAGTTTCGGCGAATGCTGGTTTCAGGCACACCGGCACCCCCAAATGTCTTCCGTTGGTGCTCAAACTTTGCGTCACCGCTTATCCGACCCGAGGAACTTTCTATGTGATTTCCTGAGAATTTTGTTCCGGACCCCGAAATCCCGAAAACCGTGTATTATACACTTCAATTTCAACTGCTCGGGAAGGTCGTAACGGACCTTGTTTCTTTTTCTCCCGTTTTTCAATCACGCGTCCGAGCTCAGCGTTCGATTTCAGAATCAACCTGTTCGATTTCAAGCCTCAAATAACGAGCTTTAACACATTTTTCACGATAATCCGAGTTTCGCGAATGCCGGTTCAGTGGCACACCGGCACCCCCAAATGTCTTCCGTTGGTGCTCAAACTTTGCGTGGCCGCTTTATCTGACCCGAGGAACTTTCTATGTGATTTCCGGAGAATTTTGTTCCGGACCCCGGAATCCCGAAAAACCGTGTATTATACACTTCAATTTCACTGCTCTAAGGTCGCACGGGACCCGTTTTTCTTTTTCTCCCTGTTTTTCAATCACGCGTCCGAGCTCATTTCAGAATCAACCTGTTCGATTTCAGAATCAACTCGATTTCAGCCTCAAATAACGAGCTTTAACACATTTTTCACGATAATCCGAGTTTCGGCGAATGCTGGTTTGTGGCACACCAGCACCCCCAAATGTCTTCCGTTGGTGCTCAAACTTTGCGTGGCCGCTTTATCTGACCCGAGGAACTTTCTATGTGATTTCCGGAGAATTTTGTTTCGGGACCCCGGAATCCCGAAAAACCGTGTATTATACACTTCAATTTCAGCCGTTCGGAAGGTCGTACCGGACCCTGTTTCTTTTTCTCCCTGTTTTTCAATCACGCGTCCGAGCTCATTTCAGGAATCAATCTTTTCGATTTCAGGAATCAACTTGTTCGATTTCAGCCTCAAATAACGAGCTTTAACACATTTTTCACGATAATCCGAGTTTCGGCGAATGCTGGTTTGTGGCACACCGGCACCCCCAAATGTCTTCCGTTGGTGCTCAAACTTTGCGTCACCGCTTTATCTGACCCGAGGAACTTTCTATGTGATTTCCGGAGAATTTTGTTCCGGACTTTAATCCCGAAAACCGTGTATTATACACTTCAATTTTCACTGCTCGGAAGGTCGTAACGGACGTTTCTTTTTCTCCTCGTTTTTCAATCACGCGTCCGAGCTCATTTCAGAAATCAACCCGTTCGATTTTCGATTTCAAATTTCAAATAACGAGCTTTAACACATTTTTCACGATAATCCGAGTTTCGGCGAATGCTGGTTTCTGGCACACCGGCACCCCCAAATGTCTTCCGTTGGTGCTCAAACTTTGCGTGGCCGCTTTATCTGACCCGAGGAACTTTCTATGTGATTTCCGGAGAATTTTGTTCCGGAACCCCGGAATCCCGAAAAACCGTGTATTATACACTTCAATTTCAAA
The DNA here is from genome assembly GCF_048544455.1 of Silene latifolia. Lineage (NCBI taxonomy): Eukaryota > Viridiplantae > Streptophyta > Magnoliopsida > Caryophyllales > Caryophyllaceae > Silene > Silene latifolia. Next base: position 4,565,398 of record NC_133537.1, on the reverse strand, counting down.
CTGCTCTAAGGTCGTACGACCGCTTTTTTTTCTCCCGTTTTTCAATCACGCGTCCGAGCTCATTTCAGGAATCAACCTGTTCGATTTCGTGAATCAACCCGTTCGATTTCAAATTTCAAATAACGAGCTTTAACACATTTTTCACGATAATCCGAGTTTCGGCGAATGCTGGTTTGTGGCACACCGGCACCCCCAAATGTCTTCCGTTGGTGCTCAAACTTTGCTTCACCGCTTTATCTGACCCGAGGAACTTTCTATGTGATTTCCGGAGAATTTTGTTCCGGGATCCCGGAATCCCGAAAAACCGTGTATTATACACTTCAATTTCACTGCTCGGAAGGTCGTAACGACCCCCGTTTTTTTTCTCCCCGTTTTTCAATCACGTCCGAGCTCATTTCGAATCAAGCTCGATTTCAGGAATCAACCTGTTCGATTTCAAACCTCAAATAACGAGCTTTAACACATTTTTCACGATAATCCGAGTTTCTAAGCGAATGCCGGTTTCAGGCACACCGGCACCCCCAAATGTCTTCCGTTGGTGCTCAAACTTTGCGTGGCCGCTTTATCTCGACCCGATAAACTTTCTATGTGATTTTGGGAGAATTTTGTTCCGGACCCCGGAATCCCGAAAACCGTGTATTATACACTTCAATTTCACTGCTCAAGGTCGTGACGGACCGCTTTTTCTCCCTGTTTTTCAATCACGCGTCCGAGCTCATTTCAGGAATCAATCTTTTCGATTTCAGGAATCAACTTGTTCGATTTCAGCCTCAAATAACGAGCTTTAACACATTTTTCACGATAATCCGAGTTTCGGCGAATGCTGGTTTGTGGCACACCGGCACCCCCAAATGTCTTCCGTTGGTGCTCAAACTTTGCTTCACCGCTTTATCTGACCCGAGGAACTTTCTATGTGATTTCCGGAGAAATTTGTTCCGGGACCCCGAAATCCCGAAAACCGTGTATTATACACTTCAATTTCACTGCTCGGAAGGTCGTAACGGACCCGTTTCTTTTTCTCCCGTTTTTCAATCACTCGTCCGAGCTCATTTGAGGAATCAACCCGTTCGATTCTAGGAATCAACCGTTTCGATTTCAAACCTCAAATAACAAGCTTTAACACATTTTTCACGATAATCCGAGTTTGGCGAATGCCGTTTTCAGGCACACCGGCACCCCCAAATGTCTTCCGTTGGTGCTCAAACTTTGCGTGGCCGCTTTATCTGACCCGAGGAACTTTCTATGTGATTTCCGGAGAAATTTGTTCCGGTCCCTGAGTCCCGAAAACCGTGTATTATACACTTCAATTTCACTGCTCGGAAGGTCGTACCGACTGTTTTTTTTCTCCTCGTTTTTCAATCACGCGTCCGAGCTCATTTCAGAAATCAACCTTTTCGATTTCAGGAATCAACTTGTTCGATTTCAACCTCAAATAACGAGCTTTAACACATTTTTCACGATAATCCGAGTTTCTGGCGAACTTGGTTCAGGCACACCGGCACCCCAAATGTCTTCCGTTGGTGCTCAAACTTTGCTTCACCGCTTTATCTGACCCGAGGAACTTTCTATGTGATTTCCGGAGAATTTTGTTCCGGGACCCCGGAATCCCGAAAAACCGTGTATTATACACTTCAATTTCAAATTGCTCGGAAGGTCGTACGACCCCGTTTCTTTTTCTCCCTCGTTTTTCAATCACACGTCCGAGCTCATTTCAGAATCAACCTTTTCGATTTCAGAATCAACTTGTTCGATTTCACCTCAAATAACGAGCTTTAACACATTTTTCACGATAATCCGAGTTTCGGCGAATGCTGGTTTGTGGCACACTGGCACCCCCAAATGTTTTCCGTTGGTGCTCAAACTTTGCTTCACCGCTTTATCTGACCCGAGGAACTTTCTATGTGATTTCCGGAGAATTTTGTTCTGGGACACCGGAATCCCGAAAAACAGTGTATTATACACTTCAATTTCACTGCTCGAAGGTCGTAACGGACCTCGCTTTCTTTTTCTCCTCGTTTTTCAATCACGCGTCCGAGCTCATTTGAGGAATCAACCCGTTCGATTTTAGGAATCAACCCGTTCGATTTCACCTCAAATAACGAGTTTTAACACATTTTTCACGATAATCCGAGTTTTGGCGAATGTTGGTTTGTGGTACATCAAGCACCCCAAATGTCTTCCGTTGGTGCTCAAACTTTGCTTCGCCGCTTTATCTGACCCGAGAAACTTTCTATGTGATTTCCGGAGAATTTTGTTCCGGGACCCCGGAATCCCGAAAAAACGTGTATTAGACACTTCAATTTCACTGCTCGGAAGGTCGTAACGGACTCGTTTCTTTTTCTCCCTGTTTTTCAATCACGCGTCCGAGCTCATTTGAGGAATCAACCCGTTCGATTTTAGGAATCAACCTGTTCGATTTCAGCCTCAAATAACGAGTTTTAACACATTTTTTCACGATAATCCGAGTTTCGGCGAATGCTGGTTTGTGGCACACCGGCACCCCCAAATGTCTTCCGTTGGTGCTCAAACTTTGCGTGGCCGCTTTATCCGACCCGAGGAACTTTCTATGTAATTTCCGGAGAATTTTGTTCCGGACCCTGGAATCCCGAAAAAACCGTGTATTATACACTTCAATTTCACTGTTCGGAAGGTCGCATCGACCCTCGTTTTTCTTTTTCTCCTGTTTTTCAATCACGCGTCCGAGCTCATTTCAGGAATCAATCTTTTCGATTTCGGGAATCAACTTGTTCGATTTCAGCCTCAATAACGAGCTTTAACACATTTTTCACGATAATCCGAGTTTTGGCGAACGTCTGGTTTCAGGCACATCGGCACCCCCAAATGTCTTCCGTTGGTGCTCAAACTTTGCTTCACCGTATCCGACCCGAGGAACTTTCTATGTGATTACCGGAGAATTTTGTTCGGGACCCCGAATCCCGAAAACCGTGTATTATACACTTCAATTTCAAATGTTGGGGAAGGTCGTAACGGACCCTCGTTTCTTTTTCTCCTCGTTTTTCAATCACGCGTCCGAGCTCATTTGAGGAATCAACCCGTTCGATTTCAGGAATCAACTTGTTCGATTTCGACCTCAAATAACGAGCTTTAACACATTTTTCACGATAATCCGAGTTTTGCGAATGCTGGTTTTTGGCACACCGGCACCCCCAAATGTCTTCCGTTGGTGCTCAAACTTTGCGTGGCCGCTTTATCCGACCCGAGGAACTTTCTATGTGATTTCCGGAGAATTTTGTTCCGGACCCCGTAATCCCGAAAAACCGTGTATTATACACTTCAATTTCAAACTGTTCAAGGTCGACCGGACCGTTTCTTTTTCTCCCGTTTTTAAATCACGCGTCCGAGCTAATTTCAGGAATCAACCTGTTCGATTTCAGAATCAACCTGTTCGATTTCGGCCTCAAATAACGAGCTTTAACACATTTTTCACGATAATCCGAGTTTTTGGCGAATGTCGGTTTGTGGCACACCGGCACCCCCAAATGTCTTCCGTTGGTGCTCAAACTTTGCGTGGCCGCTTTATCTGACCCGAGGAACTTTCTATGTGATTTCCGGAGAATTTTGTTCCGGGACTTTGGAATCCCGAAAAACCGTGTATTATACACTTCAATTTCACTGCTCGGAAGGTCGTATCGGACTCGTTTTTCTCCCTGTTTTTCAATCACGCGTCCGAGCTCATTTGAGGAATCAACCCGTTCGATTTTAGGAATCAACCTGTTCGATTTCAGCCTCAAATAACGAGTTTTAACACATTTTTTCACGATAATCCGAGTTTCGGCGAATGCTGGTTTGTGGCACACCGGCACCCCCAAATGTCTTCCGTTGGTGCTCAAACTTTGCGTGGCCGCTTTATCTGACCCGAGGAACTTTCTATGTAATTTCCGGAGAAATTTGTTCCGGGACCCCGGAATCCCGAAAAACCGTGTATTATACACTTCAATTTCAGCCGTTCGGAAGGTCGTACCGGACCCTGTTTCTTTTTCTCCCTGCTTTTCAATCACGCGTCCGAGCTCATTTCAGGAATCAATCTTTTCGATTTCAGGAATCAACTTGTTCGATTTCAGCCTCAAATAACGAGCTTTAACACATTTTTCACGATAATCCGAGTTTCGGCGAATGCTGGTTTGTGGCACACTGGCACCCCCAAATGTCTTCCGTTGGTGCTCAAACTTTGCTTCACCGCTGTATCTGACCCGAGGAACTTTCTATGTGATTACCGGAGAATTTTGTTCCGGGACCCCGGAATCCCGAAAAACCGTGTATTATACACTTCAATTTCAGCCGTTCGGAAGGTCGTAACGGACCTGTTTCTTTTTCTCCCTGTTTTTCAATCACGCGTCCGAGCTCATTTGAGGAATCAACCCGTTCGATTTCAGGAATCAACCTGTTCGATTTCAGCCTCAAATAACGAGCTTTAACACATTTTTCACGATAATCCGAGTTTCGGCGAATGCTGGTTTGTGGCTCACCGGCACCCCCAAATGTCTTCCGTTGGTGCTCAAACTTTGCGTGGCCGCTTTATCTGACCCGAGGAACTTTCTATGTGATTTCCGGAGAATTTTGTTCCGGACCACGGAATCCCGAAAAACCGTGTATTATACACTTCAATTTCACTAGTTCAGGAAGGTCGCACTCGACCTGTTTCTTTTTCTCTCGTTTTTAAATCACGCGTCCGAGCTAATTTTGGAATCAACCTGTTCGATTTCAGGAATCAACTGTTCAATTTGACCTCAAATAACGAGCTTTAACACATTTTTCACGATAATCCGAGTTTGGCCGAATCTTTCGGTTTGTGGCTCACCGCACCCAAATGTCTTCCGTTGGTGCTCAAACTTTGCGTGGCCGCTTTATCTGACCCGAGGAACTTTCTATGTGATTTCCGGAGAATTTTGTTCCGGGACCCCGGAATCCTGAAAAACCGTGTATTATACACTTCAATTTCAGCCGTTCCAAGGTAAATCGGACCGTTTCTTTTTTCCCCGTTTTTGAATCACGCGTCCGAGCTCATTTCAGAATCAACTGTTCGATTTCAGAATCAACCTGTTCAATTTGACCTCAAATAACGAGCTTTAACACATTTTTCACGATAATCCGAGTTTCGGCGAATGCTGGTTTGTGGCACACCGGCACCCCCAAATGTCTTCCGTTGGTGCTCAAACTTTGCGTGGCCGCTTTATCTGACCCGAGAAACTTTCTATGTAATTTCCGGAGAAATTTGTTCCGGGACCTCGGAATCCCGAAAAACCGTGTATCATACACTTCAATTTCAGCCGTTCGGAAGGTCGACGACCTGTTTCTTTTTCTCCTTTTTTTCAATCACGCGTCCGAGTTCATTTCAGAATCAATCTTTTCGATTTCGTGAATCAACTTGTTCGATTTCAAACCTCAAATAACGAGCTTTAACACATTTTTCACGATAATCCGAGTTTCGGCGAATGCTGGTTTGTGGCACACTGGCACCCCCAAATGTCTTCCGTTGGTGCTCAAACTTTGCTTCACCGCTTTATATGACCCGAGGAACTATCTATGTGATTTCCGGAGAATTTTGTTCCGGTATCCCGGAATCCCGAAAAACCGTGTATTATACACTTCAATTTCAGCCGTTCGGAAGGTCGTAACGGACCCTGTTTCTTTTTCTCCCTGTTTTTCAATCACTCGTCCGAGCTCATTTGAGGAATCAACCCGTTCGATTCTAGGAATCAACCTGTTCGATTTCAGCCTCAAATAACAAGCTTTAACACATTTTTCACGATAATCCGAGTTTTGCGAATCTTTGTTTTGTGGCACACCGGCACCCCAAATGTCTTCCGTTGGTGCTCAAACTTTGCGTGGCCGCTTTATCCGACCCGAGGAACTTTCTATGTAATTTCCGGAGAAATTTGTTCCGGTCCCCGAGTCCCGAAAAACCGTGTATTATACACTTCAATTTCAATTGTTCGGAAGGTCGACAGGACCCGTTTCTTTTTCTCCCCGCTTTTCAATCACGCGTCCGAGCTCATTTCAGAATCAATCTTTTCGATTTCAGAATCAACTTGTTCGATCTCGGCCTCAAATAACGAGCTTTAACACATTTTCACCATAATCCGAGTTTTGCGAATCTTGGTTTGTCAGGCACACCGGCACCCCAAATGTCTTCCGTTGGTGCTCAAACTTTGTTTCACCGCTGTATCTGACCCGAGGAACTTTCTATGTGATTTCCGGAGAATTTTGTTCCGGGACCCCGGAATCCCGAAAAACCGTGTATTATACACTTCAATTTCAGCCGTTCGGAAGGTCGTAACGGACTATGTTTCTTTTTCTCCCTGTTTTTCAATCACGCGTCCGAGCTCATTTGAGAAATCAACCCGTTCGATTTCAGGAATCAACTTGTTCGATTTCAGCCTCAAATAACGAGCTTTAACATATTTTTCACGATAATCCGAGTTTCGGCGAATGCTGGTTTGTGGCACACCGGCACCCCCAAATGTCTTCCGTTGGTGCTCAAACTTTGCGTGGCCGCTTTATCTCACCCGAGGAACTTTCTATGTAATTTCCGGAGAAATTTGTTCCGGGACCCCGGAATCCCGAAAAACCGTGTATTATACACTTCAATTTCAGCCGTTCGGAAGGTAGTACCGGACCCTGTTTCTTTTTCTCCCTGTTTTTCAATCACGTGTACGAGCCCATTTCAAGAATCAACCTGTTCGATTTCAGGAATCAACCTATTCAAATTCTGCCTCAAATAACGAGCTTTAACACATTTTTCACGATAATCCGAGTTTCGGCGAATGCTGGTTTGTGGCACAATGGCACCCCAAATGTCTTCCGTTGGTGCTCAAACATTGCTTCGCCGCTTTATCTGACCCGAGAAACTTTCTATGTGATTTCCGGAGAAATTTGTTCCGGGACCCCGGAATCCCGAAAAACCGTGTATTATACACTTCAATTTCAGCCGTTCGGAAGGTCGTACCGGACCCTGTTTCTTTTTCTCCCTGCTTTTCAATCACGCGTCCGAGCTCATTTCAGGAATCAATCTTTTCGATTTCAGGAATCAACTTGTTAGATTTCAGCCTCAAATAACGAGTTTTAACACATTTTTCACGATAATCCGAGTTTCGGCGAATGCTAGTTTGTGGCACACCGGCACCCCAAATGTCTTCCGTTGGTGCTCAAACATTGCTTCGCCGCTTTATCTGACCCGAGAAACTTTCTATGTGATTTCCAGAGAATTTTGTTCGGGACCTTTAATCCCGAAAACCGTGTATTATACACTTCAATTTCAGCCGTTCGGAAGGTCGTAACGGACCCTGTTTCTTTTTCTCCCTGTTTTTCAATCACGCGTCCGAGCTCATTTGAGGAATCAACCCGTTCGATTTTAGTAATCAACCTGTTCGATTTCAGCCTCAAATAACGAGCTTTAACACATTTTTTCACGATAATCCGAGTTTCGGCGAATGCTGGTTTGTGGCACACCGGCACCCCCAAATGTCTTCCGTTGGTGCTCAAACTTTGCGTGGCCGCTTTATCTGACCCGAGGAACTTTCTATGTAATTTCCGGAGAAATTTGTTCGGGACCCGGAATCCCAAAACCGTGTATTATACACTTCAATTTCACCTGCGTTCGGAAGGTCGACGGACCTGTTTCTTTTTCTCCTCGCTTTTCAATCACGCGTCCGAGCTCATTTCAGAATCAATCTTTTCGATTTCGGGAATCAACTTGTTAGATTTTGACCTCAAATAACGAGTTTTAACACATTTTTCACGATAATCCGAGTTTCGGAAAAGTTGGTTTGTGGCACACCGGCACCCCAAATGTCTTCCGTTGGTGCTCAAACTTTGCTTCGCCGCTTTATCTGACCCGAGAAATTTTCTATGTGATTTCCGGAGAATTTTGTTCCGGACCCCTAATCCCGAAAAACCGTGTATTATACGCTTCAATTTCGTAGTTCGGAAGGTCTTAAAGGACCCTGTTTCTTTTTCTCCTTGTTTTTCAATCACGCGTCCGAGCTCATTTGAGGAATCAACCCGTTCGATTTCAGGAATCAACCTGTTCGATTTCAGCCTCAAATAACGAGCTTTAACACATTTTTCACGATAATCCGAGTTTTGCGAATCTTTGGTTTGTGGCACACCGGCACCCCAAATGTCTTCCGTTGGTGCTCAAACTTTGCGTGGCCGCTTTATCTCACCCGAGGAAATTTCTATGTGATTTCCGGAAAATTTTGTTCGGGACACAGAATCCCAAAACCGTGTATTATACACATCAATTTCAACCGTTCGGAAGGTCGTACCGGACCTGTTTCTTTTTCTCCTGTTTTTCAATCACGTGTACGAGCTCATTTCAGAATCAACCCGTTCGATTTCAGAATCAACCTGTTCAATTTCTGCCTCAAATAACGAGCTTTAACACATTTTTCACGATAATCCGAGTTTCGACGAATGCTGGTTTGTGGCACACCGGCACCCCTAAATGTCTTCCGTTGGTGCTCAAACTTTGCGTGGCCGCTTTATCTGACCCGAGGAACTTTCTATGCGATTTCCGGAGAATTTTGTTCGGGACCGAATCTCAAAACCGTGTATTATCACTTCAATTTCAGCCGTTCGGAAGGTCGTACCGGACCCTGTTTCTTTTTCTCCCTGTTTTTGAATCACGCGTCCGCGCTCATTTCAGGAATCAACCTGTTCGATTTCAGGAATCAACCTGTTCAATTTCAGCCTCAAATAACGTGCTTTAACACATTGTTCACGATAATCCGAGTTTCGGCGAATGCTGGTTTGTGGCACACCGGCACCCCCAAATGTCTTCCGTTGGTGCTCAAACTTTGCGTGGCCGCTTTATCTGACCCGAGGAACTTTCTATGTAATTTCCGGAGAATTTTGTTCCGGGACCCCGGAATCCCGAAAAACCGTGTATTATACACTTCAATTTGGCCGTTACCGGAAGGTCGTATCGGACCCGTTTCTTTTTCTCCTCGCTTTTCAATCACGCGTCCGAGCTCATTTCAGAATCAATCTTTTCGATTTGGGAATCAACTTGTTCGATTTCGGCCTCAAATAACGAGCTTTAACACATTTTTCACGATAATCCGGTTTCGCGAATGCTTTGGTTTCAGGGCACACCGGCACCCCAAATGTCTTCCGTTGGTGCTCAAACTTTGCTTCACCGCTTTATCTGACCCGAGGAACTTTCTATGTGATTTCCGGAGAATTTTGTTCTGGGACACCGGAATCCCGAAAAACAGTGTATTATACACTTCAATTTCAGCCGTTCGGAATGTCGTAACGGACCTTGTTTCTTTTTCTCCCTGTTTTTCAATCACGCGTCCGAGCTCATTTGAGGAATCAACCCGTTCGATTTTAGTAATCAACCTGTTCGATTTCAGCCTCAAATAACGAGCTTTAACACATTTTTCACGATAATCCGAGTTTCGGCGAATGCTGGTTTGTGGCACATCGGCACCCCCAAATGTCTTCCGTTGGTGCTCAAACTTTGCGTGGCCGCTTTATCTGACCCGAGGAACTTTCTATGTAATTTCCGGAGAAATTTGTTCCGGACCCGGATCCCGAAAACCGTGTATTATACACTTCAATTTCACTGTTCGGAAGGTCGTAAATCGGACCTGTTTCTTTTTCTCCCTGCTTTTCAATCACGCGTCCGAGCTCATTTCAGGAATCAATCTTTTCGATTTCAGGAATCAACTTGTTAGATTTCAGCCTCAAATAACGAGTTTTAACACATTTTTCACGATAATCCGAGTTTCGGCGAAAGCTGGTTTGTGGCACACCGGCACCCCAAATGTCTTCCGTTGGTGCTCAAACTTTGCTTCGCCGCTTTATCTGACCCGAGAAATTTTCTATGTGATTTCCGGAGAATTTTGTTCCGGGACCCCGGAATCCCGAAAAACCGTGTATTATACGCTTCAATTTCAGCCGTTCGGAAGGTCTTAAAGGACCCTGTTTCTTTTTCTCCTTGTTTTTCAATCACGCGTCCGAGCTCATTTGAGGAATCAACCCGTTCGATTTCAGGAATCAACCTGTTCGATTTCAGCCTCAAATAACGAGCTTTAACACATTTTTCACGATAATCCGAGTTTCGGCGAATGCTGGTTTGTGGCACACCGGCACCCCCAAATGTCTTCCGTTGGTGCTCAAACTTTGCGTGGCCGCTTTATCTCACCCGAGGAAATTTCTATGTGATTTCCGGAAAATTTTGTTCCGGGACACCGGAATCCCGAAAAACCGTGTATTATACACATCAATTTCAACCGTTCGGAAGGTCGTACCGGACCCTGTTTCTTTTTCTCCCTGTTTTTCAATCACGTGTACGAGCTCATTTCAGGAATCAACCTGTTCGATTTCAGGAATCAACCTGTTCAATTTCTGCCTCAAATAACGAGCTTTAACACATTTTTCACGATAATCCGAGTTTCGACGAATGCTGGTTTGTGGCACACCGGCACCCCTAAATGTCTTCCGTTGGTGCTCAAACTTTGCGTGGCCGCTTTATCTGACCCGAGGAACTTTCTATGCGATTTCCGGAGAATTTTGTTCCGGGACCCCGGAATCCTGAAAAACCGTGTATTATCACTTCAATTTCAGCCGTTCGGAAGGTCGTAGGACCATTTTTTCTCCTGTTTTTGAATCACGCGTCGCGCTCATTTCAGGAATCAACCTGTTCGATTTCAGGAATCAACCTGTTCAATTTCACCTCAAATAACGTGCTTTAACACATTGTTCACGATAATCCGAGTTTCGCGAATCTTTGGTTTGTGGCACACCGGCACCCCCAAATGTCTTCCGTTGGTGCTCAAACTTTGCGTGGCCGCTTTATCTGACCGAGGAACTTTCTATGTAATTTAGGAGAAATTTGTTCCGGACCGGAATCCCAAAAAACCGTGTATTATACACTTCAATTTCCGTCGTTCGGAAGGTCGACGGACTGTTTCTTTTTCTCCCGCTTTTCAATCACGCGTCCGAGCTCATTTCAGAATCAATCTTTTCGATTTCAGGAATCAACTTGTTCGATTTCGGCCTCAAATAACGAGCTTTAACACATTTTTCACGATAATCCGGGTTTCGGCGAATGTCTTTGGTTTCAGGGCACACCGGCACCCCAAATGTCTTCCGTTGGTGCTCAAACTTTGCTTCACCGCTTTATCTGACCCGAGGAACTTTCTATGTGATTTCCAGGAGAATTTTGTTCGGGACACGGAATCCCGAAAAACAGTGTATTATACACTTCAATTTCACCGTTCGAATGTCGTAACGGACCTTGTTTCTTTTTCTCCCCGTTTTTCAATCACGCGTCCGAGCTCATTTCAGGAATCAACCCGTTCGATTTTAGGAATCAACTGTTCGATTTCAAACCTCAAATAACGAGTTTTAACACATTTTTCACGATAATCCGAGTTTCGGCGAATGCTGGTTTGTGGCACACCGGCACCCCAAATGTCTTCCGTTGGTGCTCAAACTTTGCTTCGCCGCTTTATCTGACCCGAGAAACTTTCTATGTGATTTCCGGAGAATTTTGTTCGGGGACACCGGAATCCGAAAAAAACGTGTATTAGACACTTCAATTTCAAATTGTTCGGAAGGTCGTAACGGACCCTGTTTCTTTTTCTCCCTGTTTTTCAATCACGCGTCCGAGCTCATTTGAGGAATCAACCCGTTCGATTTTAGTAATCAACCTGTTCGATTTCAGCCTCAAATAACGAGCTTTAACACATTTTTTCACGATAATCCGAGTTTCGCGAATCTTTGGTTTTGGCACACCGCACCCCAAATGTCTTCCGTTGGTGCTCAAACTTTGCGTGGCCGCTTTATCTGACCCGAGGAACTTTCTATGTAATTTCCGGAGAAATTTGTTCGGGACCTTAATCCGAAAACCGTGTATTATACACTTCAATTTCAGCCGTTCGGAAGGTCGTACCGGACCCTGTTTCTTTTTCTCCCTGCTTTTCAATCACGCGTCCGAGCTCATTTCAGGAATCAATCTTTTCGATTTCAGGAATCAACTTGTTAGATTTCAGCCTCAAATAACGAGTTTTAACACATTTTTCACGATAATCCGAGTTTCGGCGAATGCTAGTTTGTGGCACACCGGCACCCCAAATGTCTTCCGTTGGTGCTCAAACTTTGCTTCGCCGCTTTATCTGACCCGAGAAACTTTCTATGTGATTTCCGGAGAATTTTGTTCCGAGACCCCGGAATCCCGAAAAACCGTGTATTATACACTTCAATTTCAGCCGTTCGGAAGGTCTTAAAGGACCCTGTTTCTTTTTCTCCTTGTTTTTCAATCACGCGTCCGAGCTCATTTGAGGAATAAACCCGTTCGATTTCAGGAATCAACCTGTTCGATTTCAGCCTCAAATAACGAGCTTTAACACATTTTTCACGATAATCCGAGTTTCGGCGAATGCTGGTTTGTGGCACACCGGCACCCCCAAATGTCTTCCGTTGGTGCTCAAACTTTGCGTGGCCGCTTTATCTCACCCGAGGAAATTTCTATGTGATTTCCGGAAAATTTTGTTCTGGGACCCCGGAATCCCGAAAAACCGTGTATTATACACATCAATTTCAACCGTTCGGAAGGTCGTACCGGACCCTGTTTCTTTTTCTCCCTGTTTTTCAATCACGTGTACGAGCTCATTTCAGGAATCAACCTGTTCGATTTCAGGAATCAACCTGTTCAATTTCTGCCTCAAATAACGAGCTTTAACACATTTTTCACGATAATCCGAGTTTCGACGAATCTTTGGTTTGTGGCACACCGGCACCCCTAAATGTCTTCCGTTGGTGCTCAAACTTTGCGTGGCCGCTTTATCTCACCCGAGGAACTTTCTATGCGATTTCCGGAGAATTTTGTTCCGGACTTTAATCTGAAAAACCGTGTATTATCACTTCAATTTCGGCCGTTCGGAAGGTAAATCAGGACCTGTTTCTTTTTCTCCCTGTTTTTGAATCACGCGTCCGCGCTCATTTCAGGAATCAACCTGTTCGATTTCAGGAATCAACCTGTTCAATTTCAGCCTCAAATAACGTGCTTTAACACATTGTTCACGATAATCCGAGTTTCGGCGAATGATGGTTTGTGGCACACCGGCACCCCCAAATGTCTTCCGTTGGTGCTCAAACTTTGCGTGGCCGCTTTATCTCGACCGAGGAACTTTCTATGTAATTTCCGGAGAAATTTGTTCGGGACCGGATCCCGAAAAACCGTGTATTATACACTTCAATTTCAGCCTGTTCGGAAGGTCGCATCGACCTGTTTCTTTTTCTCCCGCTTTTCAATCACGCGTCCGAGCTCATTTCAGAATCAATCTTTTCGATTTCAGAATCGACTTGTTCGATTTCGACCTCAAATAACGAGTTTTAACACATTTTTCACGATAATCCGAGTTTCGGCGAATGCTGGTTTGTGGCACACCGGCACCCCAAATGTCTTCCGTTGGTGCTCAAACTTTGCTTCGCTGCTTTATCTGACCCGAGAAACTTTCTATGTGATTTCCGGAGAATTTTGTTCCGGGACCCCTTTAATCCCAAAAAAAAACGTGTATTAGACACTTCAATTTAGTAGTTCGGAAGGTCGTAACGGACCTCGTTTCTTTTTCTCCCTCGTTTTTCAATCACGCGTCCGAGCTGATTTGAGGAATCAACCCGTTCGATTTTAGGAATCAACTTTGTTCGATTTCACCTCAAATAACGAGTTTTAACACATTTTTTCACGATAATCCGAGTTTCGGCGAATGCTGGTTTGTGGCACACCGGCACCCCAAATGTCTTCCGTTGGTGCTCAAACTTTGCGTGGCCGCTTTATCTGACCCAAGGAACTTTCTATGTGATTTCCGGAGAATTTTTTTCCGGGACCGGAACCCCGAAAAACCGTGTATTATACACTTCAATTTCAGCCGTTCGGAAGGTCGTACCGGACCCTGTTTCTTTTTCTTCCTGCTTTTCAATCACGCGTCCGAGCTCATTTCAGGAATCAATCTTTTCGATTTCAGGAATCCACTTGTTCGATTTCAGCCTCAAATAACGAGCTTTAACACATTTTTCACGATAATCCGAAGTTTGGCGAATCTTTGGTTTTGGCACACTGGCACCCCCAAATGTCTTCCGTTGGTGCTCAAACTTTGCTTCACCGCTGTATCTGACCCGAGGAACTTTCTATGTGATTTCCGGAGAATTTTGTTCTGGGACCCCGGAATCCCGAAAAACCGTGTATTATACACTTCAATTTCAGCCGTTCGGAAGGTCGTAACGGACCCTGTTTCTTTTTCTCTCTGTTTTTCAATCACGCGTCCGAGCTCATTTGAGGAATCAACCCGTTCGATTTTAGGAATCAACCTGTTCGATTTCAGCCTCAAATAACGAGCTTTAACACATTTTTCACGATAATCCGAGTTTCGGCGAATGCTGGTTTGTGGCACACCGGCGCCCCCAAATGTCTTCCGTTGGTGCTCAAACTTTGCGTGGCCGCTTTATCTGACCCGAGGAACTTTCTATGTGATTTCCGGAGAATTTTGTTCGGGACCCTAATCTGAAAACCGTGTATTATATCTTCAATTTCACGTTCAAGGTCGAGGACCTGTTTCTTTTTCTCCCTGTTTTTGAATCACGCGTCCGAGCTCATTTCAGGAATCAACCTGTTCGATTTCAGGAATCAACCTGTTCAATTTCAGCCTCAAATAACGAGCTTAACACATTTTTCACGATAATCCGAGTTTCGGCGAATGCTGGTTTGTGGCACACCGGCACCCCCAAATGTCTTCCGTTGGTGCTCAAACTTTGCGTGGCCGCTTTATCTGACCCGAGAAACTTTCTATGTAATTTCCGGAGAAATTTGTTCCGGGACCTCGGAATCCCGAAAAACCGTGTATTATACACTTCAATTTCAGCCGTTCGGAAGGTCGTACCGGACCCTGTTTCTTTTTCTCCCTGCTTTTCAATCACGCGTCCGAGTTCATTTCAGGAATCAATCTTTTCGATTTCAGGAATCAACTTGTTCGATTTCAGCCTCAAATAACGAGCTTTAACACATTTTTCACGATAATCCGAGTTTGCGAATCTTTGGTTTGTTGCACACCGGCACCCCCAAATGTCTTCCGTTGGTGCTCAAACTTTGCTTCACCGCTTTATCGACCGAGGAACTTTCTATGTGATTTAGGAGAATTTTGTTCCGGTATCCCGTAATCCCGAAAAACCGTGTATTATACACTTCAATTTCAGCCGTTCGGAAGGTCGTAACGGAACCTGTGTCTTATTCTCCCTGTTTTTCAATCACGCATCCGAGCTCATTTGAGGAATCAACCCGTTCGATTCTAGGAATCAACCTGTTCGATTTCAGCCTCAAATAACAAGCTTTAACACATTTTTCACGATAATCCGAGTTTCGGCGAATGCTGTTTTGTGGCACACCGGCACCCCCAAATGTCTTCCGTTGGTGCTCAAACTTTGCGTGGCCGCTTTATCTGACCCGAGGAACTTTCTATGTAATTTCCGGAGAAATTTGTTCCGGTCCCTGAGTCCCGAAAAATCGTGTATTATACACTTCAATTTCACTGTTCGGAAGGTAAATCAGGACCTGTTTCTTTTTCTCCTCGCTTTTCAATCACGCGTTCGAGCTCATTTCAGGAATCAATCTTTTCGATTTCAGGAATCAACTTGTTCGATTTCAGACTCAAATAACGAGCTTTAACACATTTTTCACGATAATCCGAGTTTTGAATCTTTGGTTTAGGCACACTTTGGCACCCCCAAATGTCTTCCGTTGGTGCTCAAACTTTGCTTCGCCGCTTTATCTGACCCGAGAAACTTTCTATGTGATTTCCGGAGAATTTTGTTCCGGGACCCCGGAATCCCGAAAAACCGTGTATTATACACTTCAATTTCAGCCGTTCGGAAGGTCGTAACGGACCCTGTTTCTTTTTCTCCCTGTTTTTCAATCACGCGTCCGAGCTCATTTGAGGAATCAACCCGTTCGATTTTAGGAATCAACCTGTTCGATTTCAGCCTCAAATAACGAGTTTTAACACATTTTTTCACGATAATCCGAGTTTTGGCGAATCTTTGGTTTGTGGCACACCGGCACCCCCAAATGTCTTCCGTTGGTGCTCAAACTTTGCGTGGCCGCTTTATCTCGACCGAGGAACTTTCTATGTAATTTCCGGAGAAATTTGTTCGGGACCCGGAATCCGAAAAACCGTGTATTATACACTTCAATTTCGGCCCGTTCGGAAGGTAAATGCGGACCTGCTTTTTTCTCGCTTTTCAATCACGCGTCCGAGCTCATTTCAGGAATCAATCTTTTCGATTTCAGGAATCAACTTGTTCGATTTCAGCCTCAAATAACGAGCTTTAACACATTTTTCACGATAATCCGAGTTTGCGAATCTTTGGTTTGTGGCACACCTGGCACCCCCAAATGTCTTCCGTTGGTGCTCAAACTTTGCTTCACCGCTGTATCTCGACCGAGGAACTTTCTATGTGATTTCCGGAGAATTTTGTTCGGGACCCCGAATCCCAAAAACCGTGTATTATACACTTCAATTCAGCCGTTCGGAAGGTCGTAACGGACCCTGTTTCTTTTTCTCCCTGTTTTTCAATCACGCGTCCGAGCTCATTTGAGGAATCAACCCGTTCGATTTCAGGAATCAACCTGTTCGATTTCAGCCTCAAATAACGAGCTTTAACACATTTTTCACGATAATCCGAGTTTCGGCGAATGCTGGTTTGTGGCACACCGGCACCCCCAAATGTCTTCCGTTGGTGCTCAAACTTTGCGTGGCCGCTTTATCTGACCCGAGGAACTTTCTATGTGATTTCCGGAGAATTTTGTTAGGGACCGGAATCTGAAAACCGTGTATTATACACTTCAATTTCAGCCGTTCCGAAGGTCGTACCGGACCCTGTTTCTTTTTCTCCCTGTTTTTGAATCACGCGTCCGAGCTCATTTCAGGAATCAACCTGTTCGATTTCAGGAATCAACCTGTTCAATTTCAGCCTCAAATAACGAGCTTTAACACATTTTTCACGATAATCTTAGTTTTTGCGAATCTTTGGTTTGTGGCACACCGGCACCCCCAAATGTCTTCCGTTGGTGCTCAAACTTTGCGTGGCCGCTTTATCTGACCCGAGAAACTTTCTATGTAATTTCCGGAGAAATTTGTTCCGGGACCTCGGAATCCCGAAAAATCGTGTATTATACACTTCAATTTCAGCCGTTCGGAAGGTCGTACCGGACCCTGTTTCTTTTTCTCCCTGCTTTTCAATCACGCGTCCGAGCTCATTTCAGGAATCAATCTTTTCGATTTCTGGAATCAACTTGTTCGATTTCAGCCTCAAATAACCAGTTTTAACACATTTTTCACGATAATCCGAGTTTCGGCGAATGCTGGTTTGTGGCACACTGGCACCCCCAAATGTCTTCCGTTGGTGCTCAAACTTTGCTTCACCGCTTTATCTGACCCGAGGAACTTTCTATGTGATTTCCGGAGAATTTTGTTCCGGTATCCCGGAATCCCGAAAAACCGTGTATTATACACTTCAATTTCAGCCGTTCGGAAGGTCGTAACGGACCCTGTTTCTTTTTCTCCCTGTTTTTCAATCACGCGTCCGAGCTCATTTGAGGAATCAACCCGTTCGATTCTAGGAATCAACCTGTTCGATTTCAGCCTCAAATAACAAGCTTTAACACATTTTTCACGATAATCCGAGTTTCGCGAATCTTTGGTTTGTGGCACACCGGCACCCCAAATGTCTTCCGTTGGTGCTCAAACTTTGCGTGGCCGCTTTATCTGACCCGAGGAACTTTCTATGTAATTTCCGGAGAAATTTGTTCCGGTCCCGAGTCCCGAAAAATCGTGTATTATACACTTCAATTTCACTGTTCGGAAGGTCGCATCGGACTGTTTTTTTCTCTCGCTTTTCAATCACGCGTCCGAGCTCATTTCAGAATCAATCTTTTCGATTTCAGGAATCAACTTGTTCGATTTCGGCCTCAAATAACGAGCTTTAACACATTTTTCACGATAATCAGGAGTTTGGCGAATCTTTGGTTTGTACACCTGGCACCCCCAAATGT
Organism: Silene latifolia; assembly: GCF_048544455.1. Classification (NCBI taxonomy): domain Eukaryota; kingdom Viridiplantae; phylum Streptophyta; class Magnoliopsida; order Caryophyllales; family Caryophyllaceae; genus Silene; species Silene latifolia. The sequence goes on along the minus strand of NC_133537.1, from coordinate 4,547,319 downwards.
CTTCCGTTGGTGCTCAAACTTTGCTTCACCGCTTTATCTGACCCGAGGAACTTTCTATGTGATTTCCGGAGAATTTTGTTCCGGTATCCGGAATCAAAAACCGTGTATTATACACTTCAATTTATTGTTCGGAAGGTCGTAACGGACCTCGTTTCTTTTTCTCCTGTTTTTCAATCACGCGTCCGAGCTCATTTGAGGAATCAACCCGTTCGATTCTAGGAATCAACCTGCATTCGATTTCGACCTCAAATAACAAGCTTTAACACATTTTTCACGATAATCCGAGTTTTGAATCTTTGGTTTGTGGCACACCGGCACCCCAAATGTCTTCCGTTGGTGCTCAAACTTTGCGTGGCCGCTTTATCAGACCCGAGGAACTTTCTATGTTATTTAGGAGAATTTTGTTAGGGACCGGAATCAAAAACCGTGTATTATACACTTCAATTTCGGCCGTTCAAGGTCACCGGACTGTTTCTTTTTCTCCTGTTTTTGAATCACGCGTCCGAGCTCATTTCAGGAATCAACCTGTTCGATTTCAGGAATCAACCTGTTCAATTTCGGCCTCAAATAACGAGCTTTAACACATTTTTCACGATAATCCGAGTTTCGCGAATCTTTGGTTTGTGGCACACCTAAGCACCCCCAAATGTCTTCCGTTGGTGCTCAAACTTTGCGTGGCCGCTTTATCTGACCCGAGGAACTTTTTATGTGATTTCCGGAGAATTTTGTTCCGGGACCCCGGAATCCCGAAAAACCGTGTATTATACACTTCAATTTCAGCCGTTCGGAAGGTCGTACCGGACCCTGTTTCTTTTTCTCCTTGTTTTTCAATCACGAGTCCGAGCTCATTTCAGGAATCAACCCGTTCGATTTCAGGAATCAACCTGTTCGATTTCAGCCTCAAATAACGAGGTTTAACACATTTTTCACGATAATCCGAGTTTCGGCGAATCTTTGGTCAGGCACACCGGCACCCCCAAATGTCTTCCGTTGGTGCTCAAACTTTGCGTGGCCGCTTTATCGACCCGAGGAACTTTTTATGTGATTTCCGGAGAATTTTGTTCGGGACCGGAATCCCGAAAAACGTGTATTATACACTTCAATTTGCCGTTCGGAAGGTCGTACCGGACCCTGTTTCTTTTTCTCCCTGTTTTTCAATCACGAGTCCGAGCTCATTTCAGGAATCAACCCGTTCGATTTCAGGAATCAACCCGTTCGATTTCAGGAATCAACCTGTTCGATTTGACCTCAAATAACTAGCTTTAACACATTTTTAACGATAATCCGAGTTTGGCGAATGCTTTGGTTTGTGGCACACCGGCACCCCCAAATGTCTTCCGTTGGTGCTCAAACTTTGCGCGCCGCTTTATCGACCCGAGGAACTTTTTATGTGATTTCGGAGAATTTTGTTAGGGACGGAATCCCGAAAAAACGTGTATTATACACTTCAATTTCAGCCGTTCGGAAGGTCGTACCGGACCCTGTTTCTTTTTCTACTTGTTTTTCAATCACGAGTCCGAGCTCATTTCAGGAATCAACCCGTTCGATTTCAGGAATCAACCTGTTCGATTTCAAACCTCAAATAACGAGGTTTAACACATTTTTCACGATAATCCGAGTTTTGAATCTTTGGTTTGTGGCACACCGGCACCCCCAAATGTCTTCCGTTGGTGCTCAAACTTTGCGTGGCCGCTTTATCTGACCGAGGAACTTTCTATGTTATTTAGGAGAATTTTGTTAAAGGGACCGGAATCCCGAAAAACCGTGTATTAATACACTTCAATTTCAGCCGTTCGGAAAGTCGTACCGGGCCCTGTTTCTTTTTCTCCCTGTTTTTCAATCACGAGTCCGAGCTCATTTCAGGAATCAACCTGTTCGATTTCAGGAATCAACCTGTTCGATTTAAACCTCAAATAACGAGTTTTAACACGTTTTTCACGATAATCCGAGTTTCGCGAATCTTTGGTTTGTGGCACACCGCACCGTCAAATGTTTTCCGTTGGTGCTCAAACTTTGCGAGGCCGCTTTATCTAACCCGGGGAACTTTCTATGTGATTTCCGGAGAATTTTGCTCGGACCGGAATCCGAAAACGTGTATTATACACTTCAATTTGACCCGTTGCGGAAGGTCGACAGGACCCTGTTTCTTTTTCTCCTGCTTTTCAATCACGCGTCCGAGTTCATTTCAGGAATCAATCTTTTCGATTTCAGGAATCAACTTGTTCGATTTGACCTCAAATAACCGACTTTAACACATTTTTCACGATAACGAGTTTTTGGCGAATCTTTGGTTTGTGGCACATCGGCACCCCAAATGTCTTCCGTTGGTGCTCAAACTTTGCTTCGCCGCTTTATCTGACCTGAGGAACTTTCTATGTGATTTCCGGAGAATTTTGTTCCGGTATCCTAATCCCGAAAAACCGTGTATTATACACTTCAATTTGAGTTGTTCGGAAGGTCGTACTGGACCCTGTTTCTTTTTCTCCCTGTTTTTCAATCACGCGTCCGAGCTCATTTGAGGAATCAACCCGTTCGATTCTATGAATCAACCTGCTCGATTTCACCTCAAATAACAAGCTTTAACACATTTTTCACGATAATCCGAGTTTTGCGAATCTTTGTTTTGTAGGCACACCGGCACCCCAAATGTCTTCCGTTGGTGCTCAAACTTTGCGTGGCCGCTTTATCAGACCCGAGGAACTTTCTATGTAATTTCCGGAGAAATTTGTTCCGGTCCCCTGAGTCCCGAAAAATCGTGTATTATACACTTCAATTTCAGCCGTTGGAAGGTCGTCAGGACCCTGTTTCTTTTTCTCCTCGCTTTTCAATCACGCGTCCGAGCTCATTTCAGGAATCAATCTTTTCGATTTCGGGAATCAACTTGTTCGATTTGACCTCAAATAACGAGCTTTAACACATTTTTCACCATAATCCGAGTTTCGGCGAATCTTTGGTTTTCAGGCACTTTGGCACCCCCAAATGTCTTCCGTTGGTGCTCAAACTTTGCTTCACCAGTATCTCGACCCGAGAACTTTCTATGTGATTTCAGGAGAATTTTGTTAGGGACCCCGAATCCGAAAAATCGTGTATTATACACTTCAATTTTAGTTAGTTAAGGTCGAACGGACTATGTTTCTTTTTCTCCTGCTTTTTTTCAATCACGCGTCCGAGCTCATTTGAGGAATCAACCCGTTCGATTTCAGGAATCAACTTGTTCGATTTCACCTCAAATAACGAGCTTTAACATATTTTTCACGATAATCCGAAGAGTTTGGCGAATGCTTTGGTTTGTGGCACACCGGCACCCCCAAATGTCTTCCGTTGGTGCTCAAACTTTGCGTGGCCGCTTTATCTCACCCGAGGAACTTTCTATGTAATTTCCGGAGAAATTTGTTCCGGACCCAGGAATCCGAAAAACCGTGTATTATACACTTCAATTTCGGCCGTTCGGAAGGTCGTACCGGACCCTGTTTCTTTTTCTCCCTGTTTTTCAATCACGTGTACGAGCTCATTTCAGGAATCAACCTGTTCGATTTCAGGAATCAACCTATTCAAATTCTGCCTCAAATAACGAGCTTTAACACATTTTTCACGATAATCGAAGTTTTGGCGAATCTTTGGTTTGTCAGGCACACCGCACCCCCAAATGTCTTCCGTTGGTGCTCAAACATTGCTTCGCCGCTTTATCTGTCCCGAGTAACTTTCATTGTGATTTCCGAGAATTTTGTTAGGGACCTTTAATCCCGAAAAACCGTGTATTATACACTTCAATTTCAGCCGTTCGGAAGGTCGTAACGGACCCTGTTTCTTTTTCTCCTTGTTTTTCAATCACGCGTCCGAGCTCATTTGAGGAATCAACCCGTTCGATTTTAGTAATCAACCTGTTCGATTTCAGCCTCAAATAACGAGCTTTAACACATTTTTTCACGATAATCCGAGTTTCGGCGAATGCTGGTTTGTGGCACACCGGCACCCCCAAATGTCTTCCGTTGGTGCTCAAACTTTGCGTGGCCGCTTTATCTGAGCCGAGGAACTTTCTATGTAATTACCGAAGAAATTTGTTCCGGGACCCCGGAATCCCGAAAAACCGTGTATTATACACTTCAATTTCAGCCGTTCGGAAGGTCGTACCGGACCTTGTTTCTTTTTCTCCCTGCTTTTCAATCACGCGTCCGAGCTCATTTCAGGAATCAATCTTTTCGATTTCAGGAATCAACTTGTTCGATTTCAGCCTCAAATAACGAGCTTTAACACATTTTTCACGATAATCCGAGTTTCGGCGAATGCTGGTTTGTGGCACACCGGCACCCCAAATGTCTTCCGTTGGTGCTCAAACTTTGCTTCGCGGCTTTATCTGACCCGAGAAACTTTCTATGTGATTTCCGGAGAATTTTGTTCCGGACCTTGGAATCCCGAAAAACCGTGTATTATAAACTTCAATTTCAGCCGTTCGGAAGGTCTTAAAGGACCCTGTTTCTTTTTCTCCTTGTTTTTCAATCACGCGTCCGAGCTCATTTGAGGAATCAACCCGTTCGATTTCAAGAATCAACCTGTTCGATTTCAGCCTCAAATAACGAGCTTTAACACATTTTTCACGATAATCCGAGTTTTTGAATCTTTGGTTTGTGGCACACCGGCACCCCCAAATGTCTTCCGTTGGTGCTCAAACTTTGCGTGGCCGCTTTATCTCACCCGAGGAAATTTCTATGTGATTTCCGGAAAATTTTGTTCTGGGACCCCGGAATCCCGAAAAACCGTGTATTATACACATCAATTTCAACCGTTCGGAAGGTCGTACAGGACCCTGTTTCTTTTTCTCCCTGTTTTTCAATCACGTGTACGAGCTCATTTCAGGAATCAACCTGTTCGATTTCAGGAATCAACCTGTTCAATTTCTGCCTCAAATAACGAGCTTTAACACATTTTTCACGATAATCCGAAGTTTCGACGAATCTTGGTTTGTGGCACACCGCACCCTAAATGTCTTCCGTTGGTGCTCAAACTTTGCGTGGCCGCTTTATCTCGACCCGAGGAACTTTCTATGTGATTTCGGAGAATTTTGTTCGGGACCGGAATCTCAAAACCGTGTATTATCACTTCAATTTCAAACCGTTCGGAAGGTAAACGGACCTGTTTCTTTTTCTCCCTTTTTTGAATCACGCGTCCCGCTCATTTCAGAATCAACCTGTTCGATTTCAGGAATCAACCTGTTCAATTTCAGCCTCAAATAACGTGCTTTAACACATTGTTCACGATAATCCGAGTTTCGCGAATCTTTGGTTTGTGGCACACCGGCACCCCCAAATGTCTTCCGTTGGTGCTCAAACTTTGCGTGGCCGCTTTATCTCGACCCGAGGAACTTTCTATGTAATTTCCGGAGAAATTTGATCAGGACCCGGAATCCCGAAACCGTGTATTATACACTTCAATTCGGTAGTTCGGAAGGTAAATCGGACCTGTTTCTTTTTCTCCTCGCTTTTCAATCACGCGTCCGAGCTCATTTCAGGAATCAATCTTTTCGATTTCAGGAATCAACTTGTTCGATTTCAGCCTCAAATAACGAGCTTTAACACATTTTTCACGATAATCCGGGTTTCGGCGAATGCTAGTTTGTGGCACACTGGCACCCCCAAATGTCTTCCGTTGGTGCTCAAACTTTGCTTCACCGCTTTATCTGACCTGAGGAACATTCTATGTGATTTCCAGAGAATTTTGTTCTGGGACACCGGAATCCCGAAAAACCGTGTATTATACACTTCAATTTCAGCCGTTCGGAAGGTCGTAACGGACCCTGTTTCTTTTTCTCCCAGTTTTTCAATCACGCGTCCGAGCTCATTTGAGGAATCAACCCGTTCGATTCTAGGAATCAACCTGTTCAATTTCAGCCTCAAATAACGAGCTTTAACACATTTTTCACGATAATCCGAGTTTCGGCGAATGCTGGTTTGTGGCACACCGGCACCCCAAATGTCTTCCGTTGGTGCTCAAACTTTGCTTCGCCGCTTTATCTGACCCGAGAAACTTTCTATGTGATTTCCGGAGAATTTTGTTCCGGGACCCCGGAATCCCGAAAAACCGTGTATTATACACTTCAATTTCAGCCGTTCGGAAGGTCGTAACGGACCCTGTTTCTTTTTCTCCCTGTTTTTCAATCACGCGTCCGAGCTCATTTGAGGAATCAACCCGTTCGATTCTAGGAATCAACCTGTTCAATTTCAGCCTCAAATAACGAGCTTTAACACATTTTTCACGATAATCCGAGTTTCGGCGAATGCTGGTTTGTGGCACACCGGCACCCCAAATGTCTTCCGTTGGTGCTCAAACTTTGCTTCGCCGCTTTATCTGACCCGAGAAACTTCCTATGTGATTTCCGGAGAATTTTGTTCCGGAACCCCGGAATCCCGAAAAACCGTGTATTATACACTTCAATTTCAGCCGTTCGGAAGGTCGTAACGGACCTGTTTCTTTTCTCCCAGTTTTTCAATCACGCGTCCGAGCTCATTTGAGGAATCAACCCGTTCGATTCTAGGAATCAACCTGTTCAATTTCAGCCTCAAATAACGAGCTTTAACACATTTTTCACGATAATCCGAGTTTCGGCGAATGCTGGTTTGTGGCACACCGGCATCCCAAATGTCTTCCGTTGGTGCTCAAACTTTGCTTCGCCACTTTATCTGACCCGAGAAACTTTCTATGTGATTTCCGGAAAATTTTGTTCCGGGACCCCGGAATCCCGAAAAACCGTGTATTATACACTTCAATTTCAGCCGTTCGGAAGGTCGTAACGGACCCTGTTTCTTTTTCTCCCTGTTTTTCAATCACGCGTCCGAGCTCATTTGAGGAATCAACCCGTTCGATTTTAGAAATCAACTTGTTCGATTTCAGCCTCAAATAACGAGCTTTAACACATTTTTTCACGATAATCCGAGTTTCGGCGAATGCTGGTTTGTGGCACACCGGCACCCCCAAATGTCTTCCGTTGGTGCTCAAACTTTGCGTGGCCGCTTTATCTGACCCGAGGAACTTTCTATGTAATTTCCGGAGAAATTTGTTCCGGGACCCCGGAATCCCGAAAAACCGTGTATTATACACTTCAATTTGATCGTTCGGAAGGTCGCAGGACCTGTTTCTTTTTCTCTCGCTTTTCAATCACGCGTCCGAGTTCATTTCAGGAATCAATATTTTCGATTTCAGGAATCAACTTGTTCGATTTCAACCTCAAATAACGAGCTTTAACACATTTTTCACGATAATCCGAGAGTTTTGGCGAATCTTTGGTTTTGGCACACCGGCACCCCCAAATGTCTTCCGTTGGTGCTCAAACTTTGCTTCACGCTGTATATCGACCCGAGGAACTTTCTATGTGATTTCGGAGAATTTTGTTCGGGACCGGAATCCCTAAAAACCGTGTATTATACACTTCAATTGCAAACCGTTCGGAAGGTCGTAACGGACTCTGTTTCTTTTTCTCCTGTTTTTCAATCACGCGTCCGAGCTCATTTCAGGAATCAACCTGTTCGATTTCAGGAATCAACTGTTCGATTTCAGCCTCAAATAACGAGCTTTAACACATTTTTCACGATAATCCGAGTTTTGCGAATCTTTGGTTTGTGGCACACCGCACCCCAAATGTCTTCCGTTGGTGCTCAAACTTTGCGTGGCCGCTTTATCTGAACCGAGGAACTTTCTATGTGATTTCCGGAAAATTTTGTTAGGGACCGGAATCTCAAAACCGTGTATTTATACACTTCAATTTCACCGTTCGGAAGGTCGATCGGACTGTTTCTTTTTCTCCTGTTTTTGAATCACGCGTCCGAGCTCATTTCAGAAACAACCTGTTCGATTTCAGGAATCAACCTTTGTTCAATTTGACCTCAAATAACGAGTTTTAACACATTTTTCACGATAATCCAGGAGTTTGCGAATCTTTGGTTTGTGGCACACCGGCACCCCCAAATGTCTTCCGTTGGTGCTCAAACTTTGCGTGGCCGCTTTATCTCGACCCGAGGAAGTTTCTATGTAATTTTCGGAGAAATTTGTTAGGGACCGGAATCCGAAAAACCGTGTATTATACACTTCAATTTGATCGTTCGGAAGGTCGTAAACAGGACCTGTTTCTTTTTCTCCCTGCTTTTCAATCACGCGTCCGAGCTCATCTCAGGAATCAATCTTTTCGATTTATGGAATCAACTTGTTCGATTTCAGCCTCAAATAACGAGCTTTAACACATTTTTCACGATAATCCGAGTTTCGGCGAATGCTGGTTTGTGGCACACTGGCACCCCCAAATGTCTTCCGTTGGTGCTCAAACGTTGCTTCACCGCTTTATCTGACTCGAGGAACTTTCTATGTGATTTCCAAGGAATTTTGTTCCGGGACCCCGGAATCCCGAAAAACCGTGTATTATACACTTCAATTTCAGCCGTTCGGAAGGTCGTAACGGACCCTGTTTCTTTTTCTCCCTGTTTTTCAATCACGCGTCCGAGCTCATTTGAGGAATCAACCCGTTCGATTCTAGGAATCAACCTGTTCAATTTGACCTCAAATAACGAGCTTTAACACATTTTCACGATAATCCGAGTTTGGCGAATCTTTGGTTTGCACACCGGCACCCCCAAATGTCTTCCGTTGGTGCTCAAACTTTGCTTCGCCGCTTTATCTGACCCGAGGAACTTTCTATGTGATTTCCGGAGAATTTTGTTCCGGGACCCCGGAGTCTCGAAAAACCGTGTATCATACACTTAAATTTCAGCCGTTCGGAAGGTAAATCAGGACCAGTTTGTTTTTCTCCTGTTTTTTTCAATCACGCGTCCGAGCTCATTTCAGGAATCAACTTGTTCGATTTCAGGAATCAACCTGTTCGATTTCAGCCTCAAATAACGACCTTTAACACATTTTTCACAATAATCCGAGTTTCAACGAATGCTGGTTTGTGGTACACCGGCACCCCCAAATGTCTTCCGTTGGTGCTCAAACTTTGCGTGGCCGCTTTATCTGACCCGAGAAACTTTCTATGTGATTTCCGAAGAATTTTGTTCCGGGACCCCGGAATCCTGAAAAACCGTGTATTATACACTTCAATTTCAGCCGTTCGGAAGGTCGTACCGGACCCTGTTTCTTTTTCTCCCTGTTTTTGAATCACGCGTCCGAGCTCATTTCAGGAATCAATCTGTTTGATTTCAGGAATCAACCTGTTCAATTTCAGCCTCAAATAACGAGCTTTAACACATTTTTCACGATAATCCGAATTTCGGCGAATCTTGGTTTCAGGGCACACCGGCACCCCAAATGTCTTCCGTTGGTGCTCAAACTTTGCGTGGCCGCTTTATCTGACCAGAGGAACTTTCTATGTAATTTCCGGAGAATTTTGTTCCGGAATCCCGAAAAACCGTGTATTATACACTTCAATTTTTTACCCGTTCGGAAGGTCGTACGGACCTGTTTCTTTTTCTCCCGATTTTCAATCACGCGTCCGAGCTCATTTCAGGAATCAATCTTTTCGATTTCGGGAATCAACTTGTTCGATTTCGACCTCAAATAACGAGCTTTAACACATTTTTCACGATAATCCGAGTTTCGGCGAATCTTTGGTTTTTGGTAATACATCTGGCACCCCCAAATGTCTTTTGTTGGTGCTCAAACTTTTCTTCACCGCTTTATCTGACCCGAGGAACTTTCTATGTGATTTCCGGAGAATTTTGTTCCGGGACCCCGGAATCCCGAAAAACCGTGTATTATACACTTCAATTTCACCGTTCGGAAGTTAAACAGGACCCTGTTTCTTTTTTTCTGCTGTTTTTCAATCACCCGTCCGAGCTCATTTCAGAATCAACTGTTCGATTTCGGAATCAACCTGTTCAATTTCGACCTCAAATAACGAGCTTTAACACATTTTTCACGATAATCCGAGTTTTAATGAATCTTTGGTTTGTGGCACACCGGCACCCCCAATGGTCTTCCGTTGGTGCTCAAACTTTGTGTTGCCGCTTTATCTAACACGAGGAACTTTCTATGTGATTTTCGGAGAATTTTGTTCCGGGACCCCGGAATCCCGAAAAACCGTGTATTATATACACTTCAATTTCAGCCGTTCGAAAGGTCGTACCAGACCCTGTTTGTTTTTCTCTCTGTTTTTCAATCACGCGTCCTAGCTCATTTCAGGAATCAAACTGTTCGATTTCAGGAATCAACTTGTTCGATTTCAGCCTCAAATAACGAGCTTTAACACATTTTTCACGATAATCCGAGTTTCGGCGAATGCTGGTTTGTTGCACACCGGCACCCCAAATGTCTTCCGTTGGTGCTTAAACTTTGCGTGGCCGCTTTATCTAACCCAAGGAACTTTCTATGTGATTTCCGGAGAACTTTGTTCCGTGACCCCGGAATCCCGAATAACCGTGTATTATACACTTCAATTTCAACTAGTTCGGAAGGTCGTCATGGGACCCGATTTTTTTTCTCCTGTTTTTTTAATCACGCGTCCGAGCTCATTTCAGGAATCAACCAGTTCGATTTCAGGAATCAACTTGTTCGATTTCACCTCAAATAACGAGCTTTAACACATTTTTCACGATAATCCGAGTTTCGACGAATCTTTGGTTTTGGCACACCGTCACCCCCAAATGTCTTCCGTTGGTGCTCAAACTTTGCGTGGCCGCTTTATCTGACCCGAGGAACTTTTTATGTGATTTCCGGAGAATTTTGTTCCGGGACCTCGGAATCCCGAACAAACGTGTATTATACACTTCAATTTCGAGCGTTCGGAAGGTCGCAGGACCTGTTTCTTTTTCTCCTGTTTTTCAATCACGAGTCCGAGCTCATTTCAGAATCAACCCGTTCGATTTGTGAATCAACTCGTTCGATTTGACCTCAAATAACGAGCTTTAACACATTTTTCACGATAATCCGAGTTTCGGCGAATGCTGGTTTGTGGAACACCGGCACCCCCAAATGTCTTCCGTTGGTGCTCAAACTTTGCGTGGCCGCTTTATCTGACCCGAGGAACTTTATATGTGATTTCCGAGGAATTTTGTTCCGGGACCCCGGAATCCCGAAAAACTGTGTATTATACACTTCAATTTCAGCCGTTCGGAAAGTCGTACCGGACCCTGTTTCTTTTTGTCCATGTTTTTCAATCACGCGTCCGAGATCATTTCAGGAATTATACTATTCGTTTTCAGCCGCAAATAACGAGCATTAATACATTTTTCACGATTATCCGTGGTTTAACGAATGCTGGTTTATAACATACCGGCACCCCCAAATGTCTTCCGTTGGTACTCAAATTTTGCGTGACCGCTTTATCTGACCTGAGGACATTTTTATGTGATTTCCGGAGAATTTTGTTCCGGAACCCTGCAATGCCGAAAAACCGTTTATTATAAACTTCAAGTTCAGCCGTTCGGGAGGTCGTACCGGACCCTGTTTCTTTTTCTCCCGGTTTTTCAATCACGCGTCCGAGCTCATTTCAGGAATTAATCTCTTCGATTTCAGCCTCAAATAATGAGCATTAATACATTTTTACGATTATCCCAGGTTCGGGGGATGCTGGTTTAAAGCATACCAGGACCCTCAAATGTCTTCCGTTGGTACTCAAATTTTGCGTGGCTGCATTATCTGATCTGAGGAACTTTCTATGTGATTTCCAGAGTATTTTGTTCCGGGACCATGGAATCCCGAAAAAACGTGTATTATACACTTCAATTTCAGCCGTTCGGGAGATCGTACCGGACCCTGTTTCTTTTTCTCCCGGTTTTTCAATCACGCTTCCGAGCTTATTTCAGGAATTATCCTATTCGATTTCAGCCTCAAATAACGAGCATTAATACATTTTTCACGATTATCCGTGGTTTAGCGAATGCTGGTTTATGACATACCGGCACCCCCAAATGTCTTCCGTTGGCACTCAAATTTTGCGTGACCGCTTTATCTGACCTGAGGACATTTTTATGTGATTTCCGGAGAATTTTGTTCTGGGACCCTGGAATCACGAAAAACCGTGTATTATAAACTTCCATTTGAGCCGTTCGGGAGGTCGTACCGGACCCTGTTTATTTTTCTCCCGGTTTTTCAATCACGCGTCCGAGCTTATTTCAAGAATTATCTTATTCGATTTCAGCCTCAAATAACGAGCATTAATACATTTGTCACGATTATCCGTGGTTTAGCGAATGCTGGTTTATGACGTACCGGCACCCCCAAATGTATTCCGTTGGTAATCAAATTTGGCGTGACCGCTTTATCTGACCTGAGGATATTTCTATGTGATTTCCGGAGAATTTTGTTCCGGGACCCTGGAATCCCGAAAAACCGTGTATTATAAACTTCAATTTGAGCCGTTCGGGAGGTTGTACCGGACCCTGTTTCTTTTTCTCCCGGTTTTTCAATCACGCGTCCGAGCTTATTTCAGGAATTATCTTATTCGATTTCAGCCTCAAATAACGAGCATTAATACATTTTTCACGATTGTCCGAGGTTTAGCGAATGCTGGTTTATGACATACCGGCATCCCAAATGTCTTCCGTTGGTACTCAAATTTTGTGTGGCCGCTTTATCTGACCCGAGGAACTTTCTATGTGATTTCCGGAGAATTTTGTTCTGGGACCCCGGAATCCCGAAAAACCGTGTATTATACACTTCAATTTCAGCCGTTCGGAAGGTCGTAACGGACCCTGTTTCTTTTTCTCCCTGTTTTTCAATCACGCGTCCGAGCTCATTTCAGGAATCAACCTGTTCGATTTCAGGAATCAACCTGTTCGATTTCAGCCTCAAATAACGAGCTTTAACACATTTTTCACGATAATCCGAGTTTTTCGACGAATCTTTGGTTTGTGGCACACCGCACCCCAAATGTCTTCCGTTGGTGCTCAAACTTTGCGTGGCCGCTTATCTGACCCGAGGAACTTTCTATGTGATTTCCGGAGAATTTTGTTCCGGGACCGGAATCCCGAAAAACCGTGTATTATACACTTCAATTTGTAGTTCGGAAGGTAAATCGGACCCGTATCTTCTTCTCCCTGTTTTTCAATCACGAGTCCGAGCTCATTTCAGGAATCAACCCGTTCGAGGAATACCTGTTCGATTTCAGCCTCAAATAACGAGCTTTAACACATTTTTCACGATAATCCGAGTTTCGGTGAATGCTGGTTTGTGGCACACCGGCACCCTCAAATGTCTTCCGTTGGTGCTCAAACTTTGCGTGGCCGCTTTATCTGACCCGAGGAACTTTATATGTGATTTCCGGAGAATTTTGTTCAGGGACCGGAATCCCGAAAAACCGTGTATTATACACTTCAATTTCAGCCGTTCGGAAAGTCGTACCGGACCCTGTTTCTTTTTCTCCCTGTTTTTCAATCACGCGTCCGAGCTCATTTCAGGAATTATACTATTCGATTTCAGCCGCAAATAACGATCATTAATACATTTTTCACGATTATCCGTGGTTTAACGAATGCTGGTTTATGACATACCGGCACCCCCAAATGTCTTCCGTTGGTACTCAAATTTTGCGTGACCGCTTTATCTGACCTGAGGACATTTTTATATGATTTCCGGAGAATTTTGTTCCGGAACCCTGGAATCCCGAAAACCCGTTTATTATAAACTTCAAATTGAGCCGTTCGGGAGGTCGTACCGGACGCTGTTTCTTTTTCTCCCGGTTTTCAATCACGCGTCCGAGCTCATTTCAGGAATTAATCTCTTCGATTTCAGCCTCAAATAACGAGCATTAATACATTTTTACGATTATCCCAGGTTCGACGAATGCTGGTTTAAAGCATACCGGGACCCCCAAATGTCTTCCGTTGGTACTCAAATTTTGCGTGGCTGCATTATCTGATCTGAGGAACTTTCTATGTGATTTCCAGAGTATTTTGTTCCGGGACCATGGAATCCCGAAAAAACGTGTATTATACACTTCAATTTCAGCCGTTCAGGAGGTCGTACCGGACCCTGTTTCTTTTTCTCCCGGTTATTCAATCACGCTTCCGAGCTTATTTCAGGAATTATCCTATTCGATTTCAGCCTCAAATAACGAGCATTAATACATTTTTCACGATTATCCGTGGTTTAGCGAATGCTGGTTTATGACATACCGGCACCCCCAAATGTCTTCCGTTGGCAGTCAAATTTTACGTGACCGCTTTATCTGACCTGAGGACATTTCTATGTGATTTCCGGAGAATTTTGTTCCGGGACCCTGGAATCACGAAAAACCGTGTATTATATACACTTCAATTTCAGCCGTTCGGAAGGTCGTACTGGACCCTGTTTGTTTTTCTCTCTGTTTTTCAATCACGCGTCCTAGCTCATTTCAGGAATCAAACTGTTCGATTTCAGGAATCAACTTGTTCGATTTCAGCCTCAAATAACGAGCTTTAACATATTTTTCACGATAATCCGAGTTTCGACGATTTCGTGTTTGGGCACACCGGTACTCCCAAATGTCTTCCGTTGGTGCTCAAACTTTGCGTGGCCGCTTTATCGGACCCGAGGAACTTTCTATGTGATTTCAGGAGAATTTTGTTCGGGACCTAATCCCAAAACCGTGTATTATACATTTCAATTTGGTAGTTCGGAAGGTAAATCTTGGACCCTGTTTGTTTTTCTCTCTGTTTTTCAATCACGCGTCCTAGCTCATTTCGGGAATCAAACTGTTCGATTTCAGGAATCAACTTGTTCGATTTCAGCCTCAAATAACGAGCTTTAACACATTTTTCACGATAATCCGAGTTTCGACGAATTCTGGTTTGTGGCACACCGGCACCCCCAAATGTCTTCCGTTGGTGCTCAAACTTTGCGTGGCCGCTTTATCTGACCCGAGGAACTTTTTATGTGATTTCCGGAGAATTTTGTTCCGGACCCCGGAATCCCGAAAAAACGTGTATTATACACTTCAATTTCGGTATTTGTTCGGAAGGTAAATCGGACCCTGTTTCTTTTTCTCCCTGTTTTTCAATCACGAGTTCGAGCTTATTTCAGGAATCAACCCGTTCGATTTCAGGAATCAACCAGTTCGATTTCAGCCTCAAATAACGAGCTTTAACACATTTTTCACGATAATCCGAGTTTCGGCGAATGCTTGGTTGTGGCACACCGGCACCCCCAAATGTCTTCCGTTGGTGCTCAAACTTTGCGTGGCCGCTTAATCTGACCCGAGGAACGATCTATGTAATTTCCGGAGAAATTTGTTCCGGGACCCCGGAATCCCGAAAAACCGTGTATTACACTTCAATTTCAACCGTTCAGAAGGTCGTACAGGACCCTATTTCTTTTTCTCCCTGCTTTTCAATCACGCGTCCGAGCTCATTTCAGGAATCAACCCGTTCGATTTCAAGAATCAACTTGTTCGATTTCAGCCTCAAATAACGAGCTTTAACACATTTTTCACGATAATCCGAGTTTCGGCGAATGCTGGTTTGTGGCACACTGGCACACCCAAATGTCTTCCGTTGGTGCTCAAACTTTGCTTCACCGCTTTATCTGACTCGAGGAACTTTCTATGTGATTTCCGGAGAATTTTGTTCCGGGACCCCGGAATCCCGAAAAACCGTGTATTATACACTTCAATTTTCAGCAGTTCGGAAGGTCGTAACGGACCCTGTTTCTTTTTCTTCCTGTTTTTCAATCACGAGTCCGAGCTCATTTCAGGAATCAACCTGTTCGATTTCAGGAATCAACCTGTTCGATTTGAGCCTCAAATAACGAGTTTTAACACGTTTTTCACGATAATCCAAGTTTTGCGAATCTTTGGTTTTAGCAGGCACACCGGCACCCCCAAATGTTTTCCGTTGGTGCTCAAACTTTGCGAGGCCGCTTTATCTAACCCGAGGAAATTTCTATGTGATTTCCGGAGAATTTTGTTCCGGAATCCCGAAAAACCGTGTATTATACACTTCAATTTCAGCCGTTCGGAAGGTCGTACCGGACCCTGTTTCTTTTTCTCCCTGTTTTTCAATCACGCGTCCGAGCTCATTTGAGGAATCAACCTGTTCGATTTCAGCCTCAAATAACGAGCTTTAACACATTTTTCACGATAATCCGAGTTTCGGCGAATCTTTGGTTTTGGTACAATGGCACCCCCAAATGTCTTCCGTTGGTGCTCAAACTTTGCGAGGCCGCTTTATCTAACCCGAGGAACTTTCTATGTGATTTCCGGAGAATTTTGTTCCGGGACCCTGAATCCCGAAAAACCGTGTATTATACACTTCAATTTCACCGTTCGGAAGGTCGACAGGACCTGTTTCTTTTTCTCCCTGTTTTTCAATCACGCGTCCGAGTTCATTTCAGGAATCAACTTGTTCGATTTCAGCCTCAAATAACGAGCTTTAACACATTTTTCACGATAATTTGAGTTTCGACGAATACTGGTTTGTGGCACACCGGCACCCCCAAATGTCTTCCGTTGGTGCTCAAACTTTGCGTGGCCGCTTTATCTGACCCGAGGAACTTTTTATGTGATTTCCGGAGAATTTTGTTCCGGGACCCGGAATCCGAAAAACGTGTATTATACACTTCAATTTCACCGTTCGGAAGGTAAATGGGACCTGTTTCTTTTTCTCCCTGTTTTTCAATCACGAGTCCGAGCTTATTTCATGAATCAACCCGTTCGATTTTGAGTGAATCAACCGATTCGATTTGACCTCAAATAACGAGCTTTAACACATTTTTCACGATAATCCGAGTTTCGGCGAATGCTTGGTTGTGGCACACCGGCACCCCCAAATGTCTTCCGTTGGTGCTCAAACTTTGTATGGCCGCTTAATCTGACCCGAGGAACTTTCTATGTAATTTCCGGAGAAATTTGTTCCGGGACCCCGGAATCTCGAAAAACCGTGTATTACACTTCAATTTCAACCGTTCAGAAGGTCGTACAGGACCCTATTTCTCTTTCTCCCTGCTTTTCAATCACGCGTCCGAGCTCATTTCAGGAATCAATCTTTTCGATTTCAGGAATCAACTTGTTCGATTTCAGCCTCAAAAAACGAGCTTTAACACATTTTTCACGATAATCCGAGTTTCGGCGAATGCTGGTTTGTGGCACACTGGCACCCCCAAATGTCTTCCGTTTGTGCTCAAACTTTGCTTCACCGCTTTATCTAACCCGAGGAACTTTCTATGTGATTTCCGGAGAATTTTGTTCCGGGACCCCGGAATCCCGAAAAACCGTGTATTATACACTTCAATTTCAGCCGTTCGGAAGGTCGTAACGGACCCTGTTTCTTTTTCTTCCTGTTTTTCAATCACGAGTCCGAGCTCATTTCAGGAATCAACCTGTTCGATTTCAGGAATCAACCTGTTCGATTTGAGCCTCAAATAACGAGTTTTAACACGTTTTTCACGATAATCCGAGTTTCGGCGAATGCTGGTTTGTGGCACACCGGCACCCCCAAATGTTTTCCGTTGGTGCTCAAACTTTGCGAGGCCGCTTTATCTAACCCGAGGAAATTTCTATGTGATTTCCGGAGAATTTTGTTCCGGGACCCCGTAATCCCGAAAAACCGTGTATTATACACTTCAATTTCAGCCGTTCGGAAGGTCGTACCGGACCCTGTTTCTTTTTCTCCCTGTTTTTAAATCACGCGTCCGAGCTCATTTCAGGAATCAACCTGTTAGATTTCAGGAATCAACCTGTTCAATTTCAGCTTCAAATAACGAGCTTTAACACATTTTTCACGATAATCCGAGTTTCGGCGAATGCTGGTTTGTGGCACACCGGCACCCCCAAATGTCTTCCGTTGGTTCTCAAACTTTGCTTCGCCGCTTTATCTGACCCGAGGAACTTTCTATGTAATTTCCGGAGAATTTTGTTCCGGGACCCCGGAATCCCGAAAAACCGTGTATTATACACTTCAATTTCAGCCGTTCGGAAGGTCGTACCGGACCCTGTTTCTTTTTCTCTCTGATTTTCAATCACGCGTCCGAGCTCATTTCAGGAATCAACCTGTTCGATTTCAGGCATCAACCTGTTCGATTTCAGGCATCAACCTGTTCGATTTCAGCCTCAAATAACGAGCTTTAATACATTTTTCACGATAATCCGAGTTTTGTGAATCTTTGGTTTGTGGCACACCGGCACCCCCAAATGTCTTCCGTTGGTGCTCAAACTTTGCGTGGCCGCTTTATCCGACCCGAGGAACTTTCTATGTGATTTCCGGAGAATTTTGTTAGGGACCCCTAATCCAAAAACCGTTTATTATACACTTCAATTTCAGCCGTTCGGAAGGTCGTACTGGACCCTGTTTGTTTTTCTCTCTGTTTTTCAATCACGCGTCCTAGCTCATTTCAGGAATCAAACTGTTCGATTTCAGGAATCAACTTGTTCGATTTCAGCCTCAAATAACGAGCTTTAACACATTTTTCACGATAATCCGAGTTTCGACGAATTCTGGTTTGTGGCACACCGGCACCCCCAAATGTCTTCCGTTGGTGCTCAAACTTTGCGTGGCCGCTTTATCTGACCCGAGGAAATTTTATGTGATTTCCTGAGAATTTTGTTCCGGGACCCCGGAATCCCGAAAAAACGTGTATTATACACTTCAATTTCAGCCGTTCGGAAGGTCGTATCGGACCCTATTTCTTTTTCTCCCTGTTTTTCAATCATGAGTCCGAGCTCATTTCAGGAATCAACCCGTTCGATTTCAGGAATCAACCCGTTCGATTTCAGGAATCGACTTGTTCGATTTCAGCCTCAAATAACGAGCTTTAACACATTTTTCACGATAATCCGAGTTTCGGCGAATCCTGGTTTGTGGCACACTGGCACCCCCAAATGTCTTCCGTTGGTGCTCAAACTTTGCTTCACCGCTTTATCTGACCCGAGGAACTTTCTATGTGATTTCCGGAGAATTTTGTTCCGAGACCCCGGAATCCCGAAAAACCGTGTATTATACACTTCAATTTCAGCTGTTCGGAAGGTCGTAACGGACCCTGTTTCTTTTTCTTCCTGTTTTTCAATCACGAGTCCGAGCTCATTTTAGGAACCAACCTGTTCGATTTCAGGAATCAACCTGTTCGATTTGAGCCTCAAATAACGAGTTTTAACACGTTTTTCACGATAATCCGAGTTTCGACGAATGTTGGTTTGTGGCACACCGGCACCCCCAAATGTTTTCCGTTGGTGCTCAAACTTTGCGAGGCCGCTCTATCTAACCCGAGTAACTTTCTATGTGATTTCCGGAGAATTTTGTTAGGGACCTAATCCCGAAAACCGTGTATTATACACTTCAATTTCGGCCGTTCGGAAGGTCGTAACGGACCCTGTTTCTTTTTCTCCTTGTTTTTCAATCACGCGTCCGAGCTCATTTGAGGAATCAACTGTTCGATTTGACCTCAAATAACGAGCTTTAACACATTTTTCACGATAATCCGAAGTTTTCGCGAATCTTTGGTTTTAGGCACAATGGCACCCCAAATGTCTTCCGTTGGTGCTCAAACTTTGCGAGGCCGCTTTATCTAACCCGAGGAACTTGCTATGTGATTTCCGTAGAATTTTGTTCCGGGACCCCGGAATCCCGAAAAACCGTGTATTATACACTTCAATTTCAGTTGTTCGGAAGGTCGCACTCAGGACCTGTTTCTTTTTCTCCTGTTTTTAAATCACGCGTCCGAGCTCATTTCAGAATCAACTGTTAGATTTCGGGAATCAACCTGTTCAATTTCAAACCTCAAATAACGAGCTTTAACACATTTTCCACGATAATCCGAGTTTCGCGAATCTTTGGTTCAGGCACACCGCACCCCCAAATGTCTTCCGTTGGTGCTCAAACTTTGCTTCGCCGCTTTATCTGATCCGAGGAACTTTCTATGTGATTTCCGGAGAATTTTGTTCCGGGACCCCGGAATCCCGAAAAACCGTGTATTATACACTTCAATTTCAGCCGTTCGGAAGGTCGTACCGGACCCTGTTTCTTTTTCTCCCTGTTTTTCAATCACGCGTCCGAGCTCATTTCAGGAATCAACCTGTTCGATTTCAGGCATCAACCTGTTCGATTTCAGCCTCAAATAACGAGCTTTAACACATTTTTCACGATAATCCGAGTTTCGGCGAATGCTGGTTTGTGGCACACCGGCATCCCCAAATGTCTTCCGTTGGTGCTCAAACTTTACGTTGCCGCTTTATCTGACCCGAGGAATTTTCTATGTGATTTCCGGAGAATTTTGTTCCGGGACCCCGGAATCCCGAAAAACCGTGTATTATACACTTCAATTTCGGCCGTTCGGAAGGTCGTACTGGACCCTGTTTGTTTTTCTCTCTGTTTTTCAATCACGCGGCCTAGCTCATTTCAGGAATCAAACTGTTCGATTTCAGGAATCAACTTGTTCGATTTCAGCCTCAAATAACGAGCTTTAACACATTTTTCACGATAATCCGAGTTTCGATGAATTCTGGTTTGTGGCACACCGGCACCCCCAAATGTCTTCCGTTGGTGCTCAAACTTTGCGTGACCGCTTTATCTGACCCGAGGAACTTTTTATATGATTTCCGGAGAATTTTATTCCGGGACCCCGGAATCCCGAAAAACCGTGTATTATACACTTCAATTTCAGCCGTTCGGAAGGTCGTATCGGACCCTGTTTCTTTTTCTCCCTGTTTTTCAATCATGAGTCCGAGCTCATTTCAGGAATCAACCCGTTCGATTTCAGGAATCAACCCGTTCGATTTCAGGAATCAACCCGTTCGATTTCAGCCTCAAATAACGAGTTTTAACACATTTTTCACGATAATCCGAGTTTCGGCGAATGCTGGTTTGTGGCACACCGGCACCCCCAAATGTCTTCCGTTGGTGCTCAAACTTTGCGTGGCCGCTTTATCTGACCCGAGGAACTTTCTATGTGATTTTCGGAGAATTTTGTTAGGGACCGGAATCCCGAAAAACCGTGTATTATACACTTCAATTTCAGCCGTTCGGAAGGTCGTACCGGACCCTGTTTCTTTTTCTCCCTGTTTTTCAATCACGCGTCCGAGCTCATTTCAGGAATCAACCTGTTCAATTTCAGCCTCAAATAACAAGCTTTAACACATTTTTCACGATAATCCGAGTTTCGGCGAATGCTGGTTTGTGGCACAGCGGCACCCCCAAATGTCTTCCGTTGGTGCTCAAACTTTGCGAGGCCGCTTTATCTAACCCGAGGAACTTTCTATGTGATTTCCGGAGAATTTTGTTCCGGGACCCCGGAATCCCGAAAAACCGTGTATTATACACTTCAATTTCAGCCGTTCGGAAGGTCGTACCGGACCCTATTTCTTTTTCTCCCTGTTTTTCAATCACGAGTCCGAGCTCATTTCAGGAATCAACCTTTTCGATTTCAGGAATCAACTTGTTCGATTTCAGCCTCAAATAACGAGCTTTAACACATTTTTCACGATAATCCGAGTTTCGGCGAATGCTGGTTTGTGGCACACTGGCACCCCCAAATGTCTTCCGTTGGTGCTCAAACTTTCCTTCACCGCTTTATCTGACCCGAGGAACTTTCTATGTGATTTCCGGAGAATTTTGTTCAGGGACCCCGGAATCCCGAAAAACCGTGTATTATACACTTCAATTTCAGCCGTTCGGAAGGTCGTACCGGACCCTGTTTCTTTTTCTCCCTGTTTTTCAATCACGCGTCCGAGCTCATTTCAGGAATCAACCTGTTCGATTTCAGGAATCAACCTGTTCGATTTGAGCCTCAAATAACGAGTTTTAACACATTTTTCACGATAATCCGAGTTTCGGCGAATGCTGGTTTGTGGCACACCGGCACCCCCAAATGTCTTCCGTTGGTGCTCAAACTTTGCGTGGCCGCTTTATCTGACCCGAGGAACTTTCTATGTAATTTCCGGAGAAATTTGTTCCGGGACCCCGGAATCCCGAAAAACCGTGTATTACACTTCAATTTCAGCCGTTCGGAAGGTCGTACCGGACCCTGTTTTTTTTTCTCCCTGTTTTTCAATCACGCGTCCGAGCTCATTTCAGGAATCAATCTTTTCGATTTCAGGAATCAACTTGTTCGATTTCAGCCTCAAATAACGAGCTTTAACACATTTTTCACGATAATCCGAGTTTCGGCGAATGCTGGTTTGTGGCACACCGGCACCCCCAAATGTCTTCCGTTGGTGCTCAAACTTTGCTTCACCGCTTTATCTGACCCGAGGAACTTTCTATGTGATTTCCGGAGAATTTTGTTCCGGGACCCCGGAATCCCGAAAAACCGTGTATTATACACTTCAATTTCAGCCGTTCGGAAGGTCGTAACGGACCCTGTTTCTTTTTCTCCCTGTTTTTCAATCACGCGTCCGATCTCATTTGAGGAATCAACCCGTTCAATTTCAGGAATCAACCTGTTCGATTTGAGCCTCAAATAACGAGTTTTAACACATTTTTCACGATAATCCGAGTTTCGGCGAATGCTGGTTTGTGGCACACCGGCACCCCCAAATGTCTTCCGTTGGTGCTCAAACTTTGCGTGGCCGCTTTATCTGACCCGAGGAACTTTCTATGTAATTTCCGGAGAAATTTGTTGCGGGACCCCGGAATCCCGAAAAACCGTGTATTATACACTTCAATTTCAAATTTGCGTTCGGAAGGTAAACGGACCCTGTTTCTTTTTCTCCGCTTTTCAATCACGCGTCCGAGCTCATTTCAGAATCAATCTTTTCGATTTCAGGAATCAACTTGTTCGATTTCACCTCAAATAACGAGCTTTAACACATTTTTCACGATAATCCGAGTTTCGGCGAATGCTGGTTTGTGGCACACTGGCACCCCCAAATGTCTTCCGTTGGTGCTCAAACTTTGCTTCACCGCTTTATCTGACCCAAGGAACTTTCTATGTGATTTCTGGAGAATTTTGTTCCGGGACACCGGAATCCCGAAAAACCGTGTATTATACACATCAATTTCAGCCGTTCGGAAGGTCGTAACGGACCCTGTTTCTTTTTCTACCTGTTTTTTAATCACGCGTCCGAGCTCATTTGAGGAATCAACCCGTTCGATTTCAGGAATCAACCTGTTCGATTTCAGCCTCAAATAACGAGCTTTAACACATTTTTCACGATAATCCGAGTTTGGCGAATCTTTGGTTTGTGGTACGGGGCACCCCCAAATGTCTTCCGTTGGTGCTCAAACTTTGCGTGGCCGCTTTATCACACTCAAGGAACTTTCTATGTGATTTCCGGAGAATTTTGTTCCGGGACCCCGGAATCCCGAAAAAACGTGTATTATACACATCAATTTCAACCGTTCGGAAGGTCGTACCGGACCCTGTTTCTTTTTCTCCCTGTTTTTCCACGTGTACGAGCTCATTTCAGGAATCAACCTGTTCGATTTCAGGAATCAACCTGTTCGATTTCTGCCTCAAATAACGAGCTTTAACACATTTTTCACGATAATCCGAGTTTCGGCGAATCTTTGGTTTCAGGCACAAATGGCACCCCCAAATGTCTTCCGTTGGTGCTCAAACTTTGCGAGGCTGCTTTATCTAACCCGAGGAACTTTCTATGTGATTTCCGGAGAATTTTGTTCCGGGACCCCGGAATCCCGAAAAACCGTGTATTATACACTTAAATTTCAGCCGTTCGGAAGGTCGTACCAGACCCTGTTTCTTTTTCTCCCGATTTTTCAATCACACGTCCGAGCTTATTTCAGAAATTATCCTATTCGATTTCAGCCTCAAATAACGAGCATTAATACATTTTTCACGATTATCCGAGATTTAGCGAATGCTGGTTTATGAAATACCGGCACCCCCAAATGTCTTCCGTTGGTACTCAAATTTTGCGTGACCGCTTTATCTGACCTGAGGACATTTCTATGTGATTTCCGGAGAATTTTGTTCCGGGACCCTGGAATCCCGAAAAACCGTGTATTATAAATTTCAATTTGAGCCGTTCGGGAGGTCGTGCCGGACCCTGTTTCTTTTTCTCCCGGTTTTTCAATCACACGTCCGAGCTTATTTCGGGAATTATCCTATTCGATTTCAGCTTCAAATAACGAGCATTAATACATTTTTCGCGATTATCCGAGGTTTAGCGAATGCTGGTTTATGACATACCGGCACCCCCAAATGTCTTCCGTTGGTACCCAAATTTTGCGTGACCGCTTTATCTGACCTCAGGACATTTCTATGTGATTTCCGGAGAATTTTGTTCCGGGACCCCGGAATCCCGAAAAACCGTGAATGATAAATTTCAATTTGAGCCGTTCGGGAGGTCGTGCCGGACCCTGTTTCTTTTTCTCCCGGTTTTTCAATCACGCGTCCGAGCTCATTTCAGGAATTAATTTCTTCGATTTCAGCCTCAAATAACGAGCATTAATACATTTTTACGATTATCCCAGGTTCGACGAATGATGGTTTAAAGCATACCGGGACCCCCAAATGTCTTCCGTTGGTACTCAAATTTTGCGTGGCTGCATTATCTGATCCGAGGAACTTTCTTTGTGATTTCCGGAGAATTTTGTTCCGGGACCCTGGAATCCCGAAAAACCGTGTATTATAAATTTCAATTTGAGCGGTTCGGGAGGTCGTACCGGACCATGTTTCTTTTTCGCCCGGTTTTTCAATCACGCGTCCGAGCTTATTTCAGGAATTATCCTATTCGATTTCAGCCTCAAATAACGAGCATTAATACATTTTTCACGATTATCCGAGGTTTAGCGAATGCTGGTTTATGACATACCGGCACCCCCAAATGTCTTCCGTTGGTACTCAAATTTTGCGTGACCGCTTTATCTGACCTGAGGACATTTCTATGTGAATTCCGGAGAATTTTGTTCCGGGACCCTGGAATCCCGAAAAACCGTGTATTATAAATTTCAATTTGAGCCGTTCGGGAGGTCGTGCCGGACCCTGTTTCTTTTTCTCCCGGTTTTTCAATCACACGTCCGAGCTTATTTCGGGAATTATCCTATTCGATTTCAGCCTCAAATAACGAGCATTAATACATTTTTCACGATTATCCGAGGTTTAGCGAATGCTGGTTTATGACATACCGGCACCCCCAAATGTCTTCCGTTGGTACTCAAATTTTGCGTGACCGCTTTATCTGACCTCAGGACATTTCTATGTGATTTCCGGAGAATTTTGTTCCGGGACCCCGGAATCCCGAAAAACCGTGAATTATAAATTTCAATTTGAGCCGTTCGTGAGGTCGTGCCGGACCCTGTTTCTTTTTCTCCCGGTTTTTCAATCACGCGTCCGAGCTCATTTCAGGAATTAATCTCTTCGATTTCAGCCTCAAATAACGAGCATTAATACATTTTTACGATTATCCCAGGTTCGACGAATGATGGTTTAAAGCATACCGGGACCCCCAAATGTCTTCCGTTGGTACTCAAATTTTGCGTGGCTGCATTATCTGATCCAAGAAACTTTCTATGTAATTTCCGGAGAATTTTGTTCCGGGACCGGGGAATCCTGAAAAAACGTGTATTATACACTTCAATTTCAGCCGTTCGGGAGGTCGTACCGGACCCTGTTTCTTTTTCTCCCGGTTTTTCAATCACGCTTCCGAGCTTATTTCAGGAATTATCCTATTCGATTTCAGCCTCAAATAACGAGCATTAATACATTTTTCACGATTATCCGTGGTTTAGCGAATGCTGGTTTATTACATACTAGCACCCCCAAATGTCTTCCGTTGGTACTCAAATTTTGCGTGACCGCTTTATCTGACCTGAGGACATTTCTATGTGATTTCCGGAGAATTTTGTTCCGGGACCCTGAAATCCCGAAAAACCGTGTATTATAAATTTCAATTAGAGCCGTTCGGGAGGTCGTGCCGGACCCTGTTTCTTTTTCTCCCGGTTTTTCAATCACGCGTCCGAGCTCATTTCAGGAATTAATCTCTTTGATTTCAGCCTCAAATAACGAGCATTAATACATTTTTACAATTATCCCAAGTTCGACGAATGCTGGTTTAAAGCATACCGGGACCCCCAAATATCTTCCGTTGGTACTCAAATTTTGCGTGGCTGCATTATCTGATCTGAGGAACTTTCTATGTGATTTCCGGAGAATTTTGTTCCGGGAACATGGAATCCCGAAAAAACGTGTATTATATACACTTCAATTTGAGTCGTTCGGGAGGTCGTACTGGACCCTATTTCTTTTTCTCCCGGTTTTTCAATCACGCGTCCGAGCTTATTTCAGGAATTATCCTAATCGATTTCAGCCTCAAATAACGAGCATTAATACATTTTTCACGATTATCCGAGGTTTAGCGAATGCTGGTTTATGACATACCGGCACCCCCAAATGTCTTCCGTTGGAACTCAAATTTTGCGTGGCCGCTTTATCTGACCCGAGAAACTTTCTATGTGATTTCCGGAGAATTTTGTTCCGGGACCCTGGAATCCTTAAAAACCGTGTATTATAAATTTCAATTTGAGCCGTTCGGGAGGTCGTACCGGACCCTATTTCTTTTTCTCCAGGTTTTTCAATCACGGGTCCGAGCTCATTTCAGGAATTATACTATTCGATTTCGGCCGCAAATAACGAGCATTAATACATTTTTCACGATTATCCGTGGTTTAACAAATGCTGGTTTATGACATACCGGCACCCCCAAATGTCTTCCGTTGGTACTCAAATTTTGCGTGACCGCTTTATCTGACCTGAGGACATTTCTATGTGATTTCCGGAGAATTTTGTTCCGGAACCCTGGAATCCCGAAAAACCGTTTATTATAAACTTCAATTTGAGCCGTTCGTGAGGTCGTACCGGACCCTGTTTATTTTTCTTCCGGTTTTTCAATCAGGCGTCCGAGCTCATATCAGGAATTAACCTATTCGATTTCAGCCTCAAATAACGAGCATTAATACATCTTTACGATTATCCCAGGTTCGACGAATGCTGGTTTAAAGCATACCGGGACCCCCAAATGTCTTCCGTTGGTACTCAAATTTTGCGTGGCTGCTTTATCTGATCTAAGGAACTTTCTATGTGATTTTCGGAGAATTTTGTTCCGGGACCTTGGAATCCCGAAAAAAACGTGTATTATATACTTCAATTTGAGCCGTTCGGGAGGTCGTACCGGACCCTGTTTTTTTTTCTCCCGGTTTTTCAATCACACGTCCGAGCTTATTTCAGAAATTATCTTATTCGATTTCAGCCTCAAATTGTAACACCCCGTAATTTCGGACCATTATTATATTGCGGAAGTAATTTATTAATCAAGTAAAATTTGATATTAATGTATTTGAAGTAATAATAATTCAAAGAAATATAATTTTATTATATTTTGAAGTAAAGTATTTATTTTGATAGTTTTGAAATGTTTAAAAATAGTTTAAACCGTGTAAAAACTTTTATTTCGAAATAAGGGCATATCGGGAAAAATGACAACTCTTTTGAAAATTGGGCAAACGATTTTTGAAATGGGTCATATGAGTACTCAATCTTCTTGTAATCTCGTGTTTAAGAACTTTGGTCATGTCGGAATTTGCATTTGACAAACGGTTCTAACTATTGTCGAAACGAGCCAAAACCGACTAATAAAAATTTCGCCGAAAACTCGTCTCTTTTCCCTTCCCACGGCACACCTCCCTCTCCCTCCTTTCCTTCTGATTTTTCTTGCCCAACTACATCTCCTTGAACATTCTAAACAATTCCAAACTTAAAAACACCATTTTCATCTTAAAACCTAAGATTTCTAAGGTAATTTCATCATAATTTCTTCGTTTCTAGTCCGATTTTCGCAAAATTTATATTTTCGGAATCCTCTCTTCAAGATCTACATCCTAGTATGTTTTAATTTCAGTTTTAATTTGTCGATTTAAGACGATTTTGGGCATAATTTCGGTTTTGATAATTATTATTGTGTTTTTGTTGTTTTTAATAGGTGAAGATTATGAGGATGATATAGGGGACTCCTATATAGTAGAGGATGATGGGTAGCTACTGTTTTTAGGGTTTTCTCAAGGGTTATTTTGCCTTTTTCTAGCTTAAGGTAACTATTTCGAGTTACTCGACGAATAAATGTCACATTCCTTGTTTTCTTGTATGATTTTGTGATTTTTATTTGAGTAGTTTATTTCACATGAAAATATGTGTTAAATTCATGTCTTTTGTATGTTTAAGTTCACATATTAGTATGGAAACAAAATGGGAATGATTAATTGATGATTCAGACGATGTTAAACTGAACAAAAATGGAGAAATGGAGGGTTGGGGGTGGCGGCCAGTGAGCCCAAAGAGCCAGAGCGCAGCCCACGGCAGCCCGGGTTGGCCCGGGTTGGCCCGTTGCTTGTTTCGCGGTTTTTCATGCATTATTTGTCGTTTCGGGTTTATTAATGTTATATTTAGTATAAGTAACATATGGGTAAACTTTTGAAATAAATAATGTTAGTAGTAAATATAATGAGGTTGGAAAAAATTATTCTTATATTGGTAGTTGCACATGTTAGGATAAATTATGATATGAAATTGTAATGAATAGGCTTAAAATGAATTTTATAGCGATAATTGTAATGTTGGATGATTATGCCGAAAACTGAGCCTTGGTCCCTTTGACTGAATCGATGTCAGTCAATTGTGTGATTGGTCAGCCGCAATTTAACCCGCACTGCCGCAGTTGGGGTTGCGGGTAAAAATTCGGTTGGATGAAATTTTGTATGAATTGGATAATCGGCCTTTTTCTTGTTTTAGGCCATTTATTAAGTTTTTAGTTCACATGTGTTGTTGGTTGATTTGAGTAGTTTCTTATATTGTAGAAACGGCCCTAGATTCCCTGAAACCTTTAATATTGTTAATATTGCTAGAAATGGAATTGGTATTGAATACTTCTTGCAGGTTGTTGTGTTTGTCATAGATAGGTCTTTATAGTCTCTGACGAGTATATGTTCACTGCTTAATAGCCTTTGTGTTCCTGACTTGGTGGGTTTATATCCAAGTTGGGGCATGACCTCGTTACTTATTTTGAGGGTAAGTGGTCAGCTTAAGTACTAGCCAACCCTTTGGTGGACTCCTTAGGGTACTCACTTTGTTTTAGAAAAAATGTGGGTCTTGGGTGCGGTGGTGTGTATCCGCATGTCTAGGTCTGCGCAGATTTTGGGCTAGGGTTGTGTTGTGTCTTGGCCATGTTTTGATAGAACCTCTGAGCCAAGATACCGGTTCGATTACCTTCCCTACCTCGTGGTATAGACTCGAGTTACAGAGTGACTATTGACGGTGCTAAGAACTTATGCCTGTCTTTGATATATTGCCCTTTCTTGTATGGTGATTTTATGAATTGTAATAGGTGAGATGTAAGCCGGTTACAATTGATAAAGTTTGGATTACTGTTTGTTATATGTTTCACATGATAGCTTAAATTGGTCAGTTTAGTGTTCATATGTTAGAATACTTGATAATTGAATTATTTATCATGTTGTTTACATGTTACATTAAATATGACATTTCGTGGCTTGGAGGACTCGAAGTTACTCCCCACTGAATTGTGGCTTTCGTGTTTGTATAAAATGCGATTGACAGGTTGAAGATGATTAGATGGGGTACATGGACGAGCTAGTGAGCAAAAGAACCTTGGACCTAGTTTGGTTATATTTTGTAGTAAACCTTTAAACATTTGGTTGTGTTTATATTTTGAAGGGACATATGTCTCCCTCTTTTGTTTTGGTTTGTATCACTATTTTCTCGCGACTTTAGCTATGATATGTAAATTAGTTTGTTAGTATTTGCAGGTTTTGGCACTCTTCTTTTGGAAATGTTTGTGAATGGTTTAGAAAAGTTTTAAAAATTACAGGTTTTATCTAGTTGAACCAATTACAAACATATCCTGTCAGTTTTTCTGTAGAATTTACATGTTTATTTAACGCTAAGTATGAGGGTGTCACACAAATAACGAGCATTAATACATTTTTCACGATTATCCGAGGTTTAGCGAATGCTGGTTTATGACATACCGGCACCCCCAAATGTCTTCCGTTGGTACTCAAATTTTGCTTGACTGCTTTATCCGACCCGAGTAACTTTCTATGTGATTTCCGGAGAATTTTGTTCCGGGACCGTGGAATCCCGAAAAACCGTGTATTATACACTTCAATTTGAGCCGTTCGGGTGGTCGTACCGGATCCTGTTTCTATTTCTCCCGGTTTTTCAATCACGCGTCCGAGCTTATTTCAAGAATTATTCTATTCGATTTCAGCCTCAAATAACGAGCATTACTACATTTTTCACGATTATCCGAGGTTTAGCGAATGCTGGTTTATGACATACCGGCACCCCCAAATGTCTTCCGTTGGTACTCAAATTTTGCGTGACCGCTTTATCCGACCTGAGGAACTTTCTATGTGATTTCCGGAGAATTTTGTTCCGGGACCATGGAATCCCGAAAAACCGTGTATTACAAACTTCAATTTGAGCCGTTCGGGAGGTCGTACCGGACCCTGTTTCTTTTTCGCCCAGTTTTTAAATCACGCGTCCGAGCTCATTTTAGGAATTTACCTATTCGATTTCAGCCTCAAGTAACGAGCATTAATACATTTTTCACGATTATCCGAGATTTAGCGAATGCTGGTTTATGACATACCGGCACCCCCAAATGTCTTCCGTTGGTACTCAAATTTTGCGTGACCGCTTTACCTGACCCGAGTAACTTTCTATGTGATTTCCGCAGAATTTTTTTCCGGGACCCTGGAAACCCGAAAAACCGTGTATTATACACTTCAATTTGAGCCGTCCGGGAGGTCGTACCGGACCCTATTTCTTTTTCTCCCGGTTTTTCAATCACGCGTCCTAGCTTATTTCAGGAATTATCCTATTCGATTCCAGCCTCAAATAACGAGCATTAATACATTTTTCACGATTATCTGAGGTTTAGCGAATGCTGGTTTATGACATACCGGCACCCCCAAATGTCTTCCGTTGGTACTCAAATTTTGCGTGGCCGCTTTATCTGACCCGAGAAACTTTCTATGTGATTTCTGGAGAATTTTATTCCGGGACCCTGGAATCCCGAAAAACCGTGTATTATACACTTCAATTTGAGCCGTTCGGGAGGTCGTACCGGACCCTATATCTTTTTCTCCAGGTTTTTCAATCACGGGCCCGAGCTTATTTCAGGAATTATCCTATTCGATTTCAGCCTCAAATAACGAGCATTAATACATTTTTCACGATTATCCGAGGTTCGACGAATGCTGGTTTATGGCATACCGGCACCCCTAAATGTCTTCCGTTGGTACTCAAATTTTGCGTGGCCGCTTTATCTTACCCGTGAAACTTTCTATGTGATTTCTGGAGAATTTTGTTCCGGGACCCTGGAATCCCGAAAAACCGTGTATCACTTCAATTTGAGCCGTTCGGGAGGTCGTACCGGACCCTGTTTCTTCTACTCCCGGTTTTTCAGTCACGCGTCCGAGCTCTTCAGGAATTAACCTATTCGTTTTCAGCCTCACATAACGAGCATTAATACATTTTTCAAAATTATCCGAGGTTTGACGTATGCTAGTTTATGGCATACCGGCACCCCCAAATGTCTTCCGTTGGTACTCAAATATTGCGTGGTCGCTTTATCTAACCCGAGAAATTATCTATGTGATTTCCGGAGAATCTTGTTCTGGGACCCTGGAATACCGAAAAACCGTGTATATACTTCAATTTGAGCCGTTCGGGAGGTCGTACCGAACCCTGTTTTTTTTTCTCCCGGTTTTTTAATCACGCGTCTGAGCTCATTTCAGGAATTAACCTATTCGATTTCAGCGTCAAATAACGAGCATTAATACATTTTTAACGATTATCCGAGGTTCGACGAATACTGGTTTATGGCATACCGGCACCCCCAAATGTCTTCCGTTGGTACTCAAATTTTGCGTGGCCGCTTTATCTGACCCGAGAAACTTTCTATGGGATTTCTGGAGAATTTTGTTCCGGGACCCTGGAATCCCGAAAAACCGTGTATCACTTCAATTTGAGCCGTTCGGGAGGTCGTAACGGACCTTGTTTCTTTTTCTCCCGGTTTTCAATCACGCATCGGAGCTCATTTCAGGAATTAACCTATTCAATTTTTAGCCTCAAATAACGAGCATTAATACATTTTTCACGATTATCCGAGATTCGACGAATGCTGGTTTATGGCATACCGGCACCCCCAAATATCTTCTGTTGGTACTCAAATTTTACGTGGCCGCTTTATTTGTCCCGAGAAATTTTCTATGTGATTTCCAAAGAATTTTGTTCCGGGACCCTGGAATCCCGAAAAACCAAGTATTATACACTTCAATTTGAGCCGTTCGGGAGGTCGTACCGGACCCTGTTTCTTTTTCTCCCGGTTTTTCAATCGCACGTCCGAGCTCATTTCAGGAATTACCTTATTCGATTGCAGCCTAAAATAACTAGCATTAATACAGTTTTCACGACTATCCGAGGTTCGACGAATGCTGGTTTATGGCATACCGGCACCCCCAAATGTCTTCTGTTGGTACTCAAATTTTGCGTGGCCGCTTTATCTGACCTGAGGAACTTTTTATGTGATATCCGAAGAATTTTGTTCCGGGACCCTGGAATCCCGAAAAACCGTGTATTATACACTTTAATTTGAGCCGTTCGGGGGGTCGTACCGGACCCTGTTTCTTTTTCTCTCGGGTTTTCAATCATGCACCCGAGCTCATTTAAGGAATTAACCTATTCGATTTCAGCCTCAAATAACAACATTAATACAGTTTTCACGATTATCCGAGGCTCGACGAATGCTGGTTTATGGCATACCGGCACCCCCAAATGTCTTCCGTTGGTACTCAAATTTTGCGTGGCCGCGTTATCTGACCCGAGAAACTTTCTATGTCATTTCTGGAGAATTTTGTTCCGGGACTCTGGAATCCCGAAAAACCGTGTATCACTTCAATTTGAGCTGTTCAGGAGGTCGTACCGGACCCTGTTTCTTTTACTCCCGGTTTTTCAATCACGCGTCCGAGCTCTTCAGGAATTAACCTATTCGATTTCAGCCTCACATAACGAGCATTAATACATTTTTCACAATTATCCGAGGTTCGACGTATGCTGGTTTATGGCATACCGCCCCCCCAAATGTCTTCCGTTGGTACTCAAATTTTGCGTGGCCGCTTTATCTAACCCGAGAAATTATCTATGTGATTTCCGGAGAATTTTGTTCCGGGACCCTGGAATACCGAAAAACCGTGTATATACTTCAATTTGAGCCGTTCGGGAGGTCGTACCGAACCCTGTTTCTTTTTCTCCCGGTTTTTTAATCACGCGTCCGAGCTCATTTCAGGAATTAACATATTCGATTTCAGCGTCAAACAACGAGCATTAATACATTTTTAACGATTATCCGAGGTTCGACGAATACTGGTTTATGGCATACCGGCACCCCCAAATGTCTTCCGTTGGTACTCAAATTTTGCGTGGCCGCTTTATCTGACCCGAGAAACTCTCTATGGGATTTATGGAGAATTTTGTTCCAGGACGCTGGAATCCCGAAAAACCGTGTATCACTTCAATTTGAGCCGTTCGGGATGTCGTACCGGACCCTGTTTCTTCTACTCCCGGTTTTTCAATCACGCGTCCGAGCTCTTCAGGAATTAACCTATTCGATTTCAGCCTCACATAACGAGCATTGTTACATTTTTCACAATTATTCGAGGTTCGACGTATGCTGGTTTATGGCATAACGGCACCCCCAAATGTCTTCCGTTGGTACTCAAATTTTGCGTGGCCGCTTTATCTGACCCGAGAAACTTTCTATGTGATTTCCGGAGAATTTTGTTCCGGGACCGTGGGAATCCCGAAAAACCGTGTATTATACCCTTCAATTTGAGCCGTTCGGGAGGTCGTATCGGACCCTGTTTCTTTTTCTCCCGGTTTTTCAATCACGCGTCCGAGCTCATTTCAGTAATTAACCTATTCGATTTCAGCCTCGAATAACGAGCATTAATACATTTTTCACGATTAACCGAGGTTCGACGAATACTGGTTTATGGCATACCGGCACCCCTAAATGTCTTCCGTTGGTACTCAAATTTTGCGTGGCCGCTTTATCTGACCCAAGAAACTTTCTATGTGATTTCAGGAGAATTTTGTTCCGGGACCCTGGAATCCCGAAAAACCGTATATCACTTCAATTTGAGCCGTTCGGGAGGTCGTACCGGACCCTGTTTCTTCTACTCCCGGTTTTTCAATCACGCGTCCGAGCTCTTCAGGAATTAACATATTCGATTTCAGCCTCACATAACGAGCATTAATACATTTTTCACAATTATCCGAAGTTCGACGTATGCTGGTTTATGGCATACCGGCACCCCCAACTGTCTTCCGTTGGTACTCAAATTTTGCGTGGCCGCTTTATCTGATCCGAGGAACTTTCTATGTGATTTCCGGAGAATTTTATTCCGGGACCCTGGAATCCCGAAAAACCGTGTATTATACACTTCAATTTGAGACGTTCAAGAGGTCGTACCGGACCCTGTTTATTGTTCTCCTTGTTTTTTAATCACGCATCCGAGTTCATTTCAGAAATTATCCTATTCGATTTCAGCCTCAAATAACGAGCATTAATACATTTTTCACGATTATCCGAGGTTCGACGAATGCTGGATTATGGCATACCGGCACTCCCAAATGTCTTCTGTTGGTACTCATATTTTGCGTGGCCGCTTTATCTGACCCGAGGAACTTTCTATGTGATTTACGGAGAATTTTGTTCCGGGACCCTGGAATCCCGAAAAACCGTGTATTATACACCTCAATTTGACCCGTTCGGGAGGTCGTACAGGACCCTGTTTCTTTTTCTCCCGGTTTTTCAATCACGCGTCCGAGCTCATTTCGGGAATTATCCTATTCGATTTCAGCCTCGAATAACGAGCATTAATACAATTTTCAGGATTATCCGAGGTTTGACGAATGCTTGTTTATGGCATACGGGCACCCCTAAATGTTTTCCGTTGGTACTCAAATTTTGCGTGGCCGCTTTATCTGACCTGAAGAACTTTAGTTTTAGTCTGCCAATAGCCCAATACAGCCTTAGTAGAATTTTTACTGTACATTTAAATCCGGATCAAATCCGATTTCCGAAATATGGATTTCCTAATTTTTGGATATCCGAATTATTCGGATCGGATGTGGATCACTAAAAATGACAATTTTAAATTCGGATAACCGATCTGATTTTGAAATCCGGATCGGATATCCGGTTTTGCTCAGCCCTAAAGTATGTATGTATAAACCGTCAACAATTCGAGATCATTCATTTTCGATCCTAATATTGCCCTACACTATAAGCAAGAGTAATCAAAGAGAGTGAAAGAGGTATTATGGATTTATGGTTAAGACGGAAATCCATGATTGATAATGAAACACAAACTATTGTACCAGCCTTTTGCCCAGTGGAGGTTATTTATGGTCGTTTAAGACTATGTCCTTCAGACTTCGAGCCTATCAGTCTCGGGTGGTTGACATAATATACGTGATTTGCATACTATCACGTATACTTAAAGAGTTTTATCAGGTGCACACCAAAAGCAGTGGTTGTGGGTTTCCAGCTCGTCATCCAAAGAAAGTTTATAAGTCGGAAACTGGTCCTCGTTGTATGGCTTGTACATCTATTTCCTCATTTAGGTTCGTTTCCATTAGAATCGGCCTTACAAGAGACTTTCCTCATTCTTCTAAAATGGTACAATAATAAACTTTGACGTTCCAAATTTGAAAATTTTTATATATTGATGTACAATTGGATGCGTCTGATATATGTAAAGTTGTAAACATAGAATGTAAATCATTTCAATTAATAACAGAAAATTCATTAGTACTTCGGTATATATAAGCTATTCAAATTAAATCAATGCGATAACGATCTTAGTTATGCTGGGAGGGAGCTGGATACACGAAGCCAATGGGAGTGAATCTCAGCCCCCTTAATTGTCCACTCCAAGATCCGCCACCGTTAATATTATGCATCAAAAGAAAAGATTGGGGTTTTTTTGAATCGTGTCATTAACTATGAATCTATAAGCTGCTTCGGTAGGATGAAAACTATCCCAGAAAATGTATTTGGATGCGTCTTCGCAGGTACCTATACTGAGCTTCGAACACAGAAATGCCACTTCTATGTTTCCTGTTCCGCAACATCCCTTGTTTACAACTTGAAACCCTAAAAACAATTTAATCTTGTCATGAATAAAAGGCGAGATCATAGTACTGTTTTGTACTAAACAGATGTCAACTAGCTTAGTTGATACAGTCATGAGAGGTGGTGCTCATGACCTGGGTTCAAATCCCGTCACATCAAAATTGCCCTTGTGCCTCCTGTCATCTAGGATGTATTATTTCCTAGATGAAGTTGGATGGATCGAGAATGATACAAGAAGCGCATACATCCAATTTCGGTAAATTGTTTTATAGTCATAGATAGTACTACGTAAATGGTAAATGAAGGGCAGTACCTGATTGAGAAGGGTTAGTTATGAGATTAAGTAAAGGGTTGTAAATATCAAGGTACGCAACAGTTGATCCTTCGAGTTTTTGATTGAGCGATTCTAGCTCAGAATTCAACTTAGTGTTGTAAAGAGCCGAAGCTTGGTTTTCCTTCTCTGCACAAGATCTTTTGTGACCGCCATGTAATGTTCTTTGGGATGGCACACAACCGAGTAGCGGTACACCTGTCACGCCTATCCGTCGTGCTCCAAGATTGTATAATTCCTGAGGTTTTCCAAATTTAATTTTAAGTTTTTTAACATTATTATTCAATTTCAATGTATGCTTCAGTTTAACTATATGGTACTCGGTATAAAACATCTCAACCAAAAGCTTAAGCTGATGTGTCATTACTAAACGATGTGTGGAAATGCCGGTACCTGAACAAAAGTAGAAGCCCAATTAACCATCAAATTAGTATAGGACGAAACATCATACTCCAATCTTCGGATTAGTAAGGTGAAATAGGTGTTGGCAATGTCATTGCTTCCGGCACAGACTATAAACACACTTTGTGAAATGATAGTAGATGTCGTGTTTTCTCCGACTGCTGCCTTAAGCTTGTTTATATACTTTTTGAAATTCTTTAGCTGGCCATCCAATGGTAATACATTCTGCAATCACATTGGTCGCGTCATTATACATTTACTTTGAAAACGCGAAAATAACACTCTTTAGGAGAAGAAGATATACCAATAGTTTTCCTGTTTGAGGATCGTAACCGGCTCCACCAGAAGCAAAACTGACTCCGGTTAGGAGATCATTGATTTTGAGGGTGGGATCTAAGTATGGAGGCATAAATTCTTTTATCCCAAGCTGTTTAGCTTTTCAACGATAGGGCACATGATCAGTACAATAAAGACATATTCAATAGTGGGCATCTCTATTTTAATCACGAACAAAGCTAATCATCATTTTGTAGTGAAAATCAACTCCAACAACCAGGGATGCGCACATGGGGTGTTGTGCGTACCCCTGGGTCCGCCCCTGATGTAAGAGATCAGGTCTACCTGTACTCGGGCCGGGGTCTCCATGTCAGACCCGAGCCCGGGCCAGGACATGGGGAGGGGCGGGCTTGACTGGGCCGGGCCGAGTTAGGACATGCTTGACCCCCGACTGGCCCCGAGGCGAGCTGGGGGCGGGCCGGATTAGCGGGTCTAACCTAATTTTTTTTTTATAATAAACGGGCCAGGGTGGGCCGAGCTGGGAAAATGGAACCCGGGCATAACCATGGGAGGGGCGCAGGCCGGATTGGTCAGGAGCAGGGCCGGACGGGCTGAGTGGGGTGGCGGGCTGGGAGTGGTTTGGGCCCTAGTTGGGCCGGACTTGCCTGTGCTGTTGGTCAGCTCTAGTTACAAGTACAAACGAATAGTTGTAACAAAGGTAAGTGCACGGACTGTAGAAAAACATTTAGTGAGGAGGACTTAAGAGAACCATTTACAACTACAAGCATGGCATGGTACAACAGGTATAACGTATGAGACAATTATATACGAGTATATATAAGAAAAACAAAGTAATGTTAATATTACCAATTAAATCGGGAGGAGTTTTGCCATTGCTATATCTTCCGGTAGCAACACCTCCTTTAAAATCTCGACCATAAGGCGGGAAGTTTACTTTTCCAAGGGTGACTCTATAATTATTGTTGCCTGTATCGAAAATCGAGTCTCCAAAGACAAGTAACGCAGGCGTTTTTGCATTGTTAGACGAAGTTATGGCACCTACACGAATGTGCATGTAGGAAATTAGAGTAATGCACCATACAATAACGTTAATCGGATTTGTATGAGACATGATTGATCTTGCCAATAGTGTACATACTTTGCATGTTATATATAGTTGCTGAAAAATCATTGAGTTTGATCGATCCAGCTACTAATTTTAGGGCACAATGAATTAATTAGTGAATTATTAAGGCATTAATAAAAGAATGCTTAAGAAAGGTTGAGTAAATGAAGAATTGGGCTTGAATAATTGTATTCGAAATATGCTTGTTATTGTTACCCATGACTCCATGATCACTTGGATCAACAAACAACAGGTAATAGGTTGTTTTAACTTAACCAGAAGTCTTAAGTTCAAATACTGGAAATACATGCAACCATGTTAAGAAAATACGAGTATGAAATTGTGCAACTTACTATTTATCATCAATTCAACATCATTCAGCCTAATATTGCCATATACTCCCTCCGTCCCGGTCATTTGTTGTCCTTTGATTTTGGCATAAAGACCAAGGAAAGGGGAGGGGGCCAATGACTAAATGACAAGTGGAATAAATTGAGTGTGAATGATCAAATTACTCATCAAATTCAATCTTAAAATAGAAAGGACAACAAATGACTGAGACACCCCAAAATGGAAAAGGACAACAAATGACCGGGACGGAGGGAGTACTGGAAACAAGAACAATCGAAAATGTCTTAACCTAATGACTAAGATAGAAGTCCATAATTGACAATTAAACACTAACCAATGGATAACAGAAGAAATAATTTCTTATTATAAATACGCGTTGATGTCAAATTGTCAATATACTTTATAATTCTCCTAATATCAGTGGTGGAGTCAAGATTTGACATTTATAATAGGGGTGAGAAATTCCAATTAAGGCAAACTACTACTGCAAAGATGATATTTCAACTAAAATCATAGTTTAAGATTTGACACATATAATAGGGGTGAGAAATTTTAATTAAAGCGAACTACTAATGCAAAGATGATATTTCAACTAAAATCATTGTTTAAGATTTGACATATGTAATAGGGGTGAGAAATTCCAATTAAGGCCAATTATTAATGCAAAAATGATATTTCAACTAAAATCATTGTTTATCGAGACGAAACTGCCCCTATTACTCTACTAGTCCTGTCTGGCTCCGCTACTGCCTAGCATAAGATAATTCTCATTCTATAGCGAATCGATCAATATGTAAATGCTCCTTTTGTTGCGGAGTCAACTGTAGATCAATCATAACCAATGTGTCAATGATGTTGGATAAGCTGGCATAACCGTAAGTTGGGGGTTTTGAGAACGTGACATTAATAAGAGTTGTGCAAACGAATGCCAGATTAGTTGACTAAACAATAGAGTAATGATATAATGAGGAATTAAAAAGTTTTATAAATCAGAAACTGATCCTCGTTGTATACTACTTGTATGGTTTTTATAATCGCTAGGTCTCATGATAGACAATCTCTCGCTTAGTTATTGATAGAGTTGTCTTCGGGCTGGGTTCGAACCGGGTCGGGCTGGCTAGGGGCGGGCAGGGCTCTATTGGTTAGGCCCTGAACCGGCCCGATCCAGGGCGATGGAAAACGGGTTAGCAGGCATGTGTATTAATTTTTTTTTATTTTTTTTTACTAAAATGGCGGGCCAAGGGAAGGCCGGGCTGGAAATTTAGGACTCGGGCTATGCCCGTCCAAGGGCAAGCCAATAGCAGGCCGGGCCGGGCTAGATGTCTACAGTAACGGGCCAAGGGCGGGCCGAGTCAGGCCGTGTTGATGATCAACTGTAGTTATTGAGTCGCCATTTCGGCAATGAAAAACATTGTGATCTAATTGAACTTGTCCAAGATTAAACGGGTTAAATCATCTTGTTGGTTTATCAATTCTCAACCAACTCCGAAAAATGTGTTTTGTATTTCATATCGAAACCAACCATTAGACTTTTTTTTTAAAATTATAATTCTATGATTTTTTTTTAAACAAACGTAAATTTGTTTGTTTCATATTTTCATATTTTATAATGAATTATTATTAGTGTTTAATATTTTTTCAACGTCTTACTTGGAAAGTCAAATAAAAACTTTGAAATGGATTTGCTCCACGTTCAATTTAGCCTGAGTTCGAGCCAGGTAAGACCGTAAGGCTAGCACAGCTCGCTACTCTCTCTTCTAAGGAAACAGTATTTCCTTCAAACACAAGACATCTCAAGCATGATGTGTCCACTAAGGGGAGGTTATCAAGACTTGATGATGTTTCGGGTGTCTAGAAGTTGGGCCTGTAGAGTGTGGGGTTCTCTATGAAGGTCAAGGTCCGAGTTAAGACGATGATGGTCTTTCGTTTGAGAGGAGGATTGTTATGGTGCAAACTCATGTAACAATGAGGCCTTTTGAGAATGAAGGAGCCCAATAGTAAATCCGTGAGGACTTAACCCAAAACAGATACTCCATACCGTACTGTTATGGACAATGGACACCGGCGTAGCAAAGGGGTAATACGAGTAGTTACCAAAAGTTTGTTGTTGTGCTTCATTCATAGTTTCATACTTTGTATACATGAGCTATTCAAATTAAATCAATGTGAAGATTTATGATAGATGTGTCATGTGTGTATCAAAAGAAAAGATTGTGGTTTTTTTGAACAATGTCATTAACTATGATTCTATAAGCTGCTTCGGTTGGATGGAAGCTATCCCAGAATATGTATTTGGACGCGTCTTTGCAGGTACCTATATCGAGCTTTGTACATAAAAATGACACTTCTATGTTTCCTGTTCCACAGCATCCCTTGTTTGCGACTTCAAAACCTGAAGATAACAATTTACAAAAATATTGACATTATTAGTCTGTTTCTGAACGACCCATGATAAAATATTTAGTTGTCGATGAGGGTGATATGTACCTGATTGAGATGGGTTAGTTATGAGATTAAGTGCAGAGTCGTAAATATCAAGGTACGCGAC
Source organism: Silene latifolia (assembly GCF_048544455.1). Classification (NCBI taxonomy): domain Eukaryota; kingdom Viridiplantae; phylum Streptophyta; class Magnoliopsida; order Caryophyllales; family Caryophyllaceae; genus Silene; species Silene latifolia. The sequence continues at coordinate 4,506,224 of NC_133537.1, read as the reverse complement.
ATTTGATCCATTGAGCTTTTGATTGAGCGATTTTAACTCGGAACTCAACTTCGTATTGTAAATAATAGAAGCTTGGTTTTCCTTCTCTGCACAAGATCTATTGTGACCGCCATGTAACGTTCTTTGAGATGGCAAACAGCCGCATGGTGGTGCACTTATCACTCCTATCCTTCTTGCTCCTAGATCATATAATTCCTGATAATATTTTCCAGATTATTTAATTTATTATCGACTAAGCTAGTTGACATCGTGAAATTAAAAGAGGAGAAATGTTGTTACCTGAACAAAAGTAGAAGCCCAATTAACCATCAAACTAGTATAGGAGGAAACATTATAATGCAATTTTCGGAATGGTAAGGCGAAGTAGGTGTTGGTTATATCATTGCTTCCGGCACAGACTAAATACACACTTTGCGAAATGATAGTAGATGTCGTGTTATCTCCGACTGCTGCCTTAAGCCGGTTTATATACTGTTTGAACAAAATTAGTTGCTTATCCAATGATATCGCATTCTGCAATAATCAGAGTAGTATTACACATTATTAGTTACAATTACTCAGCTGGACTATTAATTGGTGAAGGAGAAGAGAGAGAGAGAGATACCGCGATTTTTGCTGATTGAGGATCATAACCGGCTGCACCGGAGGCGAAACTCACTCCGGTGAGGAGATCATTGATTTGAAGGGAGGGATCCAAGTATGGTGGCACAAGCTCTTTTAACCCCATCTGTTCAGCTATATCAAAAGACAAGGCGCAAAATCAATAGGGTCAGTATTGTTATTATAAGACTATACGTGATTTGTGGGCTATCACGTACACCCGAAGGTTTACCCAGTTAGCATCAAAGGTAGCGGCTGCGGTTCCCTCGTCACCAAAAAAAAAAAAAAAAAAAAAAAAGACTATTGATTGAGCCTCAAGTAATTAATCATGTGCATAAGCTTTTAGTTGAGAGATAAGTAAAAAAGATACGGAGTATTTAAATCGAAGACATATTTGATATCTTGTATCTCTATTTTAACCACAAGGCTTATAATCATTTTGTAGTAATAATCGTATTTATGATATTATAACATGATTTAAAATTTTGACTAAAGTAGCTAAAATAACAAGTTACTCCGTACTTTACAAGCTATGCTAGGATTTGAACTTGGAAACTCAGGGTCACTATACTTCTAATATCATAGGAGTATGATGATTTCATTATAATTTAAACTGAATAACTAATGGTTAAGATCCAGTCAATACTTTTAATATATATCCTAATAAAACAGAGTAATAATATTAGCATTACCTATCAAATCAGACGGAATTTTGCCATTGCTATATCTTCCGGTAGCAACACCACCGGCGAAATCTCGACCATAAGGCGGGAAGTTGGCTTTTCCAATGGTGTCAATATAATCATTGTTGCCTGAATCAACAATGGAGTCTCCAAACACAAGAAGTGCGGGAGGTTTTGCGTTGCTAGGCAAAGTTATGGCACGTCCATAAATGTGCATGTTGGACGTAATAATAATAACATACCATACTATAATAATATTAATTGGATTTGTATAAGACATGATTGATTAATGAACATGGAGGAAAAATAATGGTGTATTTATATACGTGTGTCATGAATTATTGACTTTGGTCCAGCCGATAATTCTAGTGTGTAATGAATTTGATTGTTTTGGATTATTGGGTAAGATATGTTCTTTTTAGTAGGCCTAAATAGTTTGAACATCATTCATATTCGATCCTAATATTATCGCGCAATAGTAGCCAGAATAATTGAAAATAATTTAGTTTAGCGAATAAGATGAATGTCTTGTTAATTTCCTCTCATCTCCTCTCCTATATACTAAAAGATTAAGTCTTTTAGAAAATAAGGAAACTATAGTACTGATAATAAATACATATTACATATCAATTTACACAAATTAATTGCAAATAATGATAAAGAGTTAAAAAACAAAAAAAAGTTAGAGTTAAAACCTCTCACACCTACTCAGTATTTTTTATTTTAACGTCACTTAAAGTTATTGTGAATATCGTTTTAACTTAAAACTGTTTTTAAATAAGAAATTATATTTTCTTAATTATTTCGTATAAAATATGCTTTGATTTGTAAAATATGACTTGCCTAGGTGTGTAGCGGATCAATATGTCAGTCACAGTACTCACAGTAATCCTTTTGTTGCGGAGTCAACCGTAGATCAATCATTCTCAATAATGTGGGAAAAGCTGGCATAATTATATGATTGGTTATTTGAAAAACTGTAGTTATGGTATACATTTATTATTGTCTAAGACGGTCTCATGACTCACATAAATGACATATTTATAAATAGCAACAAATAAATAGTTTTTTTTTTATATAAGAGTGTTGGCTTAACTCTTATACGGAGTATATATGACCGTTTTATTCTATATTTTGTGTATAGTACGAATTATAAGATTAGTTAATTAATAATACAAGATGGGATTTTGGGAACGTGAGATAAAAGTTGTGGAAACGAAGTCGAGAAGTGTTGACTAATAAACAATAAAGTAATGAGGAAGCAAAAGTTTGGATCTAGGTCCGAAATTACATCGTGTCATTTTGACCAACGTTTTCAAAGACTCGGAGTATTCATATGCTTTTTTAAAGTTTTTACCTCCATGTTCTTGTGTACTATTCCAACTTAGGAGCATAATCAGTGGCGGATCTACTAAGGCTATTTTGGGATGCGCGGACACCGGAAACAGAATTTTTATTTTTGCGTATTTTGTCTAATTTTCAGACTAAAAAAATAAATTTATAACTATTTTATGTGTATATAGATTTTAAATATTAATCTGGACCCCGGAAAGATATTTTTCTGTATTCGCTATTGGGAGCATTACTTTCTTTTTTCTTCCCCTGCCTTAATCACTATACTAAGATTTTTCAATAAAAGTATTATTTTATTATAAACCAAGGATTACTCCTCTTATATACGACTAATAACAATTGATTTCAGGATAACCTCCTTCGATTATGGCGTAGGCTCTCTCCTCCTTTTAATACAAGGTCATTTTTTTATGTTTGTACCAATATTTAAATGTAGGAAAGCCAAAATAAAATGTGATTTAAAATTTAAAAGAAAGCGAAGTAGTGACATATTATTATAATCCTGAAAATAATTTTTTTTTTGAATACTTAAGGATGACGTTCCAATATTTAAATGTAGGAAAGCCAAAATAAAATGTGATTTAAAATTTAACTAGTTTTGTTACCCGTGAAAATCACGGGTTATCTCTAGGAAATTAAAAATTTAGATAGTTGATTTTTTTGTGAATATTAAATGAAATCCGAATTTATTTCATCATTGATACATATTCATATTCTTTAATTTTGATCATCATCTAATAAAAATTCATAAATTTTAGAATTTGATTATGTACGAATTAGAAAACTTTAAAACCAAATTGAAATATTGAAGTTGTTAGTTGTATAAAAAGTGAATTTACCTGTGGAGTGTGCATGGCATCAAGAGTAATTCGGCATTCCAAAACAAAAGTACAACAAAAAAAAATACACAAATTAGTAATTCGTCATTCCAAATTCAAGTTAAAGAAAATACTGCAAGTTTTTACCACCCCAAATGATTGTTTTGAGGAAAAAAATGAGACAATCTTAAATAGGAGAGGCTAAATAATGCTAATTTGGAAGTTAAATGATGTACACTAAAATTAGTGTTCACAAACTTTAAATGACATAAATATTAATTAGGAAAAAACAAAAGCATTCAAAGGGTTGTATATAATGGGTTTCTTTATATAATCTTTATGATGGTAGGAATTATTGCAAAATTAGTATGAGAGTTAAATGGAGTAACTGTTAGGCTAGGGTAGGGAATTAGAAGAGACTTGTGAGAAAATTCGACAATGTCTTTAAGAAAATCATTGGACTTATGTGAAAATTATCGTGGGTTGAACTTAAATAATGGTTTGAATATAAAATGCCATAATTTTACGTTTAAGAATATTATTAAGCTACTCATGTGTTTTTCTTTTCAAGTTTGTGTAGTTTTAAATAAATAAATAAATATATAACTTTTATAAGCTATATTACTATGAAAAATGTTAATCAATTCACTAACATTTTTTTTATTGTAAAATGGGAATTTTAATTGTAAATTAAGAAATTTTGATGTGAATTTTGGTAAGTTACATCTTTTTTTTTTTGGAATTTTTTAATTCAATCATGAAATATAGTTTGTAATTTGGAAGTTCAGGAGTAATAGTTATTAAATGGAGGATTAGTGAATGGAAACTATTGTAGGTTTAATAGCCATTATAAACTATTGATTCCCATCTTTTAATTTGCCTTTTCATTTATGTTCCGAGTGTAATTCCGGAGCAGGATTTGTTACCACGTGAGCTTGTAGAATGATGACTTTACTTGACTCTTCCTTTCGGCCTCTCCTGAAACAATGAACAAACTGAGGGCTCGGCTTGGTACCGAGCGAACTCACTCCGACGCTCAAGTCAGTAAACTTAAAAGGGATTAAGTTGTGTGTTACTTGGCACAAAATATATTGTAGAGAGATAAGGGAGTTTATACCAGATTAGTGTGTTTAATTGATTATTTTCGGATTCTCTTCTCAATGAGAGAAGTGGAGTATTTATAGACTTTCATCTTTTGTCACGTAGTGGCCAAGTGGCCAAGTGGCAGAGCAGGTGAAAAGACTGTTCTACCCTCGGCCGAGGGACCCATGGCAGGCCGGCGGGCCTTGTTGACTCCATGCCGAGGGGTCTTGGATATCACTACTACAGATACAGGCTATAACAACGGTCAAAAACCGTTGTTATATAAAAAAGCGGACGTTGTTAAAGCGTCCGTTGTAGAAGGTTTTAACAACGGTTGGTTTACTTAACGAAACCGTTGTTAAAACTATTAACAACGGTTTTATGTATCAAAACCCGTTGTGGAAAGTGTGACTCAATTTTGGGGGGAAAGTTATAACAACGGGTTGTAATATACAAAACCGTTGTTATAACTAAAGACAACGGGTTGTTTCGCAATAACCGTTGTTGTTTGTTCTTAAAAAATAAAAAAAAATTAAATTAAATATTACTAGATGCATGCATAATTACTACTGTTAGAATTCCGATGCATGCATTATTACCGACATCACTGTACATATGAACGGATAATATGGAATGAGAAGGGTTAGTAATAGGATTTGAAGCAGCATTATTGAGAGATATGATGATGATTATTATGGCACAACTTCCTAACATATATATTAATTAAAAAGCAATTAACTCAACCCACACATTGCTTAGTATAAATACATTGCATATCTCAACTAACATTTCCATTATCTCATATATTCATCTCCAAACTCTAACTGTTAAAACAAACTCTACTTAATCTTTCAAATCAAACTCAAAAAACTCTAACAAAATGAATGATTTCATCCTAAAGACTCTTACCATGATCGAGAACAACAACAACTTCATCCGCCGGTTCCTCCATATTGAGGAAAGTTTCAGGAGCTACTTTGCGGAAGCTCGATCCGCACTGAAGCACGCCAAAGAAAATGGCTTGACGGAGCAAGCGAAGAGCGGCTATATGACGATATAGCAATCTGCTGAACTAACCTCCAAATAGCCAAGGAGGAGAGGACGGATACGATAGAGCACAATAAGATCCTCCATGAAAATATAAGAATTGCATTTTTACATATGTAATTTTTTTTTTTAATTTATGTATTTATAAATATATATATATATATATTAATTATGTTTATCTTCTTCATCTTGCTTCTTCATTGTTTTAGTAACTAATTATGCGAACAATACTTAAACAAATAACATAATGGTCGATAAAAACACATACATGCAAAAGAAATAAATAGAAAAAGAAAATAATGACGATGAAACTAATAAAGTTGGCGAGATTTACCCGATAAATACGAGAACGTAATAGACGATGAAATCACGGTGACGGCGAGAAGATAAAGCGACGATGAGAAAGAGAGAAATAGAGAAAGAGAGAAAGAGAGTGTGTATGTGTTTTGTGTTTGTTTGTCTGCTTTGTTTGTGTTTGTGTATTAAGGGTTGTGTTTTGTGGTGCAGCAGATTGTTTGTGTGGTTTATAGTATGGAAGGTATTGACAACGGTTATTAAACAACAACCGTTGTGAAAAAAGTTTTAACAACGGTTGTAAAAAACACCCGTTGTTAAATAAGTTTTAACAACGGGTTTCAAAAATAACCGTTGTGATTACTTTTCACTAACTTTGCGCCAATTTTGCGCCAAATTATTAACAACGGTTGTGCATGTGTGACCCGTTGTTAAAACTAATAACAACGGTTTTTATAACCATACCCGTTGTAATTGATTTTAGTAAAATTCGCGCCATACATTCTACAACGTCTATTGTATAATCGTTGTTAAAGGGGCGTTGTATTTGCCTGGATTTGTAGTAGTGTATGAGTACGCGGATAAGCCTCCCGGCTGGCTAGTTGCCTAGCCGAGACCCAAGTGACAGGCCGACAGGCTGCGTCGGTTAGGCTGTCTAATATGTTGACTTGCTGTGGATATCTTTGACCTTGCTCAATATGTTGACTCGGTCAGCGGGTGCAGAATATGCCCCATCAATTTATTTTTGAGTTATGAGTATTATTAAATAAGATAATTCATTAGTGAGAAGCTAAAGAGGTAAAACAAATAGGAAAAAATGTTAATAAAAATTACTATTACTATTATTATTATTATTATTGATCTTAAATAGTGGTTGAAATAAAATGTCATATCTTTACTTTTAAGAATATTATTAAACTTCACAATTATTTTATTTTTAATTTAAAGGGTTTGTATAACGATCTTAAATAAATAGATGTAGGTGTAAATTTTAAGTGGTATAATTTCAGGAAAGTTAAGTTTAATTTTTTTACCAAAAAAAAATATACAACATTTTCAACCCAATATTTCATCATATGAAAATAAATTAAAAAAAAACAATGAAAAACTTTAATCAATTCATTAACATGTTTTATTACAAAACATTCAATTAAGATGTTAATTTTATAAGTTAATGTTATGTTGTCAATTGTCATTAATCAAGTAAGCAATATAAATTAAAATTAATTAATATTAACCAATCTAAAAATGACATGTGGAATAAAATTAAATTGTATAAGTAGCCTTTTAACTATATAGTAGAAATGTCTGCGTGGAGAATGGTTGGGTAGGCGTATGTCAATCTTAACCAAGGTGCCAATGTGAATGTTTATGTGGCTTTTCCACATCCTACGTGGCTTTGTCTAGTTGGCATTTTTTATGATGCCTTTTAATAGTATTTTATAGATACAAGGTCATTTTTTTATGTTTGTACCAATATTTAAATGTAGGAAAGCCAAAATAAAATGTGATTTAAAATTTAAAAAAAAGCAAAGTAGTGACATATTATTATAATCCTGAAAATAATTTTTTTTTTTGAATACTTAAGGATGACGTTCCGTGCCATAACTCTAGCTCTAGACATCTTTAAACTAGAGGAAATCACATACTACCTCCATCTGTATAAAAGAGAGTCTTACTCTATAATCCGCGAAGACCGAAGAGTTACTCGTTCAATTGCCATCGGAGAACGCGGATTCGATAATAAAAAAATAATTAAATAGAATCATCACAACTAAATGAATAATACGGTGGATCTCTCTAATAAACGTGAAACTTGCAAGCATGACTTATGTCTTATAGCATACGGAATACATTATTGTTGCGTGCATGTCTCTTTTTATAATTAGTAAGATATCATATAAAAATGATACCCATGATACCGTTCATAGAAACTTGTTGGCCAACAGATAAGAATTTAAAGCCATAAAGAGAAACTACGTAGTATATGTATCTAAAATATTCGATTTTATTGATCAAACAATGTCAAATTGTATACCGTATACGCGTATATAATATAGAAATGAGAAGTTTTATAATTAATGATGTTTGTTGATGCGTCATTAAACAAGTGTAGTATGAAACTACTATTGTCCTAAGAACTGGCTCTGCTTGGTAAACAACAGATTAATTTCATCATAAACAGATTACAGAAGTAAATTATAAATGACAGATTTTATCAAAAGGTTTAACTAACATATTATAATTAGCATAATTAGCATAATTAATTTGAGTGTTTGGTAATTGGTAGATTACGATTAGTAGATTGTTAGCTTTCTTGGTAAAATTGAGCAAAATTTCCTATTTTATAATATGCTAACCAATATGCCGCTGCATATTGACCTTAAATATGTTGTTTCAATATATTGTTTACCAAACACTAAAATTAACATACGGAGTATTAATTGGTCAAACGTGTTAATGTGAGAATGATGTTGCTGGTTGATATACGATTAATTTACTTCTAATTCCCTCCTTCTTTTATGCATACCGACTCATATCGAGTCGGTTTCGGGTGTTTTTCCTTGCGTTTTGTGCCCAATGCCCGTACTTGTTACCTTGTGCATCCTTTTGTAGGAAACGACCCGAGTATGGAGAAATTGGGGCAAGAAAGGCACCCCATTGCCTTTACATGAAGAAGAGGTGAAGAAATGAAGACTGTGTGTTTCACGGGAGGCCGGCAGCTGGGTCCAGCCGCCGGCAAAACACACCCCAGAGAATCACTCAAGAAATTTGAAGAAAAGCTGAAGAAGGTGCTTTGCCGGCAGGCCGGCGACCGGCCCACCGGTAAAGCACAACAAGTGGAATTAAAAGAAGAATTGAAGGAAAAACGAGCTTGCCTCGCCTGCCGTAGGAGAGCACCAGGCGGCGGTCAACCGGCATTTCACACATCAACAAGGAAGAGGAAGTCCTGAAGAAGGTGTTTTGCGGCAAGGCAAGAACCGCCCACCGGCAAAACACGGATGCCGGCAATTTTAAATCCTTGCACGGTTTTGCGGTAGAGCACCGGCGGCAGGCCCGCATTACGCAATGACGCGAATTTGGGCTTTTCTTCCTCTTTTCTTCCTAATCTTGTAAAATCCTATAAATACCCCCTCTTAAACCCTTTTTAACAGATAACCCTAGATCCAGAATTATTACCCTTTCAAGCTTTAAACTTTCTTAATCTCTTTGTTAATCTTTCTTTAATTAGAGAAGTTCTTCAATCAATTAGTGATTGAATTTGGGTTTGTAAGAAGATTGAAGGGTTTCCTTCTTTATTATTTCTATCCAAATTCCTCTTTCACTATTTTGTTGGTATTAATTCTCTCCCTATTTTCATTTGTTTACATTTTGTTCTTCTTTTATGTTTGTTTGATTGTTTATGTTAAAATTGTTGTTGTTGTTTGTTTGTTGTTGTTATTTCCATCATTGTTCATCTTTTTATTGTTGATCTTTCCTTTGTTTCTCTTTCATTTGTTCATCCTTGGGTAGTTGTCCTCAAAGACTTAATCTTTGAGTTGATTTGGTTAAAGATTGTGTCTTTAGGTTTAATCACTCTTGTCATTAGATTAAATCATCTTTCCTTACACCTATTGTTAGATTGTTGCATGTTTAGTAGTGAATTTCATCTTCCCACCATGTTTGTGACCAAAGTTTCCATCTTTATTGTCTATTTTACAATTAGGACCATGATTAGTGAGTAGTCTCCCACTAGGGCTCGGTTTGACCCAACATGAGTAATTTCACTAATTGAATTTCATAAAGGCTAATTATTTGGGGAAATTGGTGAGGGTAGGTTAGAGGATTGACTTGGTTTAAGGGTTGACTTTTGGGTAGTGTTGACTTACGACCCTTGACCACCAACGAGAGTTGGTTAGGTTGTGATTTGGATACCCGTGATTTGACCCTATTGTTGACCTTGGTTGAGACCGAAAGGGAGAACCGGGGTAGAACATCTCTAATCTAGCGTTTGAAATCGACCCTCGAGAGAGGGAGTGGGATGACTCGGGAATTGACGGGGCTTAATGACCTTAACAAATATTGGACTACCTTGGGAATAATGCATGTTTTTGGGGTAGTCGGGTATTGAGTTAGGGATTCCGACCTTCGAACCCGAGAGGGGGGTTGGTGGGTAGTGCTAGTGTCCTATTTCGAACCCGAGAGGGGGGTCTTAGGCGAATTAGAGCCGTCACCTCCTCACCTAACTACCCTTGTGATTAGCCTAGAGATTTAACTATGTGGAATTGCGAATTGTTTGGGAAGAACCGAGTCTTGGGCCGTTTAATCATTTGAATTACAATTTATCCTTCATTCTTGCTTATTTTCCTTACTTTTGTTAAGTTTGCATTTCATTTTGTTTTAGGTAGCATTAGTATAACAACCATCATCTTTTATTTTCGACTTAGCTAAACGATCGGATTAGAACAATTAGTAATCTTTTCAACTCCTTGTGGGATCGACCCTTAATAGTGTACAACGATAAAATCGTGCACTTGCGAGGTATAGCTTGATACCATCAAGTTTTTGGCGCCGTTGCCGGGGTGTTCGGCTAGATATTAATTGTTTTCATTCTTGTTTAGACTAAGTCTTTTGTTACTAATCCCTCTCTTGAGTGTGTAGGACTTTTTGCATGAGAAGAAGAAATCGTAGAGGTCAACCAATTCGACCGATTGACCACGAGATCGAAGCAACCGCAAGAAGACTAAATTCACTTCGAAGAAGAGGGCTTATTGAAACACCAATTCCTCAAGAAAATATAGTGATTGAGGACCTACGAGGAGAACCCCGCGTCTTTGAAACTTTCGAAAATCCTTTTGCAACACCGGAAACGGAAGTAACAATGGTCGCGGTCCCTATGAGAGATAACTTGGCTCCGAAAAAGGTGGTGAATCCGAGTATTGTGAAGCCACCTATTCAAGCCAACAATTTTGATGTGAAAGCCACCTTGCTACAACTTGTCCAAGGGAATCAATTCGGAGGGGGAGCCACCGAAAACCCCAACGAGCATCTCAACGAGTTCTTGGATAGTTGTGACATGTTCAAGGCCAATGGAGTCACGGAAGATGCCGTACGCCTTAGGCTTTTCCCTTACTCTTTGAGGGGAAGTGCCAAGGAATGGCTTAAAAGTTGTGAACCCGACTCTCTTCGGACTTGGGACGATGTCTCTAAGGCTTTTCTCAACAAGTATTTCCCACCCCAACGAACCGCAAGAATCAAGAGTGAGCTCCAAGGGTTCACCCAACAAGAAGATGAGACCCTTTATGAAGCATGGGAGAGGTACAAGGGCCTCCAAAGGCTATGTCTCACCACGGTATTGGAGATGATGAGCTCATCAACAATTTCTATGAAGGGTTAAACAATGAGATGAAGATGAACCTTGATTCCGGCTCGGGGAAGGGAGCATTGGATAAGATAGATCACAAGACGGCGAAAGAGCTTATTGAAGAAATGGCTTCTCGTACCTTTCATTGGAACAATGATAGGCACAAGAGAAAGGGGAAGTCAACGGTCGAATCGGCCAACAATGTGGAAGTGAAAGAGATGATAGAAGAGCTTAAGCAACAAGTTGCCTTGATGAGCTCAAGCAAAACATCTAGCAATTCTTCTATGAGGAACCAAGTCTATAGTTGTGAGCTTTGTGGAGACCAAGGACACCCACCCAATGAGTGTCCCTTGGTGGTTGGAGATGGAAGTTGTATGGAGCAAGTGAACGGGATATGGGAGTCTAGTCCGGCCAAGCAAGCATTTAACAACAACCAATATCACCCGGGATTGAGAGCCCACCCAAACTTCTCCTATGGCTCTCAAAATGTCCAAAACCCAACCTTCCAACAAAAGTCACAACAACCAAACTTCCAAACTCAAAAACAAAACACAACATTTAATCAAGGTCCACCGGGTTTCCAAGGGAGAACCTTCCAACCAAGGCAACAACAATTTCAACCACTCAACCCACCAACCAACCCGCCTTTCCAACAAACCACCCAACCTTTCCAACAAACCACCCAAACTTTCCAACAAAACACCCAACCAAAGTCGAGCTTGGAACTCATGATGGAACAATTGATGACTTCACAAAACCAACTTGTCAATACTCAAACACAATTCATCAACCATTCCACTCAAAAACATGACGAGACAACCTCATCCATCAACCAACTTAGGACCCAAATGCAAGCTTCTCAACGGATGACGGACAACCAAATCTCCCAATTGGCTACTCAAATGAGCCAACTTCAAGCCTCCCAAGGGAAATTCCCGGGTAAAACCGAGGAAAATCCGAAAACCATGAATGCTATCCACTTGAGGAGTGGTAGGGATTTGGAAGACCGGGAATTTGTCAAGAAAAGGAAGAGTAGTAGACCGGGTAATGTCATTGAACCTCAAGTTGTGGTTGAACCTCCAAAGGTAATTGAAGAAAAGGAGGGGGAAGAGGAACTCGTGGAAATTGTTGTGGAAACTCCAAAGGTGATTGATGAACCGACAAGGGTGGTTGAAGAGCCTCAACAACAAGTGGTAAGAACTTATGTACCACCGGTTCCCTTTCCACAAAGATTGGCAAGAGCCAAACTTGAACAAAAGTATGGGAAGTTCATGGATATGATGAAGGGTATCAATATTACTATGCCTTTCATTGATGCCGTAAAGGAGATTCCAAGTTATGGCAAGTTCTTGAAGGAGCTTATCTCAAACAAAAACTCTTTGAGCCCAACAACCACGGTGAGCTTATCCAAGGAGTGTAGTGCAATTCTCATGAATGAAGCTCCTCAAAAGCTTGAAGACCCGGGGAGTTTTTCCATACCTTGTAAGATTGGGACCGTGCACATTGAAAGGGCTTTGTGCGATTTGGGGGCAAGCATTAGTCTTATGCCCCTCAAAATTTTCAAGAAGTTGAAGGGTTATGAGCTTTCACCAACAAGGGTTTCTCTCCAACTTGCGGATAGGTCGGTAAGATACCCGATTGGTCTTGTGGAGGATGTCCCACTCAAGGTGGGGAAACTTGCATTTCCATGTGATTTCTATGTAATGGACATCCCCGAAGACTCAAATATTCCCATCATATTGGGGCGCCCTTGCCTTGCTACGGGGGGTGCTATGATTGATGTGAAGAATGGGAAGCTTTCTTTGAAAGTGGGTGAAGATAAGGTTGAATTCTCCTTGAACAAGGCTATGAAAGAGCCTTCGGAAGAAAAGTCTTGTTATATGATTGATGTGGTAGAAGAATGGGTTGATATGAAGAAATTTGATGAAGACAAGGGTTTGCAAGGGTTCCTTGAGGGCAAGGTAAAGGATTGCAAGGAGCACCGGGAGTATGCTTTAGCTATGGAAGAAACAATTGAAGAAGACCCGGACAAAGAATTTGAAAGCTTGAGAGGAGATGGTAAAAAGGAGGAGAGATCTACGCCTCCTCAAGTGGAGTTGAAACCTCTTCCTTCTACTCTTAAACATGCTTTCCTTGGCCCTAATGATACTTACCCTATTATTGTCAATAGTGCACTCAATGACACTGAACTTCAAAAATTACTTGATGTTGTGAGAAAATACAAAGATGTCATTGGGTACTCAATTGATGATATCAAGGGGATTAGCCCTTCTTTTTGCACCCATCGCATTCATTTGGAGGATGAGAGTGCATCTTCCATTGAGCCTCAACACCGCCTTAACCCCGCTATGAAAGAAGTGGTTAGGAAGGAGGTGTTGAAGCTCTATGATGCAAGCATAATTTACCCTATCTCCGATAGTGCATGGGTGAGCCGGTGCATGTTGTCGAAGAAGGGCGGGGTCACGGTAGTCACCAATGATAAGAATGAACTAATTCCAACAAGAGTCACGACCGGGTGGAGAATGTGTATAGACTATAGGCGCCTCAACAAGGCAACTAGGAAAGACCATTTCCCCCTCCCTTTCCTTGACCAAATGTTGGAAAGACTTGCCCAACATTCTCATTTTTGCTACCTTGATGGGTTTTCGGGGTTTTTCCAAATCCCGATTCACCCTAATGACCAAGAAAAGACCACATTCACGTGCCCATTCGGCACCTTTGCTTATAGGCGCATGCCCTTTGGGCTTTGCAATGCGCCGGCCACATTTCAAAGATGCATGCTAGCTATATTTTCCGAATATGTTGAGAATATCATGGAGGTGTTTATGGACGACTTCTCGGTCGTAGGCACCTCATTTGATGGATGTCTAGCTAATTTGGGTAAGGTCTTGAAAAGATGTCAAGAGAGTGGTCTAGTCTTGAATTGGGAGAAATGTCATTTCATGGTGACATCCGGGGTTGTTTTGGGTCATGTAGTGTCAAGTAAGGGCTTGGAAGTTGATCAAGCCAAGATTGAAGTGATCAAAACTCTACCCCCTCCCACTAATGTTAAAGGAATTAGGAGTTTTCTTGGGCATGCCGGTTTTTACCGGAGATTCATTAAGGATTTTTCTTTGATTGCCCGACCTTTAACTTTGTTGCTTGGAAAAGATGTGCCATTTGAATTTACTAATGAGTGTTTGGATGCATTCAATAGGTTGAAGGAAGCTCTCATCACCGCTCCAATCATGCAACCTCCCACTTGGGGAGAACCTTTTGAGTTGATGTGCGATGCTAGTGATGTGGCGGTGGGAGCGGTGCTAGGACAAAAGAAGAATGGTAAACTCCATGCCATATATTATGCAAGCAAGACTTTGGATGAAGCTCAATCACATTACACTACCACCGAAAAGGAGCTTTTGGCGGTCATATATGCCATGAACAAGTTTCGTTCTTATTTGGTGGGCTCTAAGGTAATTGTGCACACCGATCACACGGCGTTGAGACACTTGCTAATCAAGAAGGAGTCAAAGCCCCGCTTGATTCGGTGGATACTATTGTTACAAGAGTTCGATATCGAGATTAGAGACAATAAAGGTGTAGAAAATGTGGTAGCCGATCATCTTTCTCGGCTACTCCATGTCAAGGATAAGGATGGATTGCCAATTGATGACACATTACCGGATGATCAACTATTCGCACTAGCTTTGATGGATACCCCGTGGTACGCGGATTATGTAAATTATTTGGTATCCGGGGTCATCCCACACGGTTATGATTCCCATAAGAGAAAGAAATTCTTCCATGACCTTAAGCAATATTTTTGGGAAGAACCGTGCCTCTACAAAGCTTGTGCCGACGGGATAATTAGAAGATGCATCCCCAATGAAGAAGTCCAACCCATAATCTCTCATTGCCATGACATGCCAAGTGGAGGGCATGGTAGTTCACGAAAAAAACCGCGAGGGTGCTCCAATGTGGATTCTTTTGGCCTTCCCTATTTCACGATGTGGCCACCTACGTCAAGAAGTGTGACAAGTGTCAAAGAAGTGGTAACATTTCAAAGAGGCATGAAATGCCAATGAACTACATACTTGAGGTGGAGTTATTCGATGTATGGGGCATTGACTATCAAGGCCCTTTTCCCTCATCAAATGGGAATGAGTATATTCTTGTTGCGGTGGACTACGTGAGCAAATGGGTTGAAGCAATTCCAACAAAGACTTGTGACGCAAAATCAGTAACCAAACTCATGGAGACAATCATATTCCCACGGTTTGGAGTTCCACGAATTGTGATAAGTGACCGTGGAACTCATTTCCGGGAGAGGACTCTTGATGCTTTACTCAAGAAGCATGGGGTGCAACATAGGCGGAGCCTTGCCTATCACCCACAAGCTAACGGCCAAGCCGAAATCTCTAACCGTGAAATCAAGATGATCCTTGAAAAGACCGTGAGCCGGTCAAGGAAAGATTGGTCTACCAAGCTCAATGATGCATTGTGGGCTTACCGGACCGCTTTCAAAACACCAATAGGAACTTCACCGTTCCGGTTGGTGTACGGTAAGCCTTGTCATTTACCGGTTGAGTTGGAGTACAAGGCACATTGGGCCATCCGACGACTTAACTTTGACTTGAAGAGCGCCGGGGAGAAGCGGCTACTTGACCTCAATGAGCTTGAAGAATTTCGACTAGAGGCTTATGAGAGCTCTAGGTTGTACAAGGAAAAGACCAAGCGATTCCATGACAAAGCTATTATAAGGAGGGAATTCAAGGAGGGGGACTTGGTTCTCCTCTTTAACTCAAGGTTCAAGCTATTTTCGGGAAAACTAAAGTCAAAGTGGTCGGGGCCTTTCACCGTGGTCCGAGCTTTCCCCTATGGGTCGGTTGAGGTATCCGATGGAGACCAAACATTCAAGGTAAATGGACAACGGCTAAAGCACTACATTGCCGGAACCCCCATCATCAAGAGTGTGAGCTCCATTGCTACCTACCTTCAAAATTATTGATTGTCATTCATAACTCCGTCGAGCCTACGACATAAAACAAGGGCGCTTCATGGGAGGCAACCCATGCATCTTTGTATATAATTTGCATCCTAGACTAGTAGTGAGAAATTTGGAATCGTATTTTGTCTATTTGGATTGGTGACGGAGGTCACTTTTGAAGAACACAAGTATTTATTTTCGTTGACCCGAAATCCCGGCATCATGCGTCGGAGTAGTTGCGGAAAACAAGAATCCCGGGGTCAATGAAAAAGCTCAAAGTTGAGTTGAAGAAAAATTGAGCAAATTTGAAGAACACAAAGAAAAATGGCTGTGTGTTGTGTTTTGCCGGTGGACCGGCAGCCGGTTGGTCCACCGGCAGCGAGACCAAACAAGATTTTTGGAAATTAAAGAAGTGGTGTGTTTTGCCGGTAGGCGGCAAGTGACTCACGGCCACCTAAGACAACACACGGGCAGGAAAAACACGAAGAATTGATGATTGGGAGTGTGTTTTGTCGGCAGGCCGGCAACCGGCCCACCGGCATGACACACCTGAAGACTTGGAAAATCTTGGAAAGTGGTGAAGAGAAGTGTTTTGCCGGTAGGCCGGCAACCAGCTCACCGGTAAAACACTCATGTATTGAAGCTGGGAAGTCGAAATTTGAGTGAGGAGTGTGCTTTGCCGGTGGGCCGGCACTGCTCACCAAGCATAACACACCGGTATTTGGGAAAATCATTTGAGAAGAGTGTTTTTGCCGGTGGGGCCTGCAGCCGGTTGGTCCACCGGGCAGCGAGGTCAAAATTTTGAGGAGAAAAATCGAAAAAATTGAAAAAAGGAGAGTGCGTTTTTCGGCAGACGGCTGCCGGTTCGCCAACAAACAAAACGCACCCCATGAACACATTTTATAACACGAGAAGCCCTTTTTCCCCAATTCATTTCTTCTCTTCTCCTTCATCACTCCTCCATATTTTTTCCCCCTTTTCAACCCTAACTCCATTAAAACTCAATCAAACTCCCTCTAACCTTCACCAACCTACTACAATCATCAAGATGTCGGGAAGAAGGACAAGAGCCGACATAGCAAGGGACCAAGAGGCATTGATTGCTCGGGCCGCAACCGATACATACCCCGATCCGGACTTTCCCACTGTCGAGTTTACCACACCTACGCAGAAGGGTAAGTTTATTCTCTTTAAAAATCGTCCCCTCACCCCTACTAAATTTCTTCATCATCCGTCTTTGTGTACCCTTGGGATTGCTGGGGAGACGGAAGCTTTGTTTACGGGGTGTGGTATGAGGGGCATATTTTCCATGCATGAATACACTTACCCCCGGATTACATGGGAATTTTTGAGTAGTCTTAAGATTACCAAGCACCGGCAAACGGGGATGGTGGCTACCCTTAGCTTTAGACTCATGAACCGGGAACATAACATCACTTTGGGTCGGTTGGCTCAAATTTTTGGGCTGGAAAATGCGACATCGCACACCCCGCCCATTGACTTTCACTATTCCCGTGTATGGAAGGCGATTTCGGGCCTTGATGATCAACCTGGGGTAAAAAGGCCCGCGATGAGTTGCCACAATCCCGTCATTCGGGTGTGGCATAGATGTATGGGGTGCACCGTTCTTGCGGTAGATGAGCCATGGGTGTTTAGGACCCACGAGCTTGAAATTTTGGGGTCCTACTTGTTCACGAAACCCACCCCCTTCCGAATTAATGTGGCTCACTACCTAGCCCTTAATCTATCCAAGATTGCTAGTTCTCCGGGGCATAGAACCCCGATTCATGTGGGTGGCATGATCACCCGAATTGCCCGCAACATGGACCGTCCGGTTGACCTTTCCACGATGAATTGGATACCCGGGGACACACACTTGACAAAGCATTACTTGACTACAAAGCTTGAGTGGCTCAAAGAAAACCCCAACGACGGTCTTGAATATTGGCAAATCAATCACAAGAACTCCATCCGGCTTCCAAATGTTACCGCGGTAAAAATTGAAAAGGACAAGGAGTCCTATCTCCTTGATATTGAAGAAGAGCCTCCCACCGACCAACCTCCTCCCACTATTCCACGGGTTTATTCTAGGGACCGTAGACGCGACACTCCCTCCTCCCTACGATACGCCGCACCTCAAACTCATCAACCTCCCCCGTGGCAATTTCAACAAGGTGAGGCGTCCTCCTCGACCCCTCCTCCCTTGCCACCTTCCCTCACCGAGTGGATGGAGAGGATGGACATTGCCACGGCGAAAGCCGCTAGTGAGAGGGACATTTTGGGGAGAAAGTTGGACCGGATATATTATGATCAAGCTACCGGTACTTATCCCATCTATGATGATTTTTGTCGACGGGAGTACGTGG
Source organism: Silene latifolia (assembly GCF_048544455.1). Classification (NCBI taxonomy): domain Eukaryota; kingdom Viridiplantae; phylum Streptophyta; class Magnoliopsida; order Caryophyllales; family Caryophyllaceae; genus Silene; species Silene latifolia. The sequence continues at coordinate 4,487,670 of NC_133537.1, read as the reverse complement.
GTTATGAGCACCCTCACCCCTCCTACTTCACTTGGCCCGATGGGAACTACTCGAGAGAGGATGGGAGTATGGTCCGCGGAGGTCTTAACCTCCAACCGGACTACTTTGCGCGACCCGTTTTCCCGCCTATTCCCGAGTCTAGACCGGAGGGGCATGAGGCCCAATGGTTTGGGGGAGTTCGGCCCTATTTTGCTAGTGATGCGGGTGCGTCGGGTTCCGGTGGTGGTTTCTCGGGAGGAGATGGCGGTGTCATGAATATGAGTGGTGATTTCACGGGTGGTTTCCCGGGTATCGGCGGAAGTGGAGGTAACTTCACCTTCAACCCCGATGATTTGATTCAAGGCTCCGATTTTACTGCCGGAGATAACAATGATGAAGATGATGATGACGAGATGGGGTCTTAGTCCCCGAGTTGATGGTTTCTTTTATCCTCCCAATCAATCCAAATGCAAAGTATGATTTCTCCCTTTTATCCAAATTTCTCATTCATGTTTAAATTTTTCGCATGCATTTAGTTGATAAATCATTTAGTTGCATCATATAGGATTGCATTAGATTTCAATTTTGTAATATATTGTCACATTTAGTAATTGCATTCACTTAGCATAATTTGCATTGTCATTTCAATTTAGCATATAGAATAGAGCATGCATTGCATTTTCAAAATAAAAACCAACTAAAAATTGAAAAAATGACCAAAAAACCAAAAACATGTTAATTTATTTCACTAATATGCCCTCCCATGTCTATAAATAAGTGTGGGGAGGGCCTAAAAAAAAAACAAAAACATGTCTTTCAATTTGTACTCCCTCCACACATTTATTTCCATGTGGAAGTAATGTATATAAATAAGTGTGGGGAGGGAGTTCTCATATCAAAAACCCAAAAATATGTCCTTTTAATTTTTCAAAACCAAAAATCACAAAAATATGTTATTTTCCCTTTGAAAAATCAAAAATCAAAAAAAATATGTTCGTTTCTTTTTCTTATTCACTCCCTATGCTTTTGTCCATTGAGGACAATGTACATCTCAAGTGTGGGGAGGGAAATATCACTCTTGTGAATATTTGTTTATAATTGTAAATGTTTATAAATTAGATGAAATGCCTAAAAATTGAAAAATTTCTGAAAAAATTCAAAAAAATTTTGCATTGTATATATATGTTTTGTCTAACCTTTGGCATGGCACATTGACCACTTGAGGCAAAAAGGAGCTAGAAGACCGCTTGGTATAATCCTTCCTATCCCTTGCTCCTTTTACTATTCTTTCTTTTTGGTATCTTGGATATTTTGAAGGAGAATGGGAATTTTGTTGCTTTGGGTGTCTCCTTGGGAGACCGTTTGGAATCTTGGTGTTGATGTGCTGCTAGGTTTAGCCAATTTGTTGCACGTTTCATTTCATGTTTGTTTAAATTTCCGCGTGCATTTGTTCACATGTAAATACTTGTTGCATTTCTTTCTTTGCATTGAGTTTGTAAATAAGTTTTTAAGGAAGAGCATGGTCAAAGGAAGGGAACCAAGTACCCCCATGATGAACTAATGTGCCCAATTGTGCCTTTCCCCTCCTCGTGACTCGCGCCCGTGGCCTCTTAGTTAGCCGAGGAAGGAGGGATTGACCAATGAGTTTGGACCGATCTTGTGAGACCTAGGGCCGTAGACTAGACCTTTGGCTTGACTTAGCTACTCAAAGGTAAGGGTAGAGCCTCCTAGGGTGGGTACATTCATACCCCGCCCTCATCTAGGTTCGAGAGTAGGTCTCCTCGCGAGGCGTGTCACATCATTACGCATAAGTGTGTCGCATCGTCCTTAGACCATGAAATTGCATTACATTTTTGTGCATATGATATGAAGCAAAAATCAGTTTTTATGAGCCTCACATAGCCACATAGCCACATAGCCTTGTTTTCTCCCCTACATTGTTTCCCTTTTTGATTCACCCCCTTTGAGCCTAGCCTTTTCATTTGGCAAACCCACCTAAATAGCTACATTCCCATAACCACCCTTCCTTAATCAAGAATTGGTCGGTTTAGTAGTTGTGTTGTAGGAGGTGATTTGGGTCGTGACGGTGGATGGCTAGCACATCCACTTGGGTCGGATTTCGAGGTGAATTTGGTTTGTAAATAAATAAGAGGTTTTTAAAAAAAAGAAATGAAAAACAAAATAGAAAAGTGAAAAAGTCATCAAAAATCAAAAAAAATGAGTTGTGTTGTATATATTTGTTTGTTGTCAAGAAAAAGAAAAAGGCAAGCAACACCCCTACTCATCATTTAAAGGGGTAGAAAAAGCCGTTGCTAAATAAAAAGGGGCAAATTGATGTTTTTCCAAAATGAGTCGGGTTTACACAATTTTTGCATAACTTGGGAAACCGAGTCGTTGTTACGGTGTAGACGTTACCATTTGTTGAAATAAAAGGAGTTTTATCAAATTTTTCCTACTTGAGTTGGGTTTATGCAATTTTTGCATAGTTTTGGTCATCATTGCTATGTTAGGGCGTAGACGTGTCTCATGTGTTGCAATAAAGAGATGGGATGTGATGTGTCGACGATTCTTGATTTGAACCCCACATGTCCAAACGGTGCTTGCACCAATCCCGTTTCGACCTTCTCCTTAGCCCCGTTGTAACCCTTGCTTCATGTTTTGTGCATTTTCCCATTGTTTGCATTTCATTGGACATAGGACGATTTTACACATTAGATTGCGGGCACGTTTTCGCTAGTCGAGTTAGTCGAGTGATTTTGGTTACTTTTTGTCACAAAAATCACCTTGTTCTTTCATTGAGTGACGAGTGAAAACCGTGAGGATGTCGTTGCCTTGGTCCCCTTAGTCATGGGTCCTTTGGTCGAATCTTGTGTCGGCCTTGTAATTCTCGGCGGACTTGCCCTTTCTTCCCTTTCCCCGCTCTTGAATTTGTTTCTTGAGCATTGGTCACACAAGGGTTGCTTTTGTCACATTTAGGGGGTTGGCACCTCAATTGGCACCTCTGAGACGGTACTCCCGACCGAGACCATGTTTTGTTGTTTGAAAAATCCGACCACTTAGATGAGGAAAGTGGATCATTTTGTTAGATGCATTCTATTTGTTGACTATGTGCTTTCATGATGAATGTGTCAAAAGTTTTGTAGCAAGACCCAACTTGCCTTGCAATAGGGCACTCTCCCCTCATGGGTGTCAAATTGTGAGTTGAAGGGGCGTTGAGTGCGCTAATACTCGATCGGCTTAAGTAGTAGTTTAGTTGAGTGATGCTTATATTGTGCATCCACTCTCCGTATCTATCATAATGCTTTGTGCGTTTGGTTTAGGGACTTACTCGGGGACGAGTAAGGCTTAAGTGTGGGGAGGTTTGATATACGATTAATTTACTTCTAATTCTCTCCTTCTTTTATGCATACCGACTCATATCGAGTCGGTTTCGGGTGTTTTTCCTTGCGTTTTGTGCCCAATGCCCGTACTTGTTACCTTGTGCATCCTTTTGTAGGAAACGACCCGAGTATGGAGAAATTGGGGCAAGAAAGGCACCCCATTGCCTTTACATGAAGAAGAGGTGAAGAAATGAAGACTGTGTGTTTTGCCGGCAGACCGGCAGCCGGTCTAGCCGCCGGCAAAACACACCCCAGAGAATCACTCAAGAAATTTGAAGAAAAGCTGAAGAAGGTGCTTTGCCGGCAGGCCGGCGACCGGCCCACCGGTAAAGCACAACAAGTGGAATTAAAAGAAGAATTGAAGGAAAAACGAGCTTGGCCTCATTTGCCGGTAGGAGCACCGGCGGCCGGTCAACCGGCATTTCACACATCAACAAGGAAGAGGAAGTCCTGAAGAAGGTGTTTTGCGGCAGGCCGGCACGCCCACCAAGCAAAACACGGATGCCGGCAATTTTAAATCCTTGCACGGTTTTGCGGTAGGAGCACCAGGCCAGGCACCGGCATTACGCAACAGACGCGAATTTGGGCTTTTCTTCCTCTTTTCTTCCTAATCTTGTAAAAGCCTATAAATACCCCCTCTTAAACCCTTTTTAACAGACAACCCTAGATCCAGAATTATTACCCTTTCAAGCTTTAAACTTTCTTAATCTCTTTGTTAATCTTTCTTTAATTAGAGAAGTTCTTCAATCAATTAGTGATTGAATTTGGGTTTGTAAGAAGATTGAAGGGTTTCCTTCTTTATTATTTCTATCCAAATTCCTCTTTCACTATTTTGTTGGTATTAATTCTCTCCCTATTTTCATTTGTTTACATTTTGTTCTTCTTTTATGTTTGTTTGATTGTTTATGTTAAAATTGTTGTTGTTGTTTGTTTGTTGTTGTTATTTCCATCATTGTTCATCTTTTTATTGTTGATCTTTCCTTTGTTTCTCTTTCATTTGTTCATCCTTGGGTAGTTGTCCTCAAAGACTTAATCTTTGAGTTGATTTGGTTAAAGATTGTGTCTTTAGGTTTAATCACTCTTGTCATTAGATTAAATCATCTTTCCTTACACCTATTGTTAGATTGTTGCATGTTTAGTAGTGAATTTCATCTTCCCACCATGTTTGTGACCAAAGTTTCCATCTTTATTGTCTATTTTACAATTAGGACCATGATTAGTGAGTAGTCTCCCACTAGGGCTCGGTTTGACCCAACATGAGTAATTTCACTAATTGAATTTCATAAAGGCTAATTATTTGGGAAATTGGTGAGGGTAGGTTAGAGGATTGACTTGGTTTAAGGGTTGACTTTTGGGTAGTGTTGACTTACGACCCTTGACCACCAACGAGAGTTGGTTAGGTTGTGATTTGGATACCCGTGATTTGACCCTATTGTTGACCTTGGTTGAGACCGAAAGGGAGAACTTAGGGGTAGAACATCTCTAATCTAGCGTTTGAAATCGACCCTCGAGAGAGGGAGTGGGATGACTCGGGAATTGACGGGGCTTAATGACCTTAACAAATATTGGACTACCTTGGGAATAATGCATGTTTTTGGGGTAGTCGGGTATTGAGTTAGGGATTCCGACCTTCGAACCCGAGAGGGGGGTTGGTGGGTAGTGCTAGTGTCCTATTTCGAACCCGAGAGGGGGGTCTTAGGCGAATTAGAGCCGTCACCTCCTCACCTAACTACCCTTGTGATTAGCCTAGAGATTTAACTATGTGGAATTGCGAATTGTTTGGGAAGAACCGAGTCTTGGGCCGTTTAATCATTTGAATTACAATTTATCCTTCATTCTTGCTTATTTTCCTTACTTTTGTTAAGTTTGCATTTCATTTTGTTTTAGGTAGCATTAGTATAACAACCATCATCTTTTATTTTCGACTTAGCTAAACGATCGGATTAGAACAATTAGTAATCTTTTCAACTCCTTGTGGGATCGACCCTTAATAGTGTACAACGATAAAATCGTGCACTTGCGAGGTATAGCTTGATACCATCACTGGTACTAATGTAGTAGTAGAAGGAATAGGCTAATAGTGACAAATAGATTGATAGCACACGGATAGCTTACTTGGCAACTGTTATAACAGCTTTGTATATAAGTAACTAACACACTTTGTACATTAAGTTAATCGGTTAAGATCAATATACAATTACAAGTTTATTTACTTCTCTCTCTACAAATATCTTCATTAGCTTACATCAATGGCTTCCTTATTGTTCATCAATGGAGTTTCATCACCATATGTCATGGTTTCACATTGTATCAGAGCAGGCTAGTTCTGTCTCTTGATCCAGTTCGTGATTTCCGCAAATTTTCACCTTTTTCTCTGTTTTTTCGTTCGATTTCTTCGTTCGTTTTTTCTTCGCGGTCTCTTGATTTCGCCTTTTTTTCTTCTCAAATTCAAAGAAAATACATAATCATTCCATTACTTTACATTTTTCCTCCAGATTAATTGATTACAATCAATTAGTTCAATTCTAGGTCAAATTTTTTTTTCCGATCAAATTCTAGGTCAAAATCAATTTGTGATCATTTTTTAGGTCAAAATCACTTCACGATGCCTACTTCTGAATCAGTTGATCAATCTTCATATCATAATCCTTAGGGTGAGCCGCTTTTCTTATCTTCGTCTGATTATCCATCAATGATGCTTGTTAATTCACCTTTCAATGGAAAGGACTTCATTAATTGGACACGTGGCGTTAGGCTCCAAGAATAAGGAAGGTTTCATCGATGGATCAATTTCGATGCCTGAAGTCTCCTCTGATAGATACAAGGGATGGTTAAGATGTGATTACATGATTCGGTGTTGGATTCTCAATTCAATGACTACTGAAGTTAAAAGCGGATTTCTTACTGCAAAGTCTGCAAAGCAATTATGGAGTGATATCCAGGAAAGGTACGGTCAGTCCAATGCGCCTCTTTTCTTTCAATTGAAGAAAGAATTGCGTAATCTAGGTCAAGATAGCGATTCTGTTGTTGAGTATTATAACAAATTAAAGCGTCGATGGGATGAAATTGAAGAAATTGAAGGAATTCCTGAGTGTACTTGTGGTAAATGTACTTGTAATGTTTTGAAGAAGATTGTTGATGCTACATCTCGTGAGAAAGTCTTAATGTTCTTGATGGGGTTAAATAATACGTTTGATACTTTGAAGACTAACATTCTGGCCATGGATCCTCTTCCAACTGTGAACAAAGTATACTCTTTTGTTCAACAAGTTGAGAGTCAGAAATCAATCTCAATTCTTAATCAACCAGCACAAGATGCAAGTGCACTTGCTGCAAATAGAACTGGATCTGCTAAAGGGAATTGGAATGTCTGGAAGAGAGAAGAAAAGAAGCCTAAGTATGAAGATAGATGGTGTAATCATTGCAAGAAGAAAGGGCACACTGTTGAAACCTGCTGGGATCTCAATGAAGATCAAAGGATCAGCTTCATGAAGAGAAATGGAAGCTCAGCAGGAGGAATGTCAAAGTTCAAGAAACAAAAGCCTGGGTATCATGCTGCCAACAATGCTGAAGTTCATGATGACATGCCCTTCGAATTGGAGTCTAAACCAGCTCATTTTAGCAAAATGGAGCAAGGATCTTCCTCTCATAGTCACAGCAAGATTGACAAAGACCTGGTGAACGCTGTATGTGATCAGGTGCTTCAGGCTATATATAAGCTAGGTACAGTGGTTCAGTTGACCACTCTACTCCTACTGTCAATTTTGCAGGTAAAATTCTTGCATCCAATGCTGTCACATTTCCTGTTTTAGGGGAGAATGTTATTGAATGGATATTAGACTCAGGGGCGTCTGATCACATGTCCTCTCAAAAACACTTGTTTAGGGGTATTAGGAGGTTGGAAACACCTGTTTTAGTTGGACTTCCTGATGGTTCAACTAAATCAGTTCACTTTGTAGGAAATATTCAGATTTCCTCCAAGATTGTTCTACATGAAGTATTGTTTATCCCTGATTTTAAACATAATTTGCTATCTATTGGCAAATTAATTTCTCACAATGGTCTGGTTATTAAGTTTGACACTCATGCCTGTGTGACACAGGACCCTGAGAATCACACTTTGGCTGTAGGACAAAAAGCTGGAGGTTTATACAAGTTGCAGCACTTCTCAGTGCAGAATGCTTCTTTATCTCATAGCCTAAGGCAAAATAAAGACACTACTGTTTGTTCAGTTAGTAGTCTCAGTAAGAGTCATGACCACTCTCATGTTCATTGCATGCTTTGTAATAGTGAAGCTAGGTGTAAAGCACATAGTGCTATTGGACTTTTACATGCTCGTTTGGGTCACACATCATCTGTAAAACTAAGACATATTCCTGGAATCAATGTTACATATTTGCAATCTTATTCTTGTGATGTGTGCATTATGGCAAAATTACATAGATTATCTTTTGAAAGAGATCTTTCTAGGGCTAAAGCCATTTTTGATCTTATCCACATTGACCTATGGGGTCCATATAGGATAACTTCCATTACTAAAGCACACTATTTTTTAATTATAGTGGATGATCACTCCAGAGTCACATGGACTTTTCTTTTACAAGAAAAGACTCCGGTCAGAAAAACTGTAGAGTGTTTCTTAAATCAAGTTACAACTCAGTATGGTAAAATTGTTAGGATGGTAAGGAGTGACAATGGTACTGAGTTGATACAACAAGCCTGCTTAGAGTTGTTTGCTGCTAAGGTAATAATAAACCAGAAAAGTGCACCTGGTGTACCTCAGCAGAATGGGAGAGTGGAAAGGAAACACCGACACTTGGTTGAAACAGCCAGGGCTCTTATGATTCAAGCTTATTTGCCTAAAAGATTCTGGGGTGATTGTCTTTTGGCTGCTACTTACATCATTAATAGACTCCCAACTCCTATACTCTCATGGAAGACACCTTATGAATTGTTGTTAGGGCAGCCTGCTTCATATGAGCATCTCAGGACTATTGGTTGTCAATGTTTTGCACTTGTACCTAATCACAAGAGGGACAAGTTCGAGTCTAAGGGAATGAGGTGTGTCTTCCTAGGATATCCTCATGGGCAAAAGGCTTACAAGCTTTTTGATTTAGCCACTCAGAAAATAATTATAAGTAGAGATGTGATATTTCAGGAACATATCTTTCCTTACAAATCTCAGGATCAATCATAAAATACACTTACACCTAATGATTCCATGTTCCCTTCATATCCATCAGATCCATCAACAGTTGAAGCAGATACTTTTTTATACAATAATATGAATATTTCTAATAATTCAAATAGTACAGATCAAAATTCTCAAAACAATTCCCAACATCATAATACCTCTGACACAACTGCTATTCAACACAATGATGTGAATGATTCTGAAATACCTGGTGATACTACAATTACACCTAATATTCATGAGCACAGTGAGACTATTGCTCCCTTATCAAAGAGATTAAGGAAAGTTCCAGGAAAATTTAAAGATTTTGAATGTCCAACTTTGAAATCCTCTAACAATGCTGTTATTTCTGGTTGTTCTGAGTTTTCTGTTCTTGATCGGGGATCTTATCCCTCTCATTTGATGAAGTCCCTAAATAATGTGATGACTGTTGTTGAGCCATCTACTTATAAGCAAGCAAAGCAAGATCCTTTATGGGTTGCTGCTATGTCAAAGGAGATAGAAGCATTGGAGAAAAATGGTACTTGGATTATCACTGAGTTACCACCTGGACAAAAATCTATAGGATGCAAATGGGTATATAAGATCAAGTTTAACCCAGATGGCACTGTAGAAAGGTACAAGGCCAGACTTGTGGCAAAGGGTTACACCCAAGTAGAGGGCAAGGATTATAAGGCAACCTTTTCACCTGTTGCTAAATTTTCTACTGTGAGAGTGCTCCTTGCAGTAGCTTCTGCCAAACGTTGGCCAATACACCAATTAGATATCAATAATGCATTCTTGCATGGGTATTTGGATGAATTGGTCTATATGGTTCCACCTGAGGGGTAATCAAAGGCTTCAGCAGGTCAGGTCTGTCAATTAAAACACTACTACAAATCCAGGCAACTACAACGCCCCTTTAACAACGATTATTCACGAAAATCACAATAGACGTTGTAGAATGTATGGCGCGAATTTTACTAAAATCAATTACAACGGGTATGGTTATAAAAACCGTTGTTATTCGTTTTAACAACGGGTCACACATGACCAACCGTTGTTAATAATTTGGCGCAAAATTGGCGCAAAGTTAGTGAAAAGTAATCACAACGGTTATTTTTGAAACCCGTTGTTAAAACTTATTTAACAACGGGTTTTTTTTACAACCGTTGTTAAAACATATTTCACAACGGTTGTTGTTTAATAACCGTTGTCAATACCTTCCATACTCTAAACCACACAAACACAAGTCTGCTGCAGCCACAAAACACAAACCTTAATACATACACAAACACAAACCCAGCAGCAGCCAAACACAAACACAAAACACACACTTTCTCATCGTCGCTTTATCTTCTCGCCGTCACTGTTGATTTCATCGTCTCTTTACGTACGTTCTGTAATTATCAGGTTTGTTTCATCGTCATTATTTTATTTTTCTAATTATTTCAGTTCCATGTATGTGTTTTTATCGACCATTAGGTTCCGTTCAGCATCTGCTAATTATTTCATTTCCATCTTCTTTGGCGTCCTTGAGACGGATCGAGCATAGTAAGAGTCTTAAGGATGATATCATTCATTTTGTTGGAGTTTGGAGTTTGTTTTGAAAGATTAAGGAGAGGGTTAATTTATTTGGAGTTTGTTTTAGCAGTTAGGGTTTGGAGAATATATTGAGATAATGGAAATGCATGTTAGTTGAGATAATGCAATGTATTTATACTAAGCAATGTGTGGGTTGAGTTGTTTTTTAATTAATATATATGTTAGGAAGTTGTGCCATAATCAGCATCATCATATCTCTCAATACTGCTTCAAATCTTATTGGACAGTAATGGCAGTAATAATCTGGATCTTGATGATGACTGATCTATGGAGTTGAAAAAATGGAAACAAATCAAACAAGCATAACTCAACACTTTCAAAATGATCATTTCATTTAATTTTAAACCAAATACATTACAGCAATTATCAGAAATCAAAAGATGTATAATAAGCCGGAACAACCCCGGTTAAGCGTAAAAAGCGCTACTCAACCTGCCATCAATCACGCCACTCTGGTATACCGCTAACTTCCGGGTCATTGGCTTCATATTTTGCAATAACAGATTGAATATATGCAAGGACACGACTTGCATGTGGAGATAAGGTTGGAAGAGTACAACTCAACATATCTCTGCGTCACACCAAGTTGCGAGTAACAGTAGACGACGAGGGTATGAAGATGATGATGATGATGAGGCTTTGTTGACAAGCCGGACTGCTTCACGCCTCTTAATCCAATAATTCCGTTGATGTTCAAGGGATGCTTTGATTAATGGGTGTTGATCGGCGGAAGCTTGGCGAGAACCTTCCCATCATCTTCAATCGTTTGTGTAAGCCATTCTTCGTTGTTGATAAAATTAGGGTTCATTGCCATGTTGTTTCAATTAATGAATGTTAGATACTAAAGGATGCTTTAATATTTATAGCTAGTCACATTTATAAGTTTTTTCAAAACCATTGGTAATTAATTTAAGGGATATTCGCATGCATCGAATTCTAACGGCCGTAATTATACATGCATCTAGTAATATTTAATTTAATTTTTTTTTTTATTTTTTAAGAACAAACAACAACGGTCATTTACAAACAACCCGTTGTCTTTAGTTATAACAACGGTTTTGTATATTACAACCCGTTGTTATAACTTTCCCCCCAAAATTGAGTCACACTTTCCACAACGGGTTTTTATACTTAAAACCGTTGTTAAAACTATTAACAACGGGTTGCTTAAGAAAACCAACCGTTGTTACAACCTTTTACAACGGACGCTTTAACAACGTCCGCTTTTTTATATAACAACGGTTTTTTACCGTTGTTATAGCCTGTATCTGTAGTAGTGAAAAGGTCCTTATATGGACTAAAACAAGCGTCTAGGCAATGGAACCTTGCCTTGACTAAACTTCTTCTGTCCATGGGTTTTCTTCAGTCTAAATATGACTACTCTTTGTTTACTAGAGAGTCACAAGGGCTACTATCTGTAGTACTCGTGTATGTTGATGACCTGTTGTTGACTGGTACGGACACAAGCTTCCTTCAGAAACTCAAATCCAAGTTAGATGATGTCTTTACAATCAAGGATTTGGGGGAAATTCGTTACTTTCTGGGTTTAGAGGTAACTAGAAGTGCTGAGGGACTTGTTCTGAACCAAAGAAAATATGTACAAGACTTGCTTAAGAATGCTGGGATGTTGAACTGCACACCAGCACTGTTTCCTGTACCAAGAGGATTGCACTTAAGCCTTGAGCAAGAAAAATTGCTACAAGATCCTGAAAGCTACAGGAAAATTGTGGGGAAAACTTTTATATCTTAATCTCACAAGACTTGATTTGTCCTATGCAACTCAGCATTTAAGTCAGTTTTTAAGCTCTCCTAGGGATACTCATATGCAGGTCGTTGTTCATGTCTTAAGGTATCTCAAAGGTACTGCAGGGGCTGCTCTGTTCAATTATGCTACAAGTGATTTGATGCTCAGAAGTTACTGTGATTCTGATTGGGGGACTTGTCAAGACTCTTGCAGATCACTTACTGGGCAGTGTATTTTTCTGGGGAACTCCTTAGTGTCTTGGAAAACCAAGAAGCAGAAGACTGTGTCTAAGTCATCTGCAGAATCTGAGTATAGAGCTATGTACTATACTGCAGGTGAACTGACCTGGTTGCATGGTTTACTCACTGATTTCAGAGTCAAGGTTCCTCTTCCTATAATTCTTCATTGTGATAATAAAGCGGCCTTACATATAGCTGCAAATCCCGTCTTCCATGAGAGGACCAAACATCTCAACATAGACTGTCATTACGTTCGAGACAAAATACAAGAAGGATTCATATCTACTACACATCTGCGTACTAATGTTCAACTGGCAGATCTTCTAACAAAGCCTTTGGGTCACACTCAGCACATGTTCTTAGCTTCCAAGTTGGGATTACAGTTCTTACAGATGACTCCCAACTTGAAAGGAGGATGTGAGAATGATGTTGCTGGTACTAATGTAGTAGTAGAAGGAATAGGCTAATAGTGACCAATAGATTGATAGCACACGGATAGCTGACTTGGCAACTGTTATAACAGCTTTGTATATAAGTAACTAACACACTTTGTACATTAAGTTAATCGGTTGAGATCAATATACAATTACAAGTTTATTTACTTCTCTCTCTACAAATATCTTCATTAGCTTACATCAATGGCTTCCTTATTGTTCATCAATGGAGTTTCATCACCATATGTCATGGTTTCACAGTTAAAACTCTTGAATATGCTAAAAATCGGCCAATATGCCGTTTACCAAACACCCCCTAAGGAGTTGTTTGGTTACCATCTAAATGACACAAAAACTCTCAATTTATGTGAATTGCAAAATGGGTTAGTTGTTTGGTTACCTCAATTCACATGAATTACAATTTCGCAAGAACTCCAATTCCTCCATAATGGAGGAAGTTGTTTGTTTAACACTCATCCTTAAGTGAGAATGTGTGTGATGATCCATAAAACAACCAATAATCCCCTATTTACTAAATGAATAGGCGAAACCCCAACTTTTCCCGCCTAAAACATACTTGTATTTCCTAGAATAATGCTTGGTATTTTTATCATATACTATAGGTGTGGACATGATAAATTATAAATGGATATAATCTTTTGTATTTAAATATTTATAACATTTAATATTTCACATTCTGCACAAATTTATCTCCGGTCTTTTTAGGATAAGGAAATTCTTTTATTAAAAACTTATTGACTTTTTATGATAAGAAGTTGCGGCTGAAAAATATGATATTAGTAAATATTTATTAAAATTCATTGACTTTTTATGATAAAAATTTGCAGCTAAAAAATGTTATTAGTAAATATTTGTAAATTTACATCATTAATTTCTCGGTAAAAAAAACAACAAAAATTCAAAAAAATAAGTAAATTGTCAATTTAAATTCTATAAATAATACACTAAAAAGTAAAATTCTATAAATATCGTGAATATATTGCACGGGATCTATATTAGTAACTCTATAAATACCGCACATTCATTGCGCGGGATCTAAACTATTAACCAATAATAGGAAAAAAAATAGAAAAACTAATTACCTCTTATATAAGAGTCTGGATCCCCTGTTTCACTTTTGTTTTCCATCTTGTATCTCACTACCTTAATCTTTTAAGACCTCATCATTTTATGATGTTTAAATACCTATTTTTAATGTCCCTAATACTTATGTGTCAAATAGAGAAGTAGTGGATACAAGATGAAACACAGAAATATAGAATGGAAAATCCGCTTTCTTTATACTTCCTCTGTCCCGGTCATTTATTTTCCTATTCTATCAATTGTTGTCCTTTATATTTTATGAATAAACTTGATGAGTAATTTGCTCATTCGCAACCAATTTATTCCACTCGTTATTTAATAATTAGCCTATTCCGCTTTCCTTGGTATTTGTGCCAAAACCAAATAATAACAATTGACCTGAACGAATAGAGTATAAAACTACAAGAGATTTTAAGACCGTCTCATAGGAATATTAATGTACACATAAATGTCACCGGCAATGTAAAGATCAGCTTAGAGGTGCATTTTTCGTGATGCAAAATTGCGAACATTTCTTTATAAGGAATGCTTATACAGTAAACACACGGTATACTGGTGAGGACGTCGACAGCCGCATTTAAGGACCTGCTTTATTTGTTTGTGTTCTTTTGTTGATAGATTTAAACGTCTAATTTGTTTGCAATATGCAAAACTGATAATAACATCTTCAACTTTATGTGACGGTTTTAAATATCTTAAATTATTGTTCAATACATACAATTTACGGTGTAATTGTCGAAAACTCGAACCTATCATTGAACAAAATATATCGCGGAAAATAAAGTCTTTATATGAATAAAACAACCTCTTTTAAATTTTTTGTGCAAGTAGACTCACAATTATGATAGGGACAAAGATTAAAGAACGAATATTCATAATTTACTCGTAAGGAGTTTTAGCTTTAACTCATGATTTTTTTCATTTTTGATGTTAAATGAAGCGCAAGGGTATAATATATAGGGAGTAAAGTGATAGATGAACCAACTCAACCAAAACCTTAAGGTTATGGTTGAGGCCCAACTATTATAAATATTCCTATTACGCTCCCTCATTCAAATGCCCGTCGGGCTTGAAGAGTGGTTAGTTGTGCACCGGCTCCCCCGTACCGCTCCCCCGTACCGTGTGCTAGGTTTCCACTTCGAGTTTTTGAGGAGTTTTGAGGTTGCCAGGATTTGAACCCATGACCTTCGGTCACACTGGCTCTGATACCATGATAGATGAACCAACTCAACCAAGGTTATGGTTGAGGCCCAACTATTATAAATATTCCTATTATAAAGATCTGAACCCCTGAGTAATTATCAAGATACTTCTAAAGAGTTCAGTAGCCCAACAAATACTCCAAAATGATGTCTTCATTCCCAAAAGGAGCCAGGAAATCGAGCCTCGAATCAAGGAGGATGATGCGATGCAAAGACGAGCCTGCACTTGACAATTAGTTGAATGTTGCAGCAGTGCCTGTTTTAAGCTGAATGTTGTCCAAGTCTCGTCGTCTCACTGCATAGCGGAAGGTGGTAACTCCGAATAATGCACAACTAGCAAAACTGATTCCTAACAGTTGTGGACTCACATCCAGCTGACTGACATACATGGGGGCGGCAGCTGACTCACATCCAACTACCAAAAATAATGTAACTCGCAAAGGAAGGATTCCTTGGCTAGAATTCGATCAATCGAATCGACTACTCCATTTCGGGATAATTATTACACTCGAAACATGCAAAACGTCAAATAGCAATGATCAATGCTGAGTCCTCTGGCAAATGAGGAGGAGGAGTAGCCTACTTACTTATAAGCTAGTTACTTCACTATTATTCTACCGATGTGGGACAATGCCCCTCAACACATTTTAAGTTTTAACACCACGGTTAACCATTGTTCATTCATTTTGCGTGTCTAAGCATGTCGCATATTCGCATACAAAATATTCTGGACGGTTTGTACAACACTTACATTCGACATATTAGAAAAACTACTTGTGTTATACTCGCTGATTAATACTTATTAATGCGATCACAATAACTTAAAGGCAGGCAGAGAGTCTTACCAAATGATATAAAAACAGCATTCACAACATTGTATTATTAGTATAGAGACAGACTACGTACGATTTGCTCACATTATCCCAACACTCAAACAACACACGATCATACTTACGTAAATAGAGAAGATTCTCTAGAATACTTTTGAAAGTACTAAAGATTATAACCTGAGATATACAAAAGTATAACCACCTTGTAGGTCTAGGTCTATAAAGACTTGAAGATATGATGACACTATCACATCAAGTACTTAATTATTTAGTTTACAATTGTAAAAAAAAAAAAAAAAAAAAAAAAAAAAAAAAAAAAAAAAAAAATTATTTACTGAGGAAACATATCAATTATGTATGTCAAATATGTGATATCAATTATGAGTGTCCTTGTTGTGTTCTTCCTTCTTATTGTTTTACCCTGGAGTTTCGCTCCCGGAACCCCGTCTCCTCCTTCTGCTCGCACCCTTCTTATCATTCCGGTGGTTCTTATTATAATTTTCATCATCCTTCACATTTCTGTTACACCAAAGTGGCTTGAGTGTAGTGGAACGCGGGAGTGCCTCAAAACGTTGCAAAATGCCAACGAATTGAGAGGTCTCGGGTTCGACTCCTTACACGGGAGTACTGCAGTACCTGCCATTAAGGACAATCTTGATGACTTATCCGGTACCTGGGTTTGCAGGGTATTCGGGTGTTCCCTTGGGTAACCAACACATTTCTGTTCCGAGATTAGTATTAATCATGTGTTGGGCCTCCTCTTGTATTGTTTCCTTGTATGGACTTGTGGAGTTGTGGTTATGTTATGTTAACCTAAAAACTATTGGTTTTTTTTTTTGGTACAATCCTAAACACTATTGTATTATCGGTTTTTCTAAGTATGATTTTATAAATACGTGATGATTGGAATAGAGGAAGGCAAGCGTTGTTTCTGTTCTATTTATATCATTCGTATCTTGGCAGAATCACGCATTAAAGTGATCTCCTTCAAATTGAAAAACGTTATTGAAATGTCCCTTCTTAAGTTGGCATTTCTGTGTTAAAATATTGAAAATTGTAATATAACAGAAAATATTTACGTTCAATATATAGAAAGTCTTTTGTTAAAAAAGAAAAAAATTGACCGGAAAAAGGTTATACTCCCATATAACATTAAAGGAGAATGAGGTACAAAACTACAAACCATGCAAAATCACAAATTCTTATTTACACAAAATTACTTTAATTGGTTCATGAAATGGGTGAGTGAATTAATCGAACAACTAATGAATTACTATAGTATAGAGTTTATGGGTACAATACAAAATTTTACTCAGTAAAAAGACAAAGATACAACTTAGAAAATCAAAAAATTCAGAAATACAAAGTAAAACATCTCTATTTTATAGGGTTTTTCTCACGTGTACCCCTGAATTTTTACGTTTTCTCACATGTACCCCTTCGTTTTCACAAATCCCACGGATACCCCTATATTTTATAACAATTGGTCTTACTTAAGACGAGTTGTATCCGTCGCAAATTTATGACGGGTCGAATCATACCAAATAAGGAGGGAATGGGTCGGATGGCTAGTACAAGTGGACTGAGTAGAATGTATTTGTGAGGCCAAGCAACCAAATTGGTAAAAAAAAGTGAAGGTTATTCGCCAAATTGGCCAAAAAAGTTACATTTTGCTTAATTTTTCATTATTCCAAATAGATTTGACAAAACTACTCTTACAAAAGTAGTCTGGTTCAAAAAAAAAAAATTGATCCGAGACTCGTCCTTAACAACTCAATTATGATCCCAAATTTGAAATAATCCAACCTTATTTAAACTCGATCGAAATCAAATACTTCTTAATTCCCCCATCCTTTTAAATTATAATCTGACCACAAAAATGATGAAATCCAAAATGGTCTTTATTCAAGTGACGCATAGCCAAATAATTGATTTTGACAGAAATGAGTCGTACTTAGACCCGGTAAAAATGATCCAAAACCCGAGTTATCCGACCCAATATAATCAACTCAGATGCTTATTGTTGTAAACTGATTATTATTCATAAATAACTTGATAAAGACTTACCCGAAAATGACCCGAATTCAAATGACAAGACCTGAATTCTTGCAAACCCGAAATCGACCCGACTCGAAGTGACTCGTCCTTAGTTGGGTCATTAATTTGGCAAGGATAGATTGGATTATATCGGAACGGAGATGTCTCAAATTGCCATATTTGCTAAGATTTCGAATTTTCGATTAGTGTTTTTAATTGGGTCATTAATTTGGGCAAGGGTAGTTTGGTCAAGTTTAGTTATAAGAATAGTAAACAAAACATGGTTATTACTTTTTTGGCCAATTTGTCACAATTTCACATTATTTTTACCAATTCGTCATAAACCATAGTTTTTTTTACCAATCTGCCTAATTAATACAAAGTCACTATAAAATGACAATACTTGCATTAAACAATTATTTCCCTCAACATTACATTTACTTATCAAAAGCAATGTTTTAACCAAACATTTACTTCCCTCATCAGATAATATTTATATTCATCATCTTTTCTATTATACGAATTAATCATAAATATTACTACTTTTATTATATTTTCCATTATACGATCATATACATAAACTCCATACAAAATTTGTATTCAGTTCAATAATCCTATATTTTAATTAAAATATATGCATGTTCGACTGTGTACCTATCACTTATCCAATGAAGTCTTGCTTGGACGGACTATCTGTTTTTTCTGTTGAGTATAAAATTTGGAAAATTTTAGGACGGATTATCTGTTTTTTCTGTTGAGTATAAAATTTTAGGACGGCAACCTGCATGCAGAGGCGTTTCTGGCAGGGTGCAGGGTTCATCTACAACCCTTTCCCAAAAAATAATTACAATATTCTTTAGTAAATAAGCACATTAATTATGTGGGTCTAGTGGTTGTTAAGACTATTTGTTAATTATGGGTTTTATCTTTACATTGAACAATTTTTATTTACGGGGTGTTTGGTTGGGAGGTTTGGAATGGAATGGAATGGATTCTAGTCATTCTAGTGTTTGATTGTGGTATTTTGGAATGGAGTTAGAATCCTGATGGATTCTCATTCCACCCCAATCCCTTGGAATCCATACCCACCTCTTCACCATGGATTCAAATTCCATTTCATTATGTTTATTTTTCTAATGAACCAAACATGTTTTGGAAGGTATAGAATTTGAACCTCATACTTCTATGGTTTCTCATTCTAATCCACTTCATTCCATTATGTTTATTACCATACATTTTATCCAATTAAACAAATTTATTTTCTCATAAAACTCCATATTTAGAGTTAAAAAAGTTTACGCACCCCGTCCATCAAATTCTAGAACCGCCTCTGCGTGCATGTGATATTACCAACTTTCTATACCCAAGACATCCCTTTATATATCCCTGACCACTCCCCCTACTTCCCTCATTGCTCTCTCACTCTTTCATTTCCATACAACAACACAAACATCCCAAACTACAAAAAAAAATGATTCTTGAGGATCAAACACAATCCCAAGAAAATAATAAAACTATGAAACAACCTAAACAAATTGTACGTCAACTTCCTTCTAGATTTAAAAGTGTGTGTGTTTTTTGTGGTAGTAGTGCTGGTAAAAGAGATTCTTATGGAGTTGCTGCTGTTGAATTGGGTCAAGAATTGGTACTACATTAATCTTCTCATCACAAAGTTTCAATCTTTTTTCAATTATAACTCCCCTACATGACGGTTTTACACTAATATAGAAAACCCGCTTAGTTTTTGATAATATTTGATTAATTAATGTGTTTTTGTTGGTTTGTTTTATTTTGAAGGTTGCAAGAAGACTGAATCTTGTTTATGGAGGTGGGAGCATTGGTCTCATGGGTTTAGTATCAAAGACTGTTCATAAGGGAGGTTGCCATGTTACTGGGTATTTTTATTTTTATTAACCCTAACAATCTTTTTTTTTCTTCTTCAAATTCGTATTTTTTTATTTTTAATGTGAATAATCTTTAATCATATTCTAATGTTTTTGGTGACAGGATCATACCCAAACCTCTGATGGGCAAAGAGGTGAGAAATTCATCTTAAACATTATTTTTCACATTATTTATTCAATTAAACCGAAAAGATCAAATCTGTACAATACTTAATTAAGACGACCTTACATACTTACGGTAAGTATTTTAAAACGGGTCCTCGATATGGACCCGTTTGATGTTAAGTAGTTTAAAACCGTCATACACGAGGCTAACTGTTAATTGTTAATAAAATTACAGATAACTGGAGAACCAGTCGGAGAAGTGAAGGAAGTTGCTGATATGCACCAAAGAAAAGCTGAAATGGTCAACAGTTCTGATTGTTTTATTGCTCTTCCAGGTCCCATTTCTTCAACAAGAATCTTAGTACAAAATGAAATACTTCCAACAAATATATAAAAATGAATTTAATGATATGAACTCACATCACTATCTTTCCCAACTTTCATGGGGTACCAACAAAGATCAGATCCTTACAAATTGACACATTATTTTCTTCTTTGTTATTTTCTTCTTTCTCGTGTCACCCGACTCCAAATCATTTTATTTTATATGGAGTACTACTCTCTCTTGTGTAATATTATTCCTTTGTACTTGTAGGTGGATATGGGACACTTGAAGAATTATTAGAAGTCATAAGTTGGGCTCAGCTTGGCATACATGACAAACCTGTATGTTCTTTTGATCTCTTAATTAATTTAATGCATTCACTTCTAAAAAAAAACTGTACCCTAGTGCCTCAATAACCCATGTTATAACTCGTCCGAGAAGTGTCGTGTCCGACAGGCATTAAAGTGTCGGATACTGTTATTTTCGGTGAACTTTTACATTTTTTGGGTCTAAAATGCAGTCTAGTAGTGTCCTGTTATGTTGGACACTTCAAATGTGACATGCAACACGTGACCAAACTGAAGTGTTGAAGTAACATAGTCGATAACTCCCCCAAATTGCGAAGGGGTATTATATGTAGTACTCCGTACATAGCAATATCCTCATGTTAGCAATTCAAAGAGTCAATCTAAATGACTCAAGATGAACACATTCTTCTATTGGACTATATATGAATTAAATTGAATGCCCTAAATCGGTGTTACCCGGACTCTTGGTCACGTGTTGGACTATTTAGTACGAGTTTTTCAAGTTTTTGTTCTAAACTGAAGCGTCTTAGTGTCGTATCGTGTCAGATACGCAATGACACCTAAGTGAAGTGTCCGAGTGTTGAGATATAGATCAGCATTAAAATGCTGACTCATTTCCACATCAGATTTCTAACAACCTGTAACTAACTATGGATTCTTCTAGAATTAGTTTGTTACATTGTTATTAGCTTACTCATTTCCACATCATTCTTGTATGTCAGCAAAAAATAATGAATAATATCTCCTTTAATTTTATTTAGCTTTGCTGTTCTTTTCTTCCTTCTAAGGCTTAAGTTTTCCTCCATTAATGGAAATCGTTTGAAGCTTGAAGGTTTCTTCACCGAGTAACACAACCCTAAGTTTGTTTGTTCAAGATTTATGATTTTAGATGAATGATATGAAAATTGATGAAAATGAGCAGGTGGGAATACTAAATGTTGATGGGTTCTACAACTCATTTTTAACATTCATTGATAAAATAGTAGATGATGAATTCGCCAAGCCTTCACAACGCCACATTTTGGTCTCTGCATCTTCTGTTCAAGAACTTGTTCAGAAGCTTGAGGTGGGTCCCTTTTTTTTTTCTTGAAAACCCCTATGCAAAAACCCTCCATATTAAGGAAGAGACAAAAGGGATGAACACTGAAGGGGTAAAAAAGAAATCAATTTTTTTTTTTTGCAGATTTATGAAACCTTACTGTATATTGTGGTTGATATCAGCAAGGTTTATGTCAGAATTAGGGTACATTCAACTGTAGTGTGAACATAGCCTTAAATGATGGTTTCACATGACTAGGGAATATGGTTATAGGGATGGTCTTTACGTAGACCCGTAACTGACCCGACCCGAAAATGACCTGATCTGAAACCCTCAAACCCGAAAATGACCCGACAAGATTTAACTTTAATTGAACCAAAAAGACTTGAAATGGCTATTTCTCTATTATTCATTGACCCGAAAATGACCCGACCTGAAACAACATAACCCGCTTGACCCGAAACAGACCGGGCCAAAAAACCCGAAATAGACCCAAAACCCGAAATGATCCGTCCTAACTCAAATTAACCCGAAATTAATGAGAGACCTGAACTGACCCGATCCGAATTGGCCTGACCTAAACCCAACCCGTTGATCCGTTTTGCCAAGTCTAGGCCTTTAAACCACCACCACCACCACCCCCCCCACCCCCATTGATCTTGACTTTCTTGAGTTTAACACAAATTCTCATTTGTAACGGGCTTATTCGTCGCAAGCTTGCGACGGGTCATGTATTACCTATGTGGGATAGATAAGACAAAAGCAGAATGCCTAGGGAGTAACAATCTGTTTTGTCTTATCTACCCACATGGTGTGATATTACTTGACCAGTTGTAAGTTTGTAACGGATATATCCGTCACATGAGTATATAAGACATCCGTCTTGATGTATCGTATTAATGTTGTATTTGTTGGTATTAATGTTGTATTTGTTGAATGTGATTAATTAATAGGAGTATCAGGCGGTCGATGGAGTTTTAACCAAGGCTATGTGGGAAGTGGACGGAGCAACCACAACCACAACCACAACCAATTGAAGCTGTGAATTTGAACAACACCCCCGCCTTTACAGGCGGCGGTGGCTATGTGAAGATCGATAACATCCTCCATTGAACTTCCTATGGTGTCCCTTTTACTTAGTATGAAGAATTTTAATTAATTATATAATAGTCAAGTAGTGACTTGTGTCTAAATGTGTGAATAAAGGAAGAAGGGTTTTATTGTCAAGTGTGTACCTAGGTGGTTAATATTATTACTGTTTTTGGCTGCCTTTGTTTTGTAAACCATTGAATGGTATTGCTACTTATAAGCCAACAACAAAACTCATAGCACTACTCCATAGTGCTACTACGGAGTACTACTCTACTACTACTACTATAGTGTTCGCTTTAGTTGCATTGCCTTGTAGGTGGTCAAAGTTTGTATGTCAGGTTTTTAAAGTTTGTACTCCTATGTTATGTCTACTATTATTATTATGTGTGTAATGATTGACCATATATCCACGTCTTTTTCTTCTTTATTCTCAACATGTTAATTCCATGTGTAAGTTAATCTATACACTTCCGAGTAGACCTGACACACCCGACACGATCTAAATAACCTAACTCGATAAGGCTGATCTGAGCCCAAAAGTGATCAGGAAAGTGTGTTCCAAACTTGACCCGAAAGTGACTTGACCTACAATGATGTGATTCGAAGTGACCTTATTTAAGGCATAATTTTGACCTAAACTTGACCCGAGATTGATTCTTAGTTTTTACACCCACTTACCGTACCGTACGAATGACGAGTATAGTGATCATGATGGATTTAAAGAGGTCGAAGATTAACCCGACCTTAATGTTGAAAAGAGGGTTAGGTCGGGTCGTGTTGGGTCGGTTGTGCTCGAAATTTGGGTTGTTATTGTAAGTGGGCCATGAAAGTCCATTATCTATGTTTAAGGTACACTACTGTGCGACACATGATCAAAGAGTGTAGGATGATGACAATAGACTGAAGAAGTTGCATAAAAATAGTGGAGACTTTATTTCTGTGGTTGTATGGCAGGGTTTTGTGGGGTTTTTGCCAAATTGATGTTTGCTTAAGGGGTGCAGTATAAAGCTTGTTGTAATGATGAGTGTTCAGTGATTGCGTTACAGGCACCAGAAATATTTGTTTCCTTGCTAATCGCTTTCAGGGGTGAGCAAGTTTAGGTCCGGATCGGACCGGACTATTTGGTCTGGACCAAACCCGGACCAATTTTTTTAGGTCCGATCCTCGGTCCTCATTTTTTGAGTTTTCGGTCTTCGGTCCGGTCCGGACCAAACCCGAATATTTTAGGTCCGGACCAAATGGACCGAATTTTATGTTTCTAAAGATTATCATTAGAATATTATAAACTAAATTACCATTTTATCTTCACAAGACATTATAAATTAATATTGAGTATTTTTTTCTCAAAAACAATCGTCTAATTATTCATCGACATTTAATTTAGTGAAACTTAAATGTAATTATCATACACGAAATAGTGAAAGAATTAGTTCTAGGTCCATTTCGGTCTAAGACCGGACCGAACCGAATATTTTGGGTTTGGTCTGGTCCAAGACTGAAAGTTTTAGGTCCAGTCTTCGGTCCACAAAAAAATTATATTCGGTTTTCGGTCCGGTCCGGTTTGATCCGGTCCGGTCCGGTCTTGGACCGATGCTCACCCCTAATCGCTTTAATATTTATTTACTTGCATTATTTTCAGTTCAAACTTAGGAGTATTATTGTATTGTGGGCCTTTTGCTCTGGTTGCACGAACGTTTAAGTGGTCTATTTGGCTTTCACAAATTCTCGTTTAAGACGGGTTGACCCGTATTAAGCTTAAGAGGGGGTTAAGATAATTGCTATCTACATTCTCCCTCACACCTTCTCTTCCACCTCCTTCCTTTGCTCTCTTACAATCGATTAAGATAATATATATCGTGTGGAGTCGGATGCCAAGTGGATGAAGCCAAATATACTACTCCCTCCTATTCAGGGTTTTCTTCCCTATTTCCTTATTCGGTTATTCGGGTTTTTTTTCCCTATTTCCTTTTTTGGGTTGATTTGTGTGGTCCAAATTCAATGGCAGTGGGCTATTGTATTTTGTGTGGTCCAAATTCACTTCTTTATTTCTTGGGTAAAAAGTAAAGGGGAAGAATACAGTGAATATTAGGGAGTATATATTTTAATTGATTATTGGAGAAGAAGATAGAAGAAAAGGTAAAAAAGAGAATGTGGATAGCAATTTTCGAGGGGTTAAATAGGTAAGATAAGACAGAAGAAAAGTTCCTCGATAATAGCAAAATAACTGTCTTATCTAGGCAATCCGTCTTAAGAGAGACCAATTAGTTTTGTTTTATAATTTGCTTTCTTGTATTATTATTGGGTAATCGTTATTAGTCGGTCTCATTAGAGCGGTTTTACATAAATGATGTGTAAAACGGATAGTCATTAATAAATCAAACCAAAAAAAAAAAAATTGTGGAAATGTAAATACAGACTAACCTGCTTTACAATATGTGCGTCATCCCAATGTAAGATCGGGTAAGTTTGTCAATCATCATATATTTCTTATTGTAGTGTAGTCTAACAAAAAAAAAACTTGTGAACGAACATATATATATCTGATGATTTGAAAATGGATTGTGCTGACTGTCATAAGATACAGTGATCTGTTGATACTTATCCAATTCGTTGAAGCTCACTTCTATTATGTCACAACAGCAACTCATTCGAAACTGAATAAACACACATACGGAATGTATGTTACCAGCTGTTACGAAATTGAATTGCACGAAACAGAATTAACAATAGTTAACCACACTGAATCGAGTCCGCTTTCTTAATAGAATATTTCGTCCTTATTAGTGCTTGGGTGAAACCGAATTTCCTATTGAGATAAGACGGTGCCTTCTGACTTGGTTCTTCTTCAAAGGCGTCCCCCGCTGGTACATTCGTACATGCATAATGACATATTGTCCCAGGGTTTGGTCCATTTTTATACTCCGGGATATGTGATTGGAAGGAGACTCGTCTAGTAACATTTCATTTTCATTTCGTATTTTCTTAGCTTCTTCCTTTTGATTCTTATTATTTGGTTCTTATATATGCTATCCTGTATGCATCTATTCTTAGAATCTTCTATGCTACAATCAATTGTAACACGTTTTGCAAATTTCGTTCTTGCTTTGTTGATTACCAATTATTAAGGGGGCATGATGCATTGTGCTTGTACTTTGTCTAATGTTTGGCTTTCTTTCGGTACGGTTTTCTTCGCCAATAATAGAGATGGAAGCAAGTGGACACGAGATTGACACGACCCACCACGATGGCAGACGCCATGGGCCGTGGGCCGCGTCTGTGCTAAAGTTTGACTCTTTTTCCTCCTCGTTTCTCAAATGTATAGCTAAGTATTTTTATACGAAAAATACCAAAGTTAAATTCCGGCCGATTTTCTGAATTAGTTGTGTTCCGGGTGTGATTACGGAGCAGTGTTGTTACCACGTAAGCTTTGTTGAATGATGACTTTGCTTGACTCTTCCTTTCGGCCTCTCCTGAAACAATGAACAAACTGAGGGCTCGGCTTGGTACCGAGCGTACTCACTCCGACGCTCAAATCAGTAAACTTAAAGGGATTAAGTTGTGTGATCCTTGGCAAAGTATCTTGTAGAGAGATAAGGGAGTTTATACCAGATTAATAGTGAGTTTAGGATATTTTCGGATCCTTTTCTCGTTGAGAGAAGTGGAGTATTTATAGACTTTCACCTTTTGTCACGTAGTGGCCAAGTGGCCAAGTGGCTAGCAGGTGGAAAGACCGTTCTACCCTCGGCCGATGGACCCATGGCAGGCCGGTCGAGGGGTCTTGGATATGAGTACGCGGATGTGTCTCCCGGCTGGCTGATTGACCGGCCGAGACCCAAGTGCCAGGCCGACAGGCTGAGTCGGCTAGGCTGTCTGATACGTTGACTTGCTTTGGATATCTTTGACCTTGCTCAATATGTTGACTCGGTCAGCGGGTGCAGAATATGCCCCATCAAGTTGGATAGCTATTTTCAGTTAGCAATCTGAGATCAAAGTATATATGCAATACCTACATTTTGTACAAAGAAGACATTCATGCATGTTGCCATGTTGGTAGTTAAATGAAAAACTCATTTACGATTTATCATAAGGTCTAATAGAAATCGTAGGATATAATATGCATAAGGTTTTATTAGCAAAACTATTGTGTTTGTACAAGAGCTATGTAAGGCTATAATATATACATGAACCATATTTACGGAAAATATAATTCTAACAGCTACAAAATCTTTATATACGGAAGGAAACATATTGTTGCCTTGAGAAGATATTGTGAGCCAACAGCTCTTGGAAGATATGCAACGGCTATTAAGGTCGAAGTACACACAGTTTTACAATGAGATACAAACAACGGTTTAAGCGAGAATTAGCTAAAAGACGAATGCATGTCAACCTGATCTTCAATGAACTTATTTAGTACGAAAACTTCTTGTCCTGTGATTATCTCATATTCTCATGGCCTCCTGATAAAACTTTATTTTTTAAGTATTTTTAACCCATGTTTTATCTCTTATTTAGTCGAATTAATAACACGAGTTGAATTTATTCACTCATTTTAGTATTAAGGCCATGTTTGGTACTCAACAGATTATAATTAGCAGAAGCAGATTACAAATGACAGATTTGCTTGACGTGTTTGACTAGTATATTACAATTAGCAGATTTAATAGAAGTGTTTGGCAATTAGCGGATTTAGGTTAATAGATTGTTGTATATATGTGTAAATTATAGATAGATTCATTTTTTACAACCTACTAAAGTGAATATGCTGGTGGGAGTAGCATATAAACAGTAGATTGGAGCTCAATCTACTGATTCAATATGCTATTTACCAAACACGTAGGCCCTGTTTGGCAAACGGCAGAAGCAGATTAATGATAGCATATAACGTTAGCAGAATACGGTTAGCAGATTTTAGTAGCAGGTTTGACCATTATATGAAATTAGCAGATTTTAGAAAGCATGTTTGGTAACTAGCAGATTATATGACAAATCTACCATTTCCATGTATAAACTCAATATGCTATTACAATATCGCTATTAGCAAAGATATTCAAAAAAAGAGATTCCGCCAATATGGTATCTGAATATGCTATTAACCAAACACGTAAAATTAGTAGATTGATTGGTCAAATTACTATTTAAGCCGAAATCTACTAATTTCACCTAATATGCTGTTTACCAAACAGGGCCGTAATGTAGTAGATTATTGACTTAAACATGCTAAAAGCCTTGAATATGCTAAAATTTCATCAATCTACTGTTTACCAAACACCCCCTAAATAGAGTATTGATCAATTTAGTTTTAAATAGTGAAATCTATAAATATTATTAAAAGGCTAGCCTAAAAATGTCACGTAGACAATGTCACATGGGATGAAAAAAAGCCACGTACACAATAACAATGTGACTTGGCAAATTAATATGACATGGATTATCCAATTTATTATTATATTACATTAATTTAAAATACTTATTTCCTTTAAAAATACATCCATATTTCATTAGCTTTAAATTTAAGTAACTAAAAAAATATAATAAAAAATACGCATTAATTATAAGTTAATAATTTCAAGATATTTCATATGGAGTAGTATTATATGTATTCGAAATTAAAAAAAAAAAAAACTGAATACATAAGAAATTAAGAACGAAGATGAATAAATCTATAAATCTTATTAGAAGGCTAGCCTAAAAATGTCACGTAGACAATGTCACATGGGATGAAAAAAAGCCACATACACAATAACAATGTGACTTGAAAAATTAATATGACATGGATTATCCAATTTATTATTATATTGCATTAATTTAAAATACTTATTTCCTTTAAAAATATATCCATATTCCATTAGCTTTAAATTTGAGTAACTAAAAAAATCTAATAAAAAAAATACACATTAATTATAAGTTAATAATTTCAAGATATTTCATATGGAGTAGTATTATATGTATTCGAAATAAAAAAAAAAAACTGAATACATAAGAAATTAAGAACGAAGATGAATAAATGAAGTTGAAAAAAAAATGTATTGTCACTAATTCATTACTTTTTTTTTTAAAGACATTAATTTACTATTGTTGTTACTATAACTTTGTTGTATATAGAAGATGTTTTATAGAACTACTTAATCGACAAATGAGTATTAAAGATCATATAAAATATTTTCTTAGGAAAATATAAAATATATGGAAAATAAAATATTTAGTTAATTTAAGTAATTTACAAACAAATTCTGTAAATACTTAAGTGAAATTGAACACGAATAATAGAATTTTGAAAGGGTAATAATACCGTTTATTTAGTTCATGAAATTATTTAACGTAAAACGTAAGGTTTTGGAAAATATAAAATATGTGGAAAAGAAAATATTTATTTAACTTAAGTAGTTTACAAACAAATTCTGTAAATACGTAAGTAAATCTATACAATATAGTTAAAAGGTTAGATTAAAGCATTTAATTTAATTTTACATGGCATTAGCATTTAATATTTTATACCCCATTAATTTCTATTAATTATTATTGATTTATTAATTATTATTAGATTATTGGTTATTTGATATAATTCTTATAAAAAAATAAATGATTACTAAAAGTCCTTACAAAAATGTCATTACATATTGTGTAACATATAAATAAAGAAAATTAAAAGACATTATTAATATTCTTAAATTAAATGTATATATTAAAGATTTGATGAGCTAAAAAAAAAAAGATGTAACTTACCAAAATTCACATAAAAGTTTCATAATTAACAATTATAATTCACATTTTAATTGAAATTTTTGGAAGAGAACATAGATGTTAGTAAATCGGTTAAATTTTTTCATATTAACACAGCTCATAAAATTAAAGTATACATTTATTTATTTCTTTAAAAAGCTAACATTGAGTACATTTTTAAATGACATGTGATATAACCACATGATTTCAAGAAGTCATATTACAAGTCTCATCATCATAATTATTTTCTTTTATGTTCCTTAATATTTATTCTTACAATTACAATATTAGAAAAAAATTAAAGAAGACAATAAACTTTTTATCTTTTTCCACTTCAATACTTTATTCAATTCACCACAAGCATTTAACCATACCTTTCATCTTCTTTCTCCATAACTCATTTCTCAAGTTTCTTTATAACGATTCATATTTTTAGTCTACCTTAAAACTTTTGATGATATTATGACTTCTTAATTATTACTTTTTTTTCTTGAGATGATAATGTTTATTCCATGAACACAACAATAGACATGCATTTTTATTATAATTTTTTTACCAACCTACAACTCATTCGTTTTTCTCATGTTCTCTTTTCCATGATAAGATTACTATATTGGTATATCTTATGCAATTTTGTATTTCGTGTACAATTGATTTTGGCATAATACTAATTTGTACAATTGATTGAATTTTTAGGAGCATGGCATAATTGGAGATCAATACGTGCAAATGACAATCGACAAGTATGTGGATTTTTTAAGAGGATGATGTTTCTCTTTTTTTTTTGCTTGGAATTTTTTTGGGAGATTTTCCTATTTTAATTATTAATACAAAACTCATTTGATAATATTTTACATATACTCGGTATATCTTATGCAATTTTGTATTTCGTGTACAATTGATTTTGGCATAATACTAATTTGTACAATTGATTGAATTTTCAGGAGCATGACATACTTGGAGATCAATAAGTGCAAATGACAATCGACAAATATGTGGATATTTTAAGAGGTAGCATGATGTTTCTCATTTTTTTCTTGGAATTTTTTTTTTGGAGATTTTCCTATTTTAATTATTAATACATGACAGTCGATGAGTACAGAACACAATTTAAGAATTATCAATTTTTTTATTTCAGATATTAGTTCAATATCTGTTAACATGATAGTTGATGTTGGAGGATGTGTTCATATGGATGATCAAATATGAAGCTCTTGAATGGAGTAATCACCATATTGAGGATGTATTTTTATGTCGTCGATTATTTTAATTGATATTAGCCTATCTATTTTTGTTCCAATAATTATGCTAGGGTTTTTAGCCTATTAGTTATTCTTGGCCTTTTAGTTGTAGTGATAGTATCGACACAACATTGATGGATAATTCTTACTAGAGAAAAAAAAAACATCAAATGATAATTAAATTTGAAATGGAGAGACACGTATTCAATGTATTCAATTACTATATTAGTCTTACTTCATTCACTTTGTTAGGCTATTTTTCTTTTAGCTATTGAAGGAGAAAAACTTGACCGCCTTTGGTAAATTGGCGGCTAAGAAACTCCTCAATCTCCGGAGCACCAATATCTTGAAGTTACATAATAGATAACCCATGTATAAGTATTAATCATTGATTTCTATATAAACAACTTATGTCTATATACATGTAAATATGTAATTAGACTATTTAATTTGAGTATGATGAATTGAGAATGCAAATCATTACTGAATTTACAAGTTAGCATAAATCATGAATCATCAGAGCAATGAGCAGCGTCATCCGTTCAACATATACATTCAAAAAAACTCTCTATTAAATGTCTAAATCTCATTAATTTACTAGGTTGATAATAGAGGAGAAGAAGAGTTACTCATGATTAAATTTTTTTTTGTATCTTTTACAAAGACACACATTTTAACGACAAATACAATGCATCTATTCCCCAATAATCTCATATTATTATTATTGTTTATATTACCGTGTTATTATGTTCAATCTCATAATTTACATCCTATTTTATCGTCTGCAGTGTTTTCAAATCAAAATATATTTTATAAAGTAGTATTAATAAAAAAATGAAATTTGTATAGGACCCGTGATTTTTCACGGGTTTCAAAACTAGTTCTACATTATTTTTGGATGTGGGTACTGCTTTTGTCTTTTTGTTTTATACTAGTTGTTGCTCCGCGCGCGATGCGCGCGGAGTCCCAAGGCCCATATCCGTCTTTTATCAAATTACCCACCTTTAAGCGCAATGCAGAAGTATCTGTTTACGTTGCAGTCATTGGGTTAACACTTCCCGAACATTTAAATCAACCCTTCATGAGCAATCTTTGAAATGCAATGCTTAGGTTGGAGTCATTGGGTTGCTGACGATTAGTAAAGAGAAAATGCAAGCAAAATAAGACAAACGATCCACAAATCAGAGTACCTTCGACGCTTCTTATTTAAGCCGACAAACCCAAATTAGAATAGTACATGTGCCACATAATTTGTTTGATAAGTTATACTAATCATAATTAGAATTATCATATAAGAATGTATCACATTATACATGATAAATGTATGAATTAAACAAGTTACGACAATTAGGTAGTGCCGACGCGGAACGCGGAAATTATAGAGTACCGAACATCAAATAGTCATATTAGAGATTGAAACTTCACAAGAAATAAATGTGACCCAGGCACATAGTACCCATCATCAAATCAAATACAAATTAAAAAGATTGAAACTTTGCAAATAATAAGTGAAACTATAGTATACCCATTGTCCAAAAAAGAACTAAAAAGATATTAAATTTTGCTGTGAACCAAACGAAACTTGGATATTATAGATACACCTCATCAAATACACTGAAAACTGATAAATTTGAGACTTCGCTAGAATAATTTGAGTCTTTGCTACAAACTAAACTGAAACTTGGTCAGATCAGGTTTTTCAAGCTCTATACCTCCTAATAATAACGGAATACATGCTATCATGGGCGACACCAGAGCAGCATTTGCTCAGGCTAAGTTCCCATAATGAGAGGTAGTCCCTAATAGCTTGAAGGCTTAAACATGTTTAGCTTGAAGACTGTACTCCGGTCAGCCTTGGCAATCTACAAGCAAGATCAACGGTGATCTGAAAACAGTGGCATGATTCGGTAAGACCATCAATTTTGAAACTATTTGAAATTTGGCCACCTGAGTTGACCTGGTGTCGTAGTTCTCAATAAAGATAGCTGTACGAGAACGCCACCAAAACGAATCAGCAACTAAATAAACTGAGAAGCAGAATTCTGACGGAAAACTTACTGGTCGATGTTCCACAAAGTACAACTGCGGGATTAGGCGGGTTGAAAGCTGGTTCCTCCATACTGGCTTTCCATAAAGCAAATTTCAAACGAGGCTGAGCATCCTGCTTGTCAAGCAAAGGGTATTAGAAGTTGAAACCAAACTTTACAAAGCAAAGCAAACCACATTAATATCAAGATAACTAAAGACAATATAAATGAATAATTGATGAAGAACGTAAAGGAAATACCAGAATACTTGTATATATGGCAAGCTCCAATTTAAAAGGCTTCCGTAAATTATGAAAACCACTTGGAAGAACCACCGCCTCCTCAGGAATTGGAAAGTGATAAGCATGTGAAGAACCAAATATATAATGCAGAGTAAATATTGCCAGGCTATCATGATGCAACGATAATAAACCAGCAGTTGATACTTACACTTTTCGTGAAAGAAATTGCGGAGCACGTAATTTCAGAAACCCTGGCATCATGGGTTCTCTCAGCCAACCAGCGTATAAGCATATGCGATTCTATAAATTCCAAAGATAAAACAGAATCATTATCGTGTATAGCAGAATGCCAAACATTTTAGACGGTGACATAATGAAGGTAAATGATACAACTGAAGTCAACAGAATAATAGAGACAACCTACCTCAATTGCAGGAACAATATTGGTGAATCCTTTGGCTCTCGTGATGTCCAGTGCGGTTTGAGTGTTTGACAATCATCATTCACCAATAAAGCATTAGCTTAAAAAAGGGGGCAAAACCAGTTAGATTCTACGAGCTACAGAATTAGTACACCCTCCATTCCAATACGTTATTTAGTTTCGCATAAAAAGAGAAGAAAGTCGGATTCCTAATTCCCAATAGATGATACCTCCATTATAAAGAAGTAGATTAACGTGATATTCTAAACCTCGTTTTGCAGCATGATGTAATGGTGTACCTCCATTACGACCTGCAATCACATAGAAATGTCAGGGAGGCTTAACAAACTTAATAACAGCAAAATCGATAGCAATAAGGGAGTAGCTGTACCACGACGATAAGCATTGACATTGGTACCCAACTCTATAAGTAATTTAACTACATGATGTATTGCTGATTCAGGCACGCTGCCATTAACGAAGTTTTCCCTTCTCTATCCACATACTGCATCACAAACACCATACATAGAAAAATCAATCTCCAATTCTCCAGTATCTTCAACCAACAAGCAAAATAACATACCCCATTTCCCAACATTCCATTCGATCGTATCGTTTATCCAAATTCTCCTCATATATTTTGAAAAAACGTATACAATCAAATGGAACCGAATTAAGCAACATTAAATGGAACCGAATTAAGCATCATTTGAGCTAATTTGTTCATCAACTTTATCCCCCTTAAAATTCACAATGACATGATGACGTCCCACAAACATATAACAAAGCCACAAGATAACAATTCAACATATTCTACTATATATTCTAACTCCGTCTCAATCATTTACTTATATTTGCTTAAAATACGCATCAATCCGCAACTAAAAAAATAGTCAGTTTAGTTAGTCGTTTGCTTATCACTAATATAAATCATAGATTGGAAACCCCCCCAATATAATTGCAGTAACATTTTGGAGTCTGCCTTAGCAGATTCAAATAATGTGGGCACAAGCTTCTGCAATTCAATAAACCATCAAAAAAACATGTACCTTTACACCCTAAGTACCGAAAAAGAAACCAAAAGTAACACACATGCATAGTTTTAAATATCAGCAGCTATGATCCCGCCTTTTACGCCTTAAAAGACGATATTTGGCCGTGATAACCGATACCGCGACATAAACGGAGATTTAATACTATGCACACATGTATTAGAACTTACCATAGAATATTTAACATTTTGATTAAAGTCTAAAGTGAGAACGGAGAAAGCAAGTCCGGATTTATTGATCTTTCTTCCATTATTATTATTATTATCAGAAACCCCAAATTTTTGAAATAAAAGCTCGTAGATTTGCTTTTGAACAAACTTTGGCTAATTTTCTCCCATAAAAAGCTCTTCTTTCCTGTTTCTCTCATACAAGCACTACGGTTTAAAGCTGCCGCACTTGACTCCATTGTTTAATCTTTTACAATAATTTCCTACAGAAATCAATAAACACTGTTAGAAAGCTAAAGATCTCAACTTTACCAAATAAACAAATTACAGAATAAGTCCGTCTCACATAAAAATTACTCATTACTGTATCAAGTATAAAACAAAAATTAACCAATTTTATTGTAAAAGTGTGTTTTTTCTGATCCAATATATAAATCAACCTCTAAAGAGCAAAATAAAAACCCAGATCATAAAATGGCTGATAATTAATAGCGAATTTATGAAAATAAGCTCTAACTGGTGAAAAGTTTAAGTGTATACACTAAGAAAAATTCTAAAAGGCACTTGCCTAAGTTTCAGTTGCATGCTTATAGATGGAGTAACGTATTTTTAACTGAACTGATTGGCCTGTCGCCGGCGCCGCTACACAAATTTGGATCCAAGGAAGGACAGGAACAATTAAAAGAAATCAAAAACTGATCAATGCGGCTCCTGTATATAAGCATCAAGTGAAAAAGATACGATGGTAAACCAGTGATGAATGCGTAACTGAAGACCCGACAAACAGAGAATTGATTAAGAAGAATGCAGATGACTTGCATAAAAGAGAATAAAAACAAATAAACACTTCATTGTGTACTGCGACTACTACCTTAAGGCTAAATATCAACCATAATCTGACAGATAAGTTAAACCTCCATGTCCATCGATCATAGTCAGGCTTGGAATGGTGAAAGTAGCTTGAATAATTTTCTCGTAAAAGAGTAGTTTGGTAATCAAACTTCTGGGTTCAGTGTCAATTTTTGGGTCCATTAACAATCATGTTAAAGGGTTTAGGGCGGATTAGTGAACCAAAATTTTCTTAAATCTATGAAAATGTAATGTCCTTGAACAGCCTTTCATGCAATGAAGGGAATAAAGGTTGCAGAGTGAGTAGGAAATATTATTGGGTAATGAAGGAAATAAAAACACAACAAATTAGTAAACTAAAAAGAGGAAATCAGGAAATGAAATCAATACCAGGGTTGAGCGAGTTATAACCGGACCGGTAAAAAAATCCAGATCGGCAGTCTCTTTGAAGCTACTGCCCAAATCGAATTACTAATTACAGAAGAGGCTATCGAGAAACACCAATAGTTGTAGACCTACATATGACCATCTTCATCATCTTCATCCCCCAACAATGAACCATCTCCCCGATTTCTCTGTCTCAAGGATATGGTTATTGGGGTTGGCAAATGGGGTTTTGTTGTTTGATGAGGGAAAAGGGTAACAATAATTGATGGTTGAGAGTGAATAACTAATCAATATCAAGCAATTCAATGAGGATGAGATATGAGATAAGGATTAGAATAAGAATGAAGATGAAATAAATATATAAGAGAAGCAATTTAGAGAATGAAGATGAGAAACGAAGAAAGACTGAGCAACAACAGATCGATGCAGAAAGAATTAGCCGCAGTTGTAGAAGAGGGAGAAGGGCGCAATTGCAGCAGTTGTAGAAGAGGGAGAAGGGCGCAAGTGGACAAGATCACTGTGTAGCACACGCTGAGCACGGGAGTTACTGCTCTACTGTTCCTCATAGAGAGAATTTCCAAAGTTTGGACATTTATAACAATCATGTTAAAGGGTTTAGGGCGGATTAGTGAACCAAAATTTTCTTAAATCTATGAAAATGTAATGTCCTTGAACAGCCTTTCATGCAATGAAGGGAATAAAGGTTGCAGAGTGAGTAGGAAATATTATTGGGTAATGAAGGAAATAAAAACACAACAAATTAGTAAACTAAAAAGAGGAAATCAGGAAATGAAATCAATACCTGGGGTTGAGCGAGTTATAACCAGACCCAGTAAAAAAATCCAGATCGACAGTCTCTTTGAAGCTACTGCCCAAATCGAATTACTAATTACAGAAGAGGCTATCGAGAAACACCAATAGTTGTAGACCTACATATGACCATCTTCATCATCTTCATCCCCCAACAATGAACCATCTCCCCGATTTCTCTGTCTCAAGGATATGGTTATTGGGGTTGGCAAATGGGGTTTTGTTGTTTGATGAGGGAAAAGGGTAACAATAATTGATGGTTGAGAGTGAATAACTAATCAATATCAAGCAATTCAATGAGGATGAGATATGAGATAAGGATTAGAATAAGAATGAAGATGAAATAAATATATAAGAGAAGCAATTTAGAGAATGAAGATGAGAAACGAAGAAAGACTGAGCAACAACAGATCGATGCAGAAAGAATTAGCCGCAGTTGTAGAAGAGGGAGAAGGGCGCAATTGCAGCAGTTGTAGAAGAGGGAGAAGGGCGCAAGTGGACAAGATCACTGTGTAGCAC
Organism: Silene latifolia; assembly: GCF_048544455.1. NCBI lineage: Eukaryota > Viridiplantae > Streptophyta > Magnoliopsida > Caryophyllales > Caryophyllaceae > Silene > Silene latifolia. Next base: position 4,450,732 of record NC_133537.1, on the reverse strand, counting down.
ACGCTGAGCACGGGAGTTACTGCTCTACTGTTCCTCATAGAGAGAATTTCCAAAGTTTGGACATTTATAACAATCATGTTAAAGGGTTTAGGGCGGATTAGTGAACCAAAATTTTCTTAAATCTATGAAAATGTAATGTCCTTGAACAGCCTTTCATGCAATGAAGGGAATAAAGGTTGCAGAGTGAGTAGGAAATATTATTGGGTAATGAAGGAAATAAAAACACAACAAATTAGTAAACTAAAAAGAGGAAATCAGGAAATGAAATCAATACCTGGGGTTGAGCGAGTTATAACCAGACCCAGTAAAAAAATCCAGATCGAGTCTCTTTGAAGCTACGCCCAAATCGAATTACTAATTACAGAAGAGGCTATCGAGAAACACCAATAGTTGTAGACCTACATATGACCATCTTCATCATCTTCATCCCCCAACAATGAACCATCTCCCCGATTTCTCTGTCTCAAGGATATGGTTATTGGGGTTGGCAAATGGGGTTTTGTTGTTTGATGAGGGAAAAGGGTAACAATAATTGATGGTTGAGAGTGAATAACTAATCAATATCAAGCAATTCAATGAGGATGAGATATGAGATAAGGATTAGAATAAGAATGAAGATGAAATAAATATATAAGAGAAGCAATTTAGAGAATGAAGATGAGAAACGAAGAAAGACTGAGCAACAACAGATCGATGCAGAAAGAATTAGCCGCAGTTGTAGAAGAGGGAGAAGGGCGCAATTGCAGCAGTTGTAGAAGAGGGAGAAGGGCGCAAGTGGACAAGATCACTGTGTAGCACACGCTGAGCACGGGAGTTACTGCTCTACTGTTCCTCATAGAGAGAATTTCCAAAGTTTGGACATTTAGAAGGGTTTTAGATAGGTATAAAATCCGAGTAGGAAAAGCGGTTAAGACGAATCAAAGAAAGACGGAAAAAAAATATGAGACAAATGAAGACTTGGGCCATCATTTATGCACCATGGCCCGTGACATTTCGTTTTCTCGGCTTAAGCTACTTTGTTGGGCCACATTATCCTTGTATGAGTTGTATCATTGGATAAGACTCCAATTGCTAAAGGCTGGGATGGCTGGCACATTTTGGAATAAAAAAATGCAGCTCATTTTTGTGGTAGTTGGGACTTGGCGTAGACCTGGTAAAATGGGTCACTCGGGTCGGGTACGAGTCGGGTTTGTTTGGGTTGGGTTATTTCGGGTCTGTCATACATTTCGGGTCGGGTTGGGTCGGGTCGGGTCACTTTCAGGTTTCGGGTCAATTTCAGGTGACCTGTTGTCAGGTCATTTCGGGTCGGGTCATTTTCGGGTATGGGTCATTTTGGGTAGGGTTGCTTTTGGGTTAATGGCTAAGCACTTAAGTTAGTACGATTTTGATTAAGAAGTATTATTTTGCAAATTTAACTATTTATTAGGAACTATTGTAACCAATGAAATTTTATTTTGATATATATAATATTAACATGATTTTGTACTAGTCGTTTCGGGTCATTTTGGGCCACTTCAAGTCATTTGGGATCGGGTTAATTATGAATCGGGTCTTTTCGGGTCGGGTCAACATTGGGTCAGACAATGTTCGGGTCGGGTCTGGGTTAGGTCGGGTCAATTCGGGTTTCGGGTTGTATTTGGGTCAAGCAAGTTCGGGTCATTTTCGGATCTCGGTTCAGCCTTTTTGGGTCGGGTCATTCGGGTCTGACCCATTTTGCCAGGTCTACTTGGGAGGCGAGAAGCAGAAGACGAGTAGAGCAGCAATAGTTGAGTAGTATTAGACCATCTCCAACAATGAATATTTCTCCTCCTCATCTCACTCTCTCTTATCACTTCTCACTCATCCACCTCATTATTCCTCAACTTTTCAATTTACAACCAAAAAACTTCTCCAACAATAATTTACACTTATTCCTCATCACTCTCTTTCATCATTTATCTCTCTTACTTTAACATACCCCACACATTTTTTTTACATTAAAATCAATTTTCGTAATTTGTTCGGGTTTTCAACTCGATAATTAATCGACTTCAGTTTTATTATAGAAAAAAAGGTTAAAATATTTTTTTCTCTAAAAAAAAATATTTTCCAAGACAATTTCTAAAACATAAAAATTTAAAATTTAAAACATTATTTTACAAGGATACATTAATACAATATTTAAAAAAACACACCAATATTACATAGATAAATTAAAACGATAAAGAAAATACAATAAATTAAAATACCGTTGGAAAAGAAAATAATACAATATTAGTTGTGGTCACCAAATTTTTGCCAGATATTTTCAATTAGATCTGCTCTTAGGACTTGATGTGCCCTTGCATTTCTTATACGATTTCTGTTTTGAATATACGATTATAGGAGTGTGTATATCCAACTTCATACTCGGGATCTTCAACATTAAGATGACCTTCCTCATTCCCGTTATTGTCGAACTCAGTAGGGTCAGAGTAGTTAGCATACGTATCCCTTTCATCTTCCACTACCATGTTATGTATTATGACGCAACATTTTAAAATTTTGCGCATCAGTTGCTCGCTTCAAGTAAGTGCTGGTTTACGAGATTTATTTCAGTTATCTTGAGGAGGAGTTATGGAAGCCAAAGGATTCTTCATCAGAAGGTTATTCCACTGACTAAGGAATTAATTAGTGGCGTGGTTATGTTAACGGTAGTATTTCAAGTCTAATATATGTTGTTGTCATGAGTTGTCACCTTTATTTATGTGTTAGCTTTATTTCCGTCAGCTTTATTTACGTGTTAGCTTTATTTTTTGTCAGTTTTATTTATGTGTTGCCAGTTGTCAGTTATCAGTTATCAATGTAATCGTTTTTATCAATGTTATTCAATTACCCCACAAATTACGAATCTTAAACATCCATTAGAAAAACGATATCTAATAAAGTAAAGTAAATCATAGAAAGAAGAAAAGGAAAAGTATGTCAATATATATCAAATATTATTACCTATTTGTAGAGAAAAAAAATAGAAATTATGGTGTAATTATTGTTTTGGAAAAAACTTAATTACATATTACTCCCTCCATTCAACTCCACTTTGCAACTTTCTATTTTGCGCACTATTCAAAAGCGGGTCATTTCGTGTCGGGTTCGTGTCGGGCCATTTCCTTACACGAAATAAAGTTTTGAGATAAATTAACTAACAAAATATAACCACCAATAAAATAAAACTCCTTACAAAGTGGGTCCCACAACTTTTTAATATTTAATTGTATTAGAATTGTCCTTTTGTAGTGGTGATTGTACTTTTGCAGTAGAAATTGTCAAGAAGCGCTGCGCGTTTCCTTCCTCGCTATTCCGCTGCGTGCTTTCATCTTCAACATTTCGCTGAAGTAAAATCATGGTTGGACGGCATTTATTCCTCAATTTTGCTCTTCCTTGATTTGGTGAGGAGTCTATTCCTCATTGTTGGAGATGCTCTTAGGGCTTTGTTCATCTTTTCTTCATTATTCTTCTTCTAAATTTTAGTTTAGCGTTTTAATTTACAAGATTTGTATGAAGATTTTTCCTTTTAATTCCTCTTTAATACAAGTTGAATAATTAATTTCTCTCATCCCTTTTATTTTATTTCAAGTTCTTATTCTATTTTATTTATGCAATCTATAAAATATTATTAAAAGCTTGCCCTAAAATGATCAATTAAGTCCACATAGACAATGCCACGTAGGATAAAAAAAGTCACGCAGACATTTGAAGCTCACGTCAACCGCATAACCCAAATGCCACACACACATTCATACCCAATTACCACGTCTCTTATCATCACTGTTCTTACCGACAACGAAAATCCCTCTTTTCTGCTCATTTCGTCAACCGGCATTAATTTATTATTACATGGCATTAATTTAATTCATTTATCTATAAATTAATTTAATTCACTTATCTATAATATTAAAAGATATTATCTATATTCTTAAATGATTTTTGTATATTAAATATATTATTTTCCAAAATTTTTGTAACTCTTAGAAATTTACATCAAAATTTCATAATTTATAACTAATAGTGACATTTTAATTGAAATTTTTCTGATAAAATATGTTAATAAAATTTATAATTTATAATTAAAATTAAAAATTTTGTAATAAAACATGTTAATAAATTAATTAAAATTTATTAATTAAAACTCTTCATATTACTTAACACCCACCATTTTTATTAACATTTTTTCCTATTTAATTCATTTTTTAATTAAACATGGTAATAAATTGATTAAAACTCTTCATAATACTTAACACTCACCAAATTACTTTAAAGTTTTTATTATTTAATTAATTTTTATAATATAATATGTTAATAAATTGATTAAAACTTTTTATATTACTTAACAGTTAACACACGTAATTTTCATTAACATTTTTTCCTATTTAATTCACCTCTTGAGTTCTTCGGCAATCAATTATCTAATTAAATAATACCACAAAATAAATTTAAAATAAATTTAAAATATTGGAATTTATGGTTGTATAATGGCTATAAAACCTATAATACCTATAATAGTTTCTATCTATAAAATCTTATTAAAATGCTAACCTAAAAAATGTGACATGACAAGTTTAATTGTGCCGTGGCAAATTTTAATTTGACACGGTCAAAAAAAGTGATATGGATTACCAATTTAAGAAAATTAAAAAATATAAGGTAAAAAAATTTAAAAAATATAAGGTATAAACACAAAAAAGAAAGAAAAAAAATTGTAAACCATTGATCACCTCTCATAATTTTTGTTATTTATTTACCTTATTTATTTAATAATTATTTTCTTTATTTAATGAAATGACCTTTTAACTTTCCTTTCATCATTACTATATATACTCCATAGTTATCTACCATATTTTTTATTTTTCTTTCATTCATAAAATTTTGAGAGAATTTGTAATAAAAAATTTCATATATATAACTATTATATTCACCCTAATTTTCAATTTTATTCAAAAAAATAGCACCTAAAGTATACATAGAAAAGTAAACTAATTGTTTCGTTTTTTATTTTTCTTATGTTTTGTATTAATTTGTTATTATTTTTTGTGTTTGTATTAATATTGCAGGAGAATGAATTTCCAACTTTATTCAAAAAATCGGTAGGTAAGGTATAGCTAAAGAACTAAATTAATTATTTCGCTTTTTATTTTTATTATGTTTTGAATTAATTAGAATCTTATTAGTTATTTTTTGGTGTTTATATTAATATTGCAGGAGAATGAATTTTCAACTTTATTCAAAAAATTGGTAGGTAAACTATACATAGAGAACTAAATTAATTGTTTCACTTTTTATTTTCATTATGTTTTGAATTAATTAGAATTTTATTAGTTATTTTTTTGTATGTGTTTGTATATTATAGGAGGATGACATACTCACATATCAATAACAATACACGAGGTTCGAAATAATGGCTATGGATCTTCTTTACAGATTTTTTTTCTTTGTTTAGATGACTCTTTCATTTTTGTCGGTTTTTCTTTTTTCTACAATGGTGTATTTGAAATATCAAATGGTAACAAAAATCTTTAATAAATTGTTGACATGTTACATTATTGTCCTTCACTTTTTCCTACACTTTAGTCTCCTTTTTAACACTTATGTTTTATTTTTGTTTTGTCAAACATGTTACAAATCAAATTGTTTAGCCAAATTGTTAAAGTACGATGCACATATGTCAATTTGATCTTATCATAGTGTTATAATATGCATAAATAGTAATTAGTTAGAAACCGATTCTTATTCTCCAATTCATTGTTCCAATTCCAATGCTTTCAAGCCTTTAAATCATTTTTTTGTTTTCCGTCAAATATACTATTCTGTGACTCACAATATTTTTTGGATAAATATTTTTTTTGAATGATTTGTTTATATTTTATTTTCTCACGAATTAGGAAAGGCTATTATTTCGTATGAAGTATAATAGTATTGTTTTGATTATAATTTTTGTTGAGTGATCGAATATGAAGAAGTTATGTTTAGAATCGTATATGCATAAATCTCTATTTATTGCGTGATTCCGAGAAATGTGTAATTAGTTTTGCTCATCTTATACTACTACTAATGATTATTAGAGTTCACTTATAAGGTTTTGATCCTTACTTTACTCTCTTACTTTTGTCTTAAATCTAATCTTATATATACTACGGAGTATATTATTATAACACAAAATGTGATATTTTAAATATATGTAACCTTTCCTTGGAACTCTTCGGAATAGTTGTTAAAGTTGCTCACATAAAAGTTCACGATCTTTTCTTTGCAAGATAAACATAGGGCCAAGTACTTTAAAATGCACTAAAACGACAATAAAAACAATATCTCCATTCAAGCAATAAAGAGACAAGTTGCAATATTTGTTGGTGAAAAAAACCATTCATATTCTATAATCTTTAAGTCGATCAAAGCAATGGTCAAATAATAAAGAGACAATTGAAGAATCACTAATTAAAGACGCAATTGAAGAACCATTAACTAAACAGGCAATTGAAGAATCATTAGCAACTCAAACGAGAAAATTGAGAGTCATTGATTTTCTTTCTATAAAATCTCATCAAAATACCAATTCATATTGTCTTATTTGATACCAGGTTGTCCAAACCAACATTACCCGTCCTTACAAAAGTCAGTTTTTTTTATCTCTCTGTAATTTAAAGTATTTTATTGGAATTGTGTGTCTGCTTTTTCCTTTTCTTTTTGTTCGTGTATTTATATTTAATAGTCTTAATTGGAGGTGCCAATTCAATTAATTAACTTGATAATTTAATTAATGATGTTGTTATAGGAGGTATGTATATGTTAATGCGATCCTAATATGGATGTGCTTTGAACTTCGCGTAATTATTTTGCATACCCAATAAGAAATATTTTTACGAGACTAGCATAATTATCCACATTGTACGAGTTTTAGGATTTTGACGGGAGTATTTATTTAAATTCTATATCTATATGTGTACTTACTATAAGTGAAGTAATAAGACGTTATGTTTTTGTAGAGAAAGAAAGGATAATGAATGAAAAGTAATCACGCTATATATATTTCGAAGTTAGGAGGTTTTTTAACTGCATATGGAGTAGAAAATAAATTTCAATGCAATTTGTTCATATATGGAAGGGTGACTTCCTTTAATGTTTTATTTTATTGGTAGCAACTTGTACTCATATTTTTAAATCCTTTGAAAACAGGGGACGACAATGGAGCGCAAATTCATGTTCCAATACTTCTATGGCGTCAAGATTGTCCATAAGACCAAAATTATCCGAAAATTCAATTTGACGAATTGTATCCTTGCTTCAAAACAACCAAGCTATTCACATTTTCGTTTTCGTATCATCTCGAATCAAAAATTTGGAGTGTATTAAACTTTTGTTTTAAAATACCGCTCCCTCAGTCGTGTTCATTTATTTACCCTTTTTTTTAAATTATTTGTGAGTGGTTTTTTAATTAAAATTAAACAAATGATTGAGAGAGGGGGACTACTCCATACTTCCTCCATTCAACTCCAAACTACCATAGTACACTTTTCACGTTTGCCAACGCATGTTTTGCGCGGTAAATATCATTAGCTACGTATATGCAAAAATTATAAAAGTTACATATTTTTAATGTACTCGTAAAGACGAATCAAATAAGATCCCACAAGAATATATTTTCACTTATATATTGAGAGAAAATTGCAATTGAAGATTCATTTGTGAATAGTATGCAAAAACCAATATGGTAGTTTGGAGTTGAATGGAGGAAGTATAAGATATTCACAAATTAAACACTTAAACACAGTCAATTATTAACGATCCCGTGATTTTTACGGGCTCCAAAACTAGTTAGTTAGTCAAAGTTCCAAACTTTACTACTCTATTGTGCTTAGTATCATGTTTAGTGTAGTTTATAATGTATTTTGAGTTAGATTAGTAGTGTTTAGTTTATTGTTTATATTGGTTTAGTTTAGCTTAAAATTTATGTGGCCGTTTTATCCGGCATCATGAACCTTCTGTGTGATTTCTGGACATTTTTGCTCCGGGTCCCCGTAATCCCGAAAACCGTGTATTTTACATTCCAATTTGAGCTGTTCGGGAGATCGTTTCGGACCATGTTTCTTTTTCTCCCGATTTTTCTTCCACGTGTTCGGGATTACTTCAGGAGTTCCCTTATTAAGTTTCAGCCCCCAAATACCATGTATTAATCCATTTTTTCATGATTATCGAATTTCACTCAAGGTTGGTTTATCGCATACCGGCACCCTCAAATGTTTTCTGTTGCTACTCAAACTTGTGTGGCAGTTTCATCTGCCATGAGTAACCCTTTGTGCGATTTCTGGATATTTTCGCTCAGGGACCCTTTAACCCGAAAATAGTGTATTAAACTTCAATTCGAGCTGTTCGGGAGGTCGTATCAGACCATGTTTCTTTTTCTCCCGGTTTTTCTTCAACGTGTCCGGGATTACTTCAGGAGTTACCCTATTAAGTTTGATCCCCATATACCAAGTATTAATTAATTTCTTCATGATTATCCGAATTTCACTCAAGGCTTGTTTATCACATATCGGCACCCTCAAATGTTATCTGTTGCTCTTCAAAATTTGTGTAACCACTTTATCTGACATAAGTTACCCTGTGTGCGGCTTGTGGATACCTTTGCTCGGGGAACCTGTAATGCCGAAAACCGTGTATTTTATACTTCAATTCGAGTTGTTCGAGTCGTCCCAGGTCATGTTTCTTTTTCTCCCGGTTTTTCTTCAGCGTGTCCGGGATTTATTTCAGGAGTTACCCTATTAAGTTTAAGCCCCAAATACCAAGTATTAATCCATTTCTTCATGATTCCGAATTTCACTCAAGGCTGGTTCGCATACCAGTACTCTCAAATGTTATCTGTTGCTCCTCAAAATTTGTGTGACCACTTTATCTGACATGAGTTACCCTGTGTGCGGCTTCTGGATACTTTTGCTCGGGGACATTGTAATTCCGAAAATCGTGTCTTTTAAACTTCAATTTGAGTTGTTCGAGTCGTCTCGGGCCATGTTTCTTTTTATCCCGGTTTTTCTTCCATGTGTCCGTAATTACTTCCGGAGTTAAAGTGTTAAGTTTGAGCCCAAAATACCAAGTATTAATCCATTTTTTTCATAATTGTTAGAGTTTCACTCAAAGCTGGTTTATCGCATACCGACACCCTCAAAAGTTATCTGTTGCCCTTCAAGATTTGTATGACGTACCGTTCTGGCATCATGAACCCTCAGTGTGATTTCAGGACATTTTTGCTCCCTGTCCCCGTAATCCTGAAAACCGTGTATTTTATACCTCGATTTGAGTTGTTCGTGAGGTCGTTTCGGACCATGTTTCTTTTTCTCCCGGTTTTTCTTCCACGTATTCGAGTTTACTTAGGAGTTACCTTATTAAGTTTGTTCCCAAATACCATGTATTGATCCATTTTTTCATGATTATCGAATTTCACTCAAGGTTAGTTTAATCGCATACAAGCACCTTCAAATGTTTTCTGGTACTCAAAATTTGTGTGGTCGTTTCATCTTCCATGAGTGACCCTCAGTGCGATTTCTGGACATATTTCCTCAGGAACCCTTTAATGCCGAAAACCGTGTATTTTACACTTCAATTCGAGCTGTTCGGAAGGTCGTATCGGACCATATTTCTTTTTCTCCCGGTTTTCCTTCAAAGTGTCCGGGATTACTTCAGGAGTTACCTTAATAAATGTGAGCCCAAAATACAAAATATTAATCCATTTTTTTCATGATTATAAAAATTTCACTCAAGGTTGGTTTATCGCATACCGACACCCATAAAAGTTTTCTGTTGCTCCTCAAATCTTGTATGGCCGTTTTATCCGGCATGATGAACCCTTTGTGCGATTTCTGGACGTTTTTGCTCCGGGACCCCATAATCCCGAAAACCGTGTATTTTACACTTCAATTTGAGTTGTTTGGGTGGTCGTTTCGAACCATATTTCTTTTTCTCCCGGTTTTTCTTCCACGTGTTCGGGATTACTTCAGGAGCTACCTTATTAAGTTCGAGGCCCAAATACCATCTATTAATCCTATTTTTCATGATTATCGAATTTTACTCCAGGTTGGTTTACCAGATACCGGTACCCTCAAATATTTTCAGTTTCTCCTCAAACTTGTTTGACCGTTTCATCTGCCATGAGTAACCCTTTGTGCGATTTCTGGACATTTTTGCTCAGGAACCTTAACCCCGAAAACCGTGTATAGTACACTTCAATTAGAGCTGTTCGGGAGGTCGTATCAGACCATGTTTCTTTTTATCCCGGTTTTTCTTCCATGTGTCCGGGATTACTTCAGGAGTTACCCTATTAAGTTTGAGCCTCATATACCAAGTATTAATCAATTTCTTCATGATTATCCGAATTTCACTCAATCAAGGCTTGTTTATCGCATACCGGCACCCTCAAATGTTGTCTGCTACTCCTCAAAATTTGTGTGACTACTTTATCTGACATGATTTACCCCGTGTGCGGCTTCTAGATACTTTTGCTCAGGGACCCTGTAATCCCGAAAACCGTCTATAAAGCACTTCAATTCGAGATGTCGGGAGGTCGTATCAGATTATGTTTCTTTTTCTCCCGGTTTTTCTTCCACATGTCCGGGATTATTTCAGGAGTTACCCTATTAAGTTTGAGCCCAAAATACCAACTATTTATCCATTTGTTCATGATTATCCGAATTTCGCTCAAGGCTACTTTATCGCATACCGGCACCCTCAAATGTTTTCTGTTGCTCCTCAAAATTTGTGTGGCCGTTTCATGTGGCATAAGTAACCCTATATACGATTTCTGGACATTTTTGCTCCGGGACCTTATAATTCCGAAAACCGTGTATTTTTCACTTCAATTTGAGCTGTTCTGGAGATCGTATCGGACCGTATTTCTTTTTCCTATGGTTTTTCTTCCACGTATCTAGGATTATTTAAGGAGTTACTCTATTAAGTTTGAGCCCAAATATCAAGTATTTATCCATTTTTTCATGATTATCGAACTTAACTCAAGGTTGGTTATTCCTCCCAGACCTCCCCTAGAGGTGGTGGAAGATTGTTACCACAACTACCTCCTCTTGGTACTGTAGTATCGAGTATGCGTCTTGCTGCGACATTTTGAGTTACTAGATGTTAATATCGACAACAAGGAAGAAATAGAGAAGATGTTTTTTGTTTAAGGGGCTTTTTGTTGGAAGCTACATAGCATTTAGTTCACTTTGCACGTAGATAACTAACATTATTTTTGTTACCCAAAAGTACTTAAAGTTTATATGTCCTTTTTTAACAAGTACTAATTAACATTTTCCGTCAAAGAAAAGTTGACTTTGGGGTTTAACTTGATGGAAAAATGTTATTTATTTTAATCTCTTTTTAATCCTTTTCTGTAAGACTGATTAATCACATAATTTAACTTTTTTTCCTACTCTTCGTCTATAATACCTTATGTATCAACTCTTATCACTAGATTTAAATTATATGATTAATCAATTTTAAAGAGATTAAGTAGAGAGTCAAATAAAAAACATTTTTCTATAAAATCAGGTGGTGGTGAAAGTAGCGGCGGTGAAATTAACAAGCCACTACTTGGAGGCCCAAGTGAGCCACACAAGGTTTCTTTAGTTGAAAACGTGAACTGGAAGCAACTATGGATACTTGTTGTCACCTAGGTAACACGCCTAAATGTGTCGGGATGTCTATGAACGAGAAATTAGATGTTGAAAGACTGAAAGAGATTGATTAGAAGACGGATTTGAGTGGGAAAATAATAATAAATTATAGTCAAAGTCAAATTTTATCTTCAATTATTTAAATTTAATATCAAATACATTTTAAAAAAAAAAATAATACGTTAATTATAACTATAAAATATATATTTTATTAAATTTAAATAACGTGTCGATCTCATGTCGTAAATTTTATAGGATGTCGGGTCACGTGTCCGTTTTGGTGCTACCTAGGCTGTCACAGACTCCCACAGTATGGCTTACATTTCTGGCCTTACAAATCATGTATGTCCTAGTCTCCTATGACTCCGATAATGATCGTACACTCTATAACGAAATTACCCCCATTGTTTCAAAGGCTCTCGCATATAGAAAGGTTACGTTGAAGAGTTAGTTGGGCGCGTCACACTTCTTACTTTGTAGAAAACAGACGTATAATGATGAAACGAAATTGCATCGTCTAACAACGGCTTCTTCACAATACAAGAAACATACATTGAAGGAGTCAATATGATGGAATTAATGAAGTAAAAATGACTCGTCAACACTAAACACAAACCTGCAAGTAACTTCCATTACATAATAATCCTAGGCTTCCCAAACAAGCTATCGCGAATGACTGCCTTGATCGTATTATTATCGTATAGAGAGACGGATTACGAAATAAAGGATGACATGAGAACTAATAAAGATGGAAGAGAAAGTCTAGTGTATGTGTGATAAAATGACTTGGGCTATGTGCACTGTACACATAACATATACTTACATAAATAGAGGAGATTCTTTTCAAGTACTTTTAAAAGTAGTAGAGATTATAACTCAAGATATACAAGAGTATAGTGTATAATGGTCAAGGTCTATAAAAACACTTGATGTTATTATTATGACATGAAAGTATCACATCAACTACACTTATTCTATTCATTTTTTAGTTTAAAAAAAAAAAAAAAAATTATTGAGGAAACATATCAATTATGGAGGTTAAATATGTGATATCAATTATGAATGTCGTTGTTGTGTTCTTCCTTCTTATTGTTTTACCTTGGTGTTTCCCTCCCGGACCGCCGTCTCCTCCTTCTACTTGCACTCTTCTTATCATTCCGGTGGTTCTTATTATCGTTTTCATCATCCTTCACACTTCTTCCTGACCGTGTTATTCCTTCATCCCCAAGTTAAGTAATCTATTAATATTTGTTTGATATTTTAGTATTGTAACTAGTTTTGAACCCGGGGATGTTGAATGTCAGATACCCTTGTTAAGGGAGTTAATGTTACGAGATTAGTATTAATCTTGTGTTAGACCTCCTGTTGTATTGTTTCCTTGTATGGACTTGTGGTTATGTTATGTTAACCTAAACACTATTGTATTATCAGTTTTTCTAACGTATGCGTTTATAAATACGTGATGATTGGAAGAGAGGAAGGCAAGCGTTGTTTCTGTTCTATTTCTGTTTATATCATTGGTATCTTAGCAGAATGATTAGAGTGATCTCCTTCAAAGCCTGATAACCGCTATTTTTGATGTGCACTGGGTAAATCCTCGGACATATGTGATAGCCTATAAACCACGTATATCAGGTAAGTCACCCGAAGATGACAGACCACGTATATCAGGTAAGTCACCCGAAGATGACAGACTCGAAGTTTAGAAGGCATGGACTCAGGTCATAAATCTCCACAAGGTCGCTCTTGGTAAGACTTGAACCTGAATCTCCTGAGAATTTCACCCAAACTTTATCATTAAACTCCACCCCGACAGGCTATCTCATGTTATCTTAACCATAGTTATTGTGTGAGAACTAAAGAGGCTCGAAAATTTCATTGAGATTGTGTGTATGTAATTACGTGGTGAATTGGTGACCAAAATGACTTTTACCCGTCAGCCCAATTGAGTCTAGTCCAACTTTTGCCAGTATAGTGCAGGACCATGAATAGGCCCAAAAGAACTAGTGGCTTGGACCTTGAATGTCATCTGAGTTAGGACTTGTCCTAACTTCTACAGTTCTACCATACCACGAGATTTTTTTTTTTTTTTTTTTTTTTTTTTTTAGGGAAACATAGCATGAGATGTTAGTTTGAGTTACAAGTCACAAATTTTTGATAAGTCGGGTGTATTTGTCTTAAGTTTAAAAATGGTCCTTTTCTTGGATTATTGACACGGGTGCCTCCCATCATATGTCGGGGTGCCTTTCTCATTTCACAAACATCCATAATATCACGCCTTTATCAGTGGGCTTACCCAATGGGGATTTGACCGTCGCAACTCAAAGCGGTGATATCCGTCTTTTATCTCATCTTATTTTGCGAAATGTTTTATATGCTGCAAATTTACATTGTAATTTAATTTCTTTCTAGAGTTTATTACTCGACACTTCGCTAACTATTCAATTTTCTCAACAACTTTGTTTAATACAGGACCGTTCCTCGAAAACGGTGATTGGTGCGGGTGAGCAAAGCGAGGGGCTATACTATTTAAAAGGTGTCCGGACTGACGAGGCTCATGCTTACACCACTGGTATGGTTGACACGGTTGAGCTATGGCACCGTAGGTTGGGACACCCCTCTTCCAATATTTCCCGTTTTCTTCCTTTTTTTAATAAACCAAACCGTATTACTTCTGCTTTTCATAGTAAACATTGTGACATTTGTCTTCGCGCTAAACAAACTCGCGCTCCTTTTCCTTTAAGTTCAAGTATTCCTGATGGTATTTTCGATCTAATGCATTATGATTCATGGGGTCCTTACTCCGAAAATGCGTCATGTGGGTCAGAGTATTTTTTTACCATCGTCGATGATTTTTCCCGTTCTACATGGGTCTATATTACGTCGTAAAAATGATACCCATCAAACTTTATTAAATTATTTTAAATCTTTAAATATTCACGGCACACCACAATATATGCCTACATTCCTTGATGATACCTTCACTCCCATCAAAAATGTTATCAACTCGGCACCAAACTCCGCTTCTACATCATCATCTCAGTCCCCAATGCCTCATACAGCTGCTGCCCCTGATCACGGCCCTAGTAACGAGCACACAACACCCATCACGCACACTTCGTCCTCCATTTCCACACCAACCGTGGACATCAATCCCACTAGCACTGATCAAACTAATCACCTCGAAGTATCCATAAACGATCCCTCAAAAATGGGCAAAGGTCACCGTACAAAGATACCAAGCTCACGCCTCAAAGGTTTCGCTCGGCCGCCAATTGACTCATCGACACATCTCCTCGCTACATCATCACCGACTTCAGGTACTCGGTATCCAATTTCTCATTACGTGAATTATACTAAGTTTTCTACTAATCATAAAAGCTTTCTAGCAGCCATGACCAAAATATACGAGCCAAATTCTTTCAAAGAGACTATGCGGGTACCCCAATGGCGTGAGGCAATGAAAAGCGAAATCGATTCCCTTGGAAGAAATAACACTTGGACATTCGAACATCTTCCGCCTCATAAAAAGGCAATTGGTTCAAAATGGGTTTATAAAATCAAATACAAGGATGGGTCAATTGAACGATACAAAGCCTGGCTTGTGGTTATGGGTAATCGCCAAATTAAAGGGGTTGATTTTCAAGAAACATTCGCTCCTACTGTTAAGTTGATAGCCGTCCGTACTCTTCTCGATCACCATTGCTACCGCAAAACAGTGGGACATCCATCAAATGGACGTTACAACACATTCCTCCTTGGTGATATTTAAGAAGAAGTTTACATGAAACGGCCACTCGGGTTCAATACTGACAATGACGGCAAAGTTTGCCGGCTACGCAAATCCATATACGGTCTCCGACAAGCTCCTCGATGTTGGTATACAAAACTCGCTACCGCCCTTCTTCAATACGGCTTCACACAATACCCATACGACCACTCTTTACTTTCCCTCAACAAATCTGACACTGAGGTACATGTTCTTGTCTACGTTGATGATTTGGTTATATGTGGCAACAATTCAAGTGTCATCACACGTTTCAAAGAATATCTCAGCAATTGTTTTCATATGAAGGACTTAGGTCCTCTAAAATACTTTCTGGGTTTAGAAATTGCTCGCAACTCGAGTGGGATCTTTATTTCACAACGCAAATATGCCTTGGATATCCTCACCGAAGCTGGCCTCCTCGGGTCCAAGCCTACCTCAATCCCTATGAAGCCCAATCATCGGCTCGCTATTTCCAAATCACCTCTAATCAACGATCCACAGCCTTATCGACGACTAGTGGTTCGTCTCCCTTACCATCACACGCCCAGAACTCATATATGGCGTCCACATCCTCGCTCAATTCATGCATGCACTACGTCTTGACCATTAGCAGGCTGCGCTAAATGCGATCCGTTATCTTAAAAATAATCGGAGACAAGGCCTTCTTCTTCCCGCCAATAGTGATCTCACTCTCCACGCCTATTGTGACACGGATTATGCAGGTTGCCTAACAAGTCGGCACTCTCTATCAGCATATATCGTGTTCCTTGGCAGCACCCCAATATCGTGGAAAATAAAGAAGCAATCCACGGTCTCTAAATCCTCCGCAGAAGCTAAATACCGTGCCATGGCTTATATGGTATATGAACTGAAATGGCTCAAAGGTCTTCTACACTTCCTCGGTATACATCACCCTAAGCCCATTGAACTCTCATGCGACAGTCAATCGGCCCTATACATTGCTCGCAATCCCGTCTTCCATGAACGAACTAAACATATTAAGGTGGATTGTCATTTTGTGCAGGACGAGATTCTCAAAGGCGTTATCAAACCAAGCTACGTCCGCACAAAAGCCCAGTTAGCAAATATTTTCACCAAAGCTCTTGGCCGAACATCCTTTGAAGAACTTTTGTCCAAGTTAGGCGTTCAAAGCTTACACGCGCCAACTTGAGAGGGGTAATACGAGCTCCAACACTCCCAACGGTTCAATATCAAACGGCTAATTTGCATATAAGGCAACAATCGGACGTTGCATCCTTTAGTTTATTTAATGATTGTTGTAGTTTATTTCCTTCCGCATTTACAATATACTCCCTCACATCCACTCTTTTCTTCCCATTTGAAGTGGGCACAGAGATTAAGGATGGGGAGTATAATATTGATAAAGATATGAGCGGGGTTTGGTAATTGGAGAGAACTATGAATAATTAGGATTAAATATTAATAAAGGAGATGAGTGTGATTTGGTTATTGGAGAGAGGTAGGAATAATTAGAATTAAATATTAATAAAGAATATAGTGGGGTTTGATGGGTGGAGAGAGGTAGGAGTATTATATTAATAAAAACTTTCTCAACAAGGAAAGGGGAAGAAAACCTGAATAATCCGTTTTAGGAAATAGGGAAGAAAAGAGTGGATGGGAGAGAGTACATATTAGTATATAAACCCGGGTTGTACAATTGTAAAGATACGGTTTTGACAAAAGCAATAATATCGTATATACTTTCAATCCTCCATTCATAATATATTTAGGCTCTGTTTAGCAAAACTAACTGAAAAACTAGTTAAAACCTGAAAAGGTAGCTGAAAACTGAAAAGCTAACTGAAACCTGAAAAAGTAACTGATAAGGTACCTGGAAATTAGGAGTTGATAAGGTAACTGATTATATAAAAATGTGTTTGACAAACTAGCTGAAAAGGTAGCTGATTTTGGTAAAATAACGTAAAAGTATATGATAATTATTTAATATTATCGAATAAAGGGGTAAAAAAATGGAAAATAAATCATTTCAGGTACTTGATTACTCAAATGCTACCTGGGGTAGCATTTCATTTCAGGTACATTATTTGACCAAATAAGCTACTTGCCAAACACTTGCAAAAAAAATCAGGTAGCTGAAATTTTGGTCAAATAAGCTACTTTAGTCAAATAAGCTACCTGAAGTGTCATGCCAAACGGAGTCTTAGACGGATAGATTCCTTGAGCCGTTCCAATCTATCTGTTTTTTTTTTACAAGGCTTGGCCTTACAATTGATCCCACAAAACTGGAGTTTGGAAGTTCAACCTGGCTTCATCTTGTGTGGATTGAAAAAATCAAGTTTTTATTACACAAATTCTCATTATAGACGGACGGACACTATTCGTTTATAGCTATAGACGGATAGTGTCTCTCTTGCAAATGAAAGTGGGTGGAAAATAAATAACCCCACTTGCCCTCCCACTTTAATTTTGTGAGAGTATCATTATCCGTCTATAACTATAGACGGATATATAGTGACCGTCCATATTGAGACGGATTGATATTAATGCAATCCAAACTTAAATAAATAATAACATAATTATTAACCGAAAAAATTAGATGGGATCTCACCCTCCTATCCTTTAAAGTGCACCGTGAAAGGATAGGACATTCAGCATTCATTTTTATTTTAAGATGGATCTTATAAATCTACAATCATAAGGTTTTTCCTTTTCGTTTTGTTTGGAATCATTTTTAAGACGTTGATTTAGCTAATTTTCTTCATGGGTATGTTATTTTTTTGAAAAAAACGAATAATTTTCTAAAAGTATTATGAATAATGAAATTAACAGGGAAGGCAATCTCTTTTATGTAATGATTAATACACTGTAGAAACCAATGATGAGATGTCCCTTCTCAAATTTGGTTTGTAATCGTCGGAGTATATTTTACGGTTTATACTCCGTATATATATTGATACAAGTAATCTACTAGATAGAAGGAGCTAATGTATATGTCAAAAGAAAAGATTATGGTGTTTTTGAACAATGTCATGAACTATGATTCTATAAGCTGCTTCGGTCGGATGAAAACTATCGAAGAACACGTATTTTGATGCGTCTGGGCATGTACCGATACTGAACCTTGTACACAGAATCCCCACTGCTAAATATCCTGTTCCACAGCATCCTCGATTCGCGACCTGAAACCCTGATGACAAATTTAAACTTATCATGCATCTAACTTATGAGACAAATAGATGATCATTTGGGTCGCGTGCATGTCGGATTATGTTTGCATTCGGGTCAGTTTATTTCATGATTCGATTTTCGACTATGAAAAAGGTTCAAATTAGGTCAATTCGAGTCTCTTTTTCTTATAGGTTGGTTGTTTAGGTACGGATTAGATCGAGTCAATTCTAGTCAGTTTTCCATGTCTCCCACGTAAGCAGGATAATCGAGTCGCATTTGCGCATCCACGTCTCCTTATCCCATTTCACACAATTTAGTAAACCATGTTGACTTATTCAAACGTATTAAATGTGATAGTTATGCAAATATCACATTCGAAACATAAATCAATACTATATATTAATTCCAGAAACCAAGGGACTTTAATATAATTAAAGAAAGTTATACAAATTAATTATACTATATAGTTTTAAATCACTAGCACCGTGTGATGGACTCGATTAAGGGATCTCAATGCAAATATTATAGAGTTTGGGTTAAAATTAAATTATATAGAAACTTGGTAATTTCCTAAATATTTGTAAGAAACTAAAACATGGTTAATTTCCTTAAAATAAAATAATTAATTAAGATAGTCAATTTCAAGGAGACTAAAGAAAGAAGATGTTTGGTAATTTTCCTAAATATTTATAAAAGACTAGAAGATGGTCAATTTCCTTAAAATAAAATAATTAATTAGTATAAACATGCACACTTATGGTATTAATTATTATCATCATAAAATTATATACTAAATTTAACTATGCAATTTTATTAAACTTTTAGTTTATTAGACGTATAGATATGTTAATTATTTAACATAGAAAAATATAATATAAGTAGGTTATAAATAATTTAAGTTGCATAATTTTTTCGATTCGATTTAATGCATATATGTAGTATATTTATATAAATATATAATCCTCTTAAAATTGCATGCCTAAGTAGTAAAAATAATTTCGTCAGTTAAGAAAAGAATTGTACGTAGTAACATTGAATATAGTTATATGATAGTAATCACTCATTTGAATAGTATAAGTAACAATATTATCACCGAGATTAGTGAAAGTGGTAGAAACAACGGGAGTAGTGAAATAATTAATATTAATCCGACAATAAGGAAAATAACAATAATTACGGCGGAAGTAGTGAAATTATCAATATTAATGCGGCAGTAGTGACAGTAACAATAATTACGGCGGGAGTAGTGAAAGTAACAATGATTACGGGTAAGTAGTGAAATGTTATTACTATTGGTTTA
The DNA here is from genome assembly GCF_048544455.1 of Silene latifolia. NCBI lineage: Eukaryota > Viridiplantae > Streptophyta > Magnoliopsida > Caryophyllales > Caryophyllaceae > Silene > Silene latifolia. The sequence continues at coordinate 4,430,841 of NC_133537.1, read as the reverse complement.
TTAATAAGAGTAAAATATTAATAGCGGGAGTAGTGAATTTGTCTCAAGATTTATTTTATCGTAATTTTAGGATACGTCATAGAAAAATATATTAATGATAAATTTATGGGATTATGCAACTTTTAATTTTATTTAATGAAAAAAAAATTAATGGTAAGTAGAGCTAGTCCGGGCGAAGCCGGGCACCAATACTAGTTCTTATTTAAAACGCAATAATTTAGTAAGTAATATCAGTATGCCTTAAATTTAAAACGGGTCAAATAACATAGATAGATAAAAACAGAATAACTAAATATTAACAAAAAAAAAAAAAAAAAAAAAAACCTTGTGTACCTGATTGAGACGGGTTATTAATGAGATTAAGTAAAGAGGTGTAAATATCAAGGTACACAATTGTTGATCCAGTGAGCAATTGATTGAGCGAATTTAGCTTAGAATTCAACTTAGTGTTGTAAAGTATCGAAACTTGGTTTTCCTCTTGTGCACAATCTCTCGACAAACCGCCGTTAAACGTTCTTTGAGACGGTAGACAGCCGCACGGTGGTGCACTTATCACTCCTATCCTTCTTGCTCCAAGATTATATAATTCCTGAGATATATATAACAGTCGATATTATATAAACACAATAATACCGCGATTATAAAACAAATGTTATTGTTACGATGTTACCTGAACAAAAGTAGACGCCCAATTAACCATCGAACTAGTGTAGGACGAGAAATAATTGGAACGAGATTTTTGGAGGCGTGCCGTCAAATAGGTGTTGGTGATGTCATTACTTCCAGCACAAACTAAATACACGCTTCGCGAAATGATTGAAGATGTCGTATTTTCTCCGACTGCTGCCTTAAGCTTGTTTATATATTCTCTGAACAATTTTAGTTGGTCATCCAATGATATTGCATTCTGCAATGACGATTATTATTCATTAGTTAATGTTACTGTTTTGCAAGATTATTAATTGGTTGAGGGAGAAAGAGAGAGAGACCGCTGCTCTCGATGTTTGAGGATCATAACCGGCTGTACCGGAGGCGAAACTAACTCCGGTTAGGAGATCATTGATTTGGAGGGAAGGGTCCAGGTATGGAGGCACGAGATCTTTTATTCCTATTTCTTCAGCTGTTCAATAACGAGTTATAAAATCAGTATAATAAGAAAACGTCTATTTAATTGTAAGACATACGACCTTCAGTATCTAGTAAAGTTTATTTTAACAGAAAGCTAAATTTTTCCTTTTTTTTGACGTTATTAGTTATTACTAATGAATTAATCATGTGTTAAAAAGAGTACAATGCATTTTTATAAAGTTGCTTGACCGTGATAAAGTGGTTGATTGATCAACTTTGAACTACTCCCCCTATTGAAGCAAACGTTTTACGTTGACTTTTTGTTCAACATTTTTAAGTATTGTACGTAAACATAAAAAGACGAAAAAATACATAAGGTGGTAAAATAAAATGGTACGGTATCTCAATAAATTAGTGAGAGACTGTCTCTTCAAAAATTTTGTAAAGATCAATAAACGAGTGGGTTAATAAGGACAGTCGTTCCTAGTAAGTAAAAATATAATTTTTTATAATTACACTTTCTACCATATAGATTAAAAATACACCAAATAAACAAATAATTGACGAAAATAGATCAAAATGAAATATATAAAATTTTGGGAAAAGAGGAACTTATGATATTTTTCCCTAAAATTTTATACGACAACAATTAGCAAATTTCATGTCAATTAGATCAATAATACAATAAAATGCAACCATTCTCTCATTGTGGCTAGGGCTGTTCACTCAGTGGTCCGGACCAAAGACCACACCGGACTGGACCATTTGGTCCAGACCAGACCGGACCGAATTTTGTTTGATCCGGTCCACAGTCCACCTATTTACTCTACTTTGGTCTTCGGTCCGGTCCTGGACCAACCCGAATAGACCGCGGACCGGACCATGGACCGAAGTTATGTAATAAAACATTTTTTAAATTTGTAATATTATTGATTTTATTTTCTACTTTGTTTACAGGTACTATAAGATGTGTAATTATATAGTTAAATCTAGTAAGAAAATAATGTTATTTATTTTGATCATTACGAACTTCTCGAGTTCTAGTTTTATATGCTAAAACATGTCAATGACAATAATATTTGGTCCACTTTGGTCCATTTGGTCCGGTCCGGTCCGGACCACATGTTTTTATGGTCCAGACCGGACCGGACCAATATTAATATGGTCCGGTCCTCGGTCCACCTCTTAATCCTTATTTGGTCTTCGGTCCAGAGAGTTTGGTCCGGTCCGGTCCGGTCCCGGACCATTGAACACCCCTAATTGTGGCCACCTACAACAACAAAAAGACTCATTTCTAAAGTTGATATTTACATATTCATTTTCCCCCCAACAATAAAAAAGTTTTTATCATAAAACAACTTTTTGTGAAACTCATCCAAATATGATGAGTTTCACAAAAAGTCATTTTTAGATAAGTTCTTTTTGTTGTTGTGGGGTAATAATTGTAAAAATATCAACTATGAGTGTAGATTTTATTGTTGTTGTAGATGGTCTTATGAACAAGATTTTCGAGTTTTCGATAAAATAATAATTCATTTTACTAAAACTAAAAATAGTGGAGTACGGATCGAGTATATGACTATAAGAGTGAGTACAATAAATAGTAACAAAAATTATTGCATGAAACAGACTTACCTAGTAGATCAGACGGAACTTTGCCATTACTATATCTTCCGGTAGCAACACCGCCTTCGAAATCTCGACCATAAGGCGGGAAGTTAACCCTACCAGGAGTAGCTATATAGTTATTGTTGCCTGAATCAACAATGGAGTCTCCAAACACAAGAAGTGCAGGAGCTTTTCCATTGTTGGGTAAACTTGCGGCACGTCCATAAATATGCAGGTAAGAAGACGCTATAATAATGTGAGAGTACAATACTATAATATTAATCGAGTTTGTATACGATATGATCGATTTTCCTAAGAGATTTTTCATGTTTTCGTAGTACTGTAATTTAAGTAGTGAATTATGAAAATGAGGGATCCAAGAGTGTATTATATATATATTAATTAATACGGAGTATATACAGTGTTTGAATTGGTTTGCACGTTAGTAGGTCAAAATATCAAATTTGGTCCGACGTTTAGTAACTTTGTACATTTAATTGGGATATCGCGTTAGATATGCCATCTTTTTTAGGTTAACTTTTTTTAAATTTCTGGTTGGTAATTAACAGAAGCGGATTTTAGATAGCGGCTACCGTTAATATTGTCAGGATCTGGATCGATTGAGTAGGTAAGATCGAATCAGTAGAATCGGATCGTAGGATCGTAAGATCCTACAAACCCACTGAATATAGTTTTTTATTTGGTAAAAACATAAAAGTGAAGATCAAAAAATATATTTATTAATATTTATCCATAAATTGATGATTAATAATTTTTGTATCATTGTATGAACATGTTTCTACAACTTACGTAAGATCCGGATTTTACAATGTCATTATATAAAATATATATTTCTTCTTTTATCATAAAACAAGATCGCAGGATCGTAGGATCATATTATGATCTTACCTCTAAAAATTTTCAAACAAGTAGGATTGTAAGATTTTACAACCATAATAGAATCATAAGAATTGGGATCGATCAAGCGTTTTTGGATCGTAAAATTGTAGGATCGAATCGGGATTCCGATAAAAGGCTACAATTAATTAAGATTTAGCCGGAAGGGATTTCGACTGCCTTGTTTTGGGCAGCGGGAAACCTAATTGTAGCAAAGGGTAGCATTCGCTACCTCAAATTCCAAAAAAAAAATGCTTAAGATTATCGGTTTTCAACACCTGTCGAACAATTGAACCCCAAGGTTCGTCCACGGAGAGTGAGCCTAGGCTTAAGACAATTTTTTTGCGTTAAAATCTCAAATTAACTTGCCTTCAAATCAGATTGTTTTGATCATTTCTTAAATAAATAAATAGGTAGGTAAAGGAGTTGAGAGAACTCATTTATAGGCAAATAGAAGTTAACTTTTGGTTGTGTTTTGTACTAAAAAAACCGCTACAAGTCATCTTGTTTTGGTAATAGTAATTCTCGGTGTATTACTTATCGCTTACTCTGTATCTAATACCGGAGAAAATAACCTATAGTATCCCCCTTACTAGGACATACGGAATATAAAATTTGCCATGTTTACTACGGAATAGTACTCCGACAGTCTCAAGCTCGTGTAGAAATTGTACATACACGGTTTGTTAAATGTGTTTTTTCTCCACAATTTCGGATTTTGTCCTAGATGCCCTCAAAATAATGGTTGTCATAACACCAGAAACTAAACAAAGATAATACAGTCAACTTTTAACTTGCATAAAATCACAATCGGCAATCAACTCCATCCAAAAGGAAAAGATATAAAACAGCAAACATTTTTTTTATTTGGCAACATAATGTACAAATATTACTCGGTAATACTCGGTATTTAACTCTCCTCCCTTTTTTAACAAACTCGGAATATTGTACAGAAAAAAAAACTGTGTATGGATGGATACCCATGCCCATATGCTAAAGAATTCCCCAATCCCAATCAAATAAACAACGTACTCGCACAACAGTATAATTACAGCGAGGCTCGAATAATTAAATACAGAAAGCGCTAGTGAGCGCTAACAAGAAAGGGATGTTGACAAACACTGCACTCAATGGTCTCAGAACCAGAGCTTGGAACTTCAACCTGTTGCAATCAAATCAAGTGGAATGAATGACAGACCATGATTTAGTTATGGCACTGCAATCTTAAATGACACAATTATAGCAACCGAAAACGTAGATGGGTTTTCATTCACATACCTGCAAGTGCACTGTACAAGTGGGACATTCAACTTCCCTCTTCCGCGTCTCTGACCCTTCAAACCTTGAACCTGGGAATTTTACATGAAAGACCATCTCATATAAATTGTGTAGGCCTATCGAAAACTAACCAGTCCCGTCACTAAAGAAAAAAAAAACTAACCAGACCAGACCAAACCCATTTTTGGGTCATAAATCGTTAAATCTCGATCAATGACCATGAAGGGTCCGTAAATTAGGGTCAGCACCCGCTAACTATAAGGTTAATGGGTTGGTTGGTCTCACATGTAAAACTGTCTCGTGTAAGTTATTATGTAATGGTAAATGCACATTAATAAGCACTTTACTAAGAAATTTTGGCAGCTATAAATGAAGTTTTGGTTTGTTGTAATCAAACCACCAAAAGTGGTGCGACAGAATGAGAACCAGTCTTGTATAGTTGTATCCAAGTGCCTTATTTAGTGATTAGTGAGAGGCAACTCAAATTGTCATGTGCCATATAATGTGATGACTCCAAAGTATGACACAGCTTTAAAAATAATCAATTGAAACCGAAAATTTGTACTATGGAAGCTAGAAAAATCATGAGTGGCGGTACTCATGAGTCATGACCTACATTGATAATCCACCATCATCAAAACTGGCCTTGTGGGCTTATGGCTCTCTATACAGATAAAAAAAAAGGGCAGCCCGGTGCACGATGGCGTCCCCGCTAGGCGAGGGTCCGGGGAAGGGTCCCACCACAAGGGTGTAATTGGGGCAAGCCTTCCCTTGCCATTTTGGCAAGAGGCCGCTCCAAGGACTTGAACCCGTGACCTCACGGTCACAAAGCAACACCTTAACCGGTGCGCCAAGGCTCCCCTTCTCTATACAGATTTGAAAAAAAAAAAAAAAATGTAGCAACTTATATGTGAGTATGATCAGTAGTAAGTACCTGATGTTGCCTTGGAATTTCTGTTCATCTCGTCCTGATCAAATTCAATTATCAAATGTCAGCCACATCACTACTCTTATGCTTTAAACTATCTACCTAATTAGAAACAGGGGGGTGTAAATGCAACCAAAAATAGAATAAATCCAGAAAGCCAATTATTGTTCTTTTTCGTTTTACAACAAATTAGTGATTAAACGAAATGGTAACCAAAACTCAACAAATAACAGTGAGCATTGCAGCTCTCATGTTAAGGAGGTACAAGATGTCAATTTTCCTGAAGGTAACGAGTATCCTAGATGGTTACTGAAGCTCAAGACAATCGAGAGCCACATAAGGTTTTCTGACAAGATAAACTTCAAGAACAGGCAATTAGACATGGCCTCATAGGCTCATACTATCAATAATGTAAAGCTTATGTCACCTTAAGCTTTTTTGCCAAATCTTCATGACTGAGCATTGCTCCACTTCTATTAACAGCTTCCTTGGCATTATCCAGCCTCTGAGTGACTTCTGCCTGTAACAGATCAATAGGTCAAGAAACGACTGAATCCAAACAAAAGCAAGCTACCTAAATGTAGTAGGAAGTAGATCCCCCACCCCACTGGACAAAATTCTAAATGAACCCTAACCTACTGTGTTGATAATTAATTAGACATTCTAGATGAACCCTAACATATCGTGTTATAATTAATTAGACATTCAAAATGAAATCTAACATACTGTGTTAATAATTAATTAGACATTTTATTTCCTTCATCTCTACCGTCTGTTAGAGTGAGTGCATATATTTTATATTTTTACAACAAAAGCATCAGATAATGCTGATGGAGAAATCCAATCAACCCAATCATGTGTCATTCTTGGATAGCAATGAAAGAAAATAAACATTATAATGTACCATGCAACGATCACAAACTCGAACTGGTGTTGCATCCTCATCCAGTGTAAGAGGAGTTCGACCTTGAGTACATTTATCGCAGAAGATCTCCCCACAGTTTCTGCAGTGATGCTGTATTAACATGAAACAAAGATCAAGACCACGAAATGAATAACACATGGCAATATGGCTATTTCACATTCTTAAAATACGAACCCTCCGGACAAAAGCATTGAAGTTTGATCCACAGGATGAACATTTATTCACTGCTTCATCAGGTACCTGTAATATACAAGGTAGAACTCATGAGATAAGTAGCACGTCATCTTGACTCGATGTCAAGCTTTGGGCAGTTTATTTAAGGACCTAAAGTCTAACACTCTAACACTAACACCAACTGCATCCAATAGCTATTGAAACATACTCCTATACAAATGACATAATAGAATGACAAGTAGCTGTTTCCAAGGGGAGAGTATTTGTCGGTTTTATCTGAATGAAGTGCAGTCAAGCATGCAAAAGGACTCCAGGCTTCATAGTCATCATAGATACTCGATAGACAATTCTTCCAAGATCGAGAAAAAGGGTACTATATAAAGTAATTAACTACATGAATTATATTACTCTGGTCAACTTGCTTCGTGTTTCAGCCAGAATAGGTAATAAGATGAGAACTCCAGTTAAGGAAAAAACAAGTCGTAGTTCATGACTACATTCTAATATTCTATACATCTTTCCATCCCAGATGAGAAGAGAGCTACTATTAGACAAGTCTGCAGCCTTAACAAGAAAAGCCTTACAACATACCAGCTTGGCAGGAAACAGCTTCCAGAGCATCATAACTAATAAGCTCAATCGAAAAAGAGAAAAGGTTTACCCAGTGTTCTTTCTCCTCGATAGGGGGTTTCACCAAGTTCATCCAATCAAAACCTTTTTTCTTCTCAGCGAGTTGTTCAGCAGTCCTGGATGAGTTGGGAACTTTTCCTTCAGCAATCTCTTGAAGCTGCACACACCAAGAAGGGAGTGTAACCACAGCAAATGAGTATAGTTTCCCTTGAAGAAAGCAAATTAAAATGAGTACAGCTATTCATTAAACCCGTCATTACCATTCAGGTAGAAGGGTATGGTTAAGGGGATGATATAAGCGCACTCCATATGCTAACAACCTCTATATAGGAAGTACAAGATCAGGACAAATACCAAAAAACGGGTATACTCATATTTCTTTTTTCTTCGCATTTCACTTTTGGCGGTCAAACTTATAAACTTCGAACATAAATATATCAGAAAATAAAAAAAATTATTATATGACAATAATATATTTATACAATATTCAAAACAAATTCACGACATAATATTTTTGGCAAAAGAAGTATTGTAACATGTAGGTGGGAAAAAAAACATGGCCAAAGCAACTTCTTGGAGACCGCGAATAATGAAATGGAAAGAAAAATATAATACAGTATAGTGGAAGTACACTGATACGTATTCTACACTGAACCAATTGTCAAATCTTGTCTCATTAATTAGCAAGTAAAATTTCCGAAATCCGCAATTTTATACTCCACAAAGGTGTCTGGATTATGTAATCTGCCTACACGCACATGTAGTTCACGTGACTCACGTAACTTAACTCGGGCAAAATATGGCCATTTTGGGTAAATTATAGGTTAACCCAAAACTATTTCTACAAGGTAGATCTCAAATTAGATTCCGATTTGCAGAGGGATTGAATCAAACCAAATACGTTCACGTAAAAATGATCAAAGATTCGATGAAATTAGCATCTATTGGAATAACAGAAATTAGTAATCAAGTTCCACTATTTTGGGGCTGAGTTCGAATAATATGCACTGAGGTGGTTGTGGTAAGAATTTCCAATTATGAATAAATAAAAGGAAAGGTATAGGGTTGAGCCGGGGGTTCTCCACTCGACTAAAAGAAGAGGCTAAAGACAGAAACTGTTTATGATATTTTAAAGAGGGAGGACGTTTTTAAAGAATTTCGATTTAAGGAAACGAAGTTCTAAAGTAGATAACTAAGTCTTCCACGGGCTAAAATAGGCAAAAGACCACATAATATTGATAAGACGCCACCAACCTGCACACTTGCGGCTGTAACAGTATCCAATATGGTAGTTGTAGTGTAACTGCTTGATTTCAGCCTTATGCGTTTTGCTTCAAAGTCCGCAGGCGTCTTGGCCCAAAATGCAAAGATACATGAATCCAAGACCTAAAAAAGGGATGCAACCAAAATCTTGAAGTAGAAATGCAATATGTAATGAAGATCGCGTCAAGAATTAAATGAGAGATAAACGTCAAAGTTTAAGTTGAAGCACCAGCTATATTTTCGAAACTGTCTTACCTCCCATCTCGTCACTGCTTCAAAAGGGTAAATTCTCAGTGTCCTGCTTGTAGCTGGATCAAGCATCTGAATCCCATCTAAACCAATCTGCCATGTAAATAAAGCAATCATAAACTGATAAAAGCAACATGTCTACATCCAAGAGAAATGAAATGATGGGCATAGAGCTCTGTGGGATGCCTTAAATTTAAAAATGCAACGCGACTACATCCGTAAAGATTTGTTTAGCACATATAACATAATTCAACCGTCCATGGGTAAACGCATACCTCAAAATGCGAATAGAAAAGGGAAAATGAAAAACAAAAGGGAGAGCGAAAATGTAATGCAAAGTTAAGGTAAACTTTGCATTACATTTTCGCTCTCCCTTTTGTTCTTCATTTTCCCTTTTCTATTCGCATTTTGAGGTGTGCGTTTACCCATGGACGGTTCTAAAGGATGATTCATGTCAGCCGACCCCAAATCATTTTGGGATTAAGGCTCTGATGTTGTTGTTGTTGTTGTTGTATATAACATAATTCAACCACTAAGAGGATAAATAGAAAAGAATAATGACTACTAAAAGATGTAAAAGGTTTTACAATGTACTACCTCCTACTCTCTGGAAGGTTCCATACTAAGACGTATCAGGAATACTAATACTTAATTATTTCCGTTCCTTTTTCGCCTTTGTATTTTCATACCAACAAAAGTATGAAATCTTCGAAAGAACAACTAATCTTGATTAAGACGACAGTATCCGTTTAATGATATAACGGATCTAAGTACTACCACTTCATGTTAATAAGACAAACTTTTTGCTATTACCTAGACAACTACCCTTATCATATGATAGCTATTTGGATCTGTTTTCGTCTTAAACAAGAATTTGTGTCCAAGGAATATAAGGGAGTACTCCCCAATTCTTATACTGATGAAGTAGCCTCTCTATGATATTAGAGGTTGAGGTCTATCCAGAACTTCTAGATACACAGTTTTACAAACCAAATACTCCCTCTATCCCACTTTTATTGTCCCCTCCCCTCGAAATCTATTCCAAAATTATTGCCGCCTTTCTAAATTTAGCAAGTATTTACGCTATAAATCATTCATCCTTGCCATTTTATTAGCTTTTCATAATCCACCCAAATTAAAAAGTAGCGCAATATAAATGGGATGGAGTGCGATTCAAGACCGATATGTGTAAGCTTTCAATGTGTCATTGTTTAACTCCGCTCGAGTTTTTACAAATGCCACTATTCACTAACCTTGAAATTCCAACATACTATACAATAACATTCAAATGCACAAAACATATTGCAATACAAAAAACATACAACGAAAGATAAAACCGATAACAAAGCAAAAGAAAACAACAAACAACCTGGCAAAGCACATCCATATCAGTCTGCCCATACCCTTCAGCCAACAACTTAACCCGAAACTTCTGAATCCCGCCTCGAAAATCCTCCTCAGTATCCTCCTTTGGCACAGCCTTCACCACCTTATTCGTCTTCACTCCTCCATACTCACTCCCACCTCTCTTTCCATCACCATTACCATTCGCAACACTAATCGGCCGTCCATAATCATCAAACATCACCTGATTACTCGCCGCCTTCGAAAAACCCGACGTACCACGTGCACCATACGGCTCCGCCTTCCCACCTTCATACCTATAAACACCCTCATCTTCACCCCCACCTCCTCCATTACCAAAACCATGCCCATACTCCTGCGAACGATCCCAACGGTCGTCGTAACCGGAATACTGAGGTGCCAAATGAGGCACTGTTAGGTTTGGGTTTGGGTTAGGGTTCGGGTCATGATCGTGGGGGAAATACGGAGGGGGAGTGTGATCGTGGTGAAATTGGGGATTAGGGTTAGGGTTAGGGTAAGGGTTATGGAGGGTATGATCGGGAAATTGAGGATATGAAGAGGGGTAATTTGGGTAATCTGGAGGTGCGTAGGAAGAGGAGAGAGGTGGAGCAGATGCTGAAGAAGCAGGGTAGTGGGATTGGTAAGGATCGATTGAATTGGGGGTGAAATTAGGGTTAGGGTTTTGGAAGAAAGGGGGTTGAGGATTGTGTTGATGATCGTAATGAGGGTAGTATGAATTGTTGTTGTTGTTGTTGTTGTTTGTGGGGAAGGCGTTTTCGCCTACGCCTGGTTGTTGCATGATTGAATCGAGTTAAACGGAACTGAACTAAATCGGAACGAATTGAATTAAGGGCGTGGAATAGTGTGGTTATGGTGAGATGGATGATTAAGGAGGGAAGGAAAGAAGAAGAAGGTAGGAGAAGGAAGAAGGATGGAATAGGGAGAAAGTTTCCGAGAAAGGAGAGGGGTGCTTGTTGTCTAACGACCAGTCGGCCAACTGGCACGCGCCAACTCTAAGCAATCTTTTGTTTATTATACTCAAAAATTCCAAGTTCTAGCACAAATTCTTGTTCAAGACAGATTATTCGTCACTTAAGACGGGTCAACGAAAATTCTTAAATCTTACTTCCTCCAAGTCTCTTTGTATTTTTGGTGTTGAACAGGAGTATCCCCTAACGATAGCTGGGGTAATTCCATGCGAGGTACTTAAGGCAATTTAATGGGTTAACTCCTCCAAGTTTGATTTTTTCATTTGCAAGAGTCGGGAATCGAATATCGGACCACTTGCATAAGATATAAGAGCTCTTACCACTCACACCAGCCAACTTTGGTACACCAAAGAAGTGATGTACAGTAAGTGTAGTTGCTAGTTATGATGTACGATAAGTGTCGATAACACAAATAGGATTAAGACTAAATAAAAGAGAAAATATGGAAACTTTACTAACATTGAAAGAGCTTGGATGAAAATGAATGAACTTTAAATAAGAGAAAGGATTGGAGCTTTTTTGTGTAAATCGGGGTGTCCACCGTCGACAACAGTGTATAATCCCCTCGGCGCGGGTGCTCTCACGAAGAGGTAAACAGTTGGCCAAATGAGAGTATATATTAAAACAATTAATGTTTAAATAAGGAAAGCTTACACCAAACTAGGCAAAGATTAATTAAAGCTAAACTAAACAAGTATAAGATTTGGTAATGTAAGATGGTGTTCAAATGGATATAAGACGGGGTATTTATACGCAAGGACCAAAAAGAGGAAAAGAACAAGAGTAATTAGAAACTGAATCGGCTGTCTCGATTGGGCATGCATGACCCCTCTTGGTCGAGATTGGTCCCCATCTCAATCGGGACCACCATGGGCACCATCCTTCCGGCCAGGACAAGTTGCAAGGGGTAGTTCACTTCGTCCTCGCTTGTCCCAGTTGGTTGTTTTAGGGACGACCCCAGGATGACCATGAGACGTGCATTTGACATATGTTACAGGTGAAACCGCTTGTCAAAGTAAAAACAATATCACTACATGCAGAACAGTCCGACTATGTGCGAGAACAATGGCTTTGGAAAAAGATTTGGAAAATGCCGGTTTTGCCCCGTATTAAAGTCTTTTTCTGGCAGTTGTGTAATGATGCCCTTGCTACAAAACGCAATATAGGCCGATGGTTTAGTGGAGTAGCAATTGGATGTCCTATGTGCTTGTGCAATGTGGAGACTTGTCTCCATGTTGTTTGGGGTTGTTCTTGGGTGAGGGGGGTCTGGGACGGGTTGGGTTTGGAGGTGATGAGGGACAACGGGTTTGAGCGGGTGAGGGAGTGGGTGGAGGCTATGATGAGGGAGTCGGGGGTCAAGGAGTGTGTGGATCTGATGACGGGTTGTTGGACAATTTGGGAAATGCGGAATAAGGTTGTCTTTGATAATGAGAGGTGGAGTGTGGACAAGGCTTTGAGTAGGGTGAGGGAAATTGTTGCTGAGATGAGAGGAGTTGAAGTGGAGAAGGAGGCTGGTGTTACGGAGGAGAGGAAGTGTAACACCCCGATTTATGAAGGAGCCTTTAGCAAGACATTCCCTAATAAACCGGACTGTTACCATCTCGATTTCCCGAGGTAGTGAATAACAAATTAAACTCCAAGGCAAAATATATAATTACTTTAACTTAATTATTACAAAACCTCTTTTACATCAAATTACAAGGAACTAACATAAATGAAAGTGAAAGTCTTCTAAATGATGATCTAGCTACTAAGTCTTCTGATCCAGTGTCTCACGCCCATCAAGCTCCCATCCTATCTCATAAACCCGTCAAGCCCGCTCCCAATATTTGGATCGTCACGGGTGTTCACGAATACACGTGGTCAACCACGAGGTTGAGTAAGGAATACAATGAAACAACAAAATATGATATGCATGCTCCTCCGTCACCTCCATCTCCATCTCAACTCATATCTCATAACCCGGAACACCCAGCCATACCGATCCTCGATAGACTATATATCGACCGTAGCCGATCCGCCCCTTGTTGAGGACACCAGGGCAAGTCTGCAGAACCCGCCCTGGCCTTATCACAACATCATCTTCACCACACCACATCACCACAACATCCTCCATCTCCAATGCATATGAATGCTCAAAAGAAATTAATGCAACACAATATATATATCTTTGAACTGATCAATCATAAAATCATGCCGGTTACCAAATGTTGTGATAACATACTCAATACGATCAATTCAGTCAATCACCTTCCAGTATATGAATCATAACGTAAATCAACAGCCACGAAGCAAGTCAACGTTCACAGTTTGGTCATACGAAACACAAACAAGTCAACACAATTCAACATCAACGATAATAAGTCAGCAATCAAAGCACACACAAGCAATCACTTATGATCCTTCACTTATCCATCACGAAATAGGATGAGAATAGGCTGAGAAATCGCCTCGCAATTCCTCACGCGGCTCCCTTCACACACGGCTCCCTCTTCTCTCTTTTCTCTCTTTTCTCATGGTTAAAATGAATATGGTGATAGGGAGATTAGGGTTTGGTTAGATGGGTTATACATATAGGATATGTGCTATTAAGACGATACGGGCCTAGCCTAGTTAGATTAATTAAAACCCGAGTCACATAATTACCCGAGTCACAAATACACTACACGACCCAACTGGTAACTCGGCCTAATATAATATCATATTAAAATACCGAGTATTACAGGAAGGGGTGGAGGAGATCGAGAGAGGGGATGTACAAAAATACAAAATCAATGTTGATGCGGGGTTGATGGAGGGGGACTGGGTGCAGTATGTCGGGATGGGGAGGGGAAAGTGCAGTGGGGAATTTCAGCGCAGGAGGGAGTTGTGCGTGAACCGGTGGTGCTTGAGGCGGAAGATATTTTGATGGGCCTTGCTGAAGCGAAGGAAAAGGAGCTAAAGAACGTGGAGTTGGAGAGCGATTGCTTATCAGTTATTGAAGACTTGCGGAAGCGAAGACGAGGACGTAGTGACTTAAATCTTATTTACGACGATATTCATGTTATGTGTAATTTCTTTGATACTCTTGAATTTAGTTATGTTAGAAGATCAGGTAATCGAGTTGCTCATGAGCTAGCTCATACTCGACCTTGGTCAGTAGGAAAACGTAGGTGGACTGACGTCCTTATGAACATCGATGCACTTGTGGAGTTTGATATCGTTAATGCAAATTGAGCCCTTTTGGGTTTCTTTCAAAAAAAAAAAAAAAAGAAACCCGTCCCATAGATAGTTGACGGATGAATTCGCAACCGTTAGACCTAGCACCTAGCTAAATCCCAGTAATGTTCCAACTTCCAACCATTTTTCACCGGGCTAATCGACCCTATCATAAACCTGAGATCCCCAAAGTGGTGAAAACACAACGTTGACCGGTAGTTACACGCGATATTACTAATCTCCCAAATTTACCACCAAAACGGCAAAACCCACACAATACAAGTCAATCACACTCTTTCTCAACCTTCACCACCACCACTCTCCGATCACCTGCAAAACAATACCAAAATTGGCAAAAATAATTTAGAGAGAGAAAATGATCGCAGACGGCGTCGAAGACGAAGAGAAATATCTCGCTGCTGGAATCGCAGGTCTTCAACAAAATGCCTTTTACATGCATCGCGCATTGGTAATTAATTAATTAATTAACTGCAAGATATCATCTCTCGTCAAATTATTACTACTTCGTAAACCCTAATTTTTGATGTAATTGATTGATTTTTTTGAAGGATTCGAATAATCTCAAAGATGCGTTGAAGTATTCGGCACAGATGTTGTCCGAGCTTCGGACTTCGAAACTTTCGCCGCATAAGTACTATGCTCTTTGTAAGTCGTTTGATCTGAGTTGCGGAAATGTGTGAATTGTGAAATTGTGTGATTTTTTTGTTGATTTTATGTGTGGAATTGGTGAATGATTGTTCAGATATGCGAGCGTTTGATGAATTGAGGAAATTAGAGATGTTCTTTTATGAGGAAATGAAGCGAGGTTGTTCGATTATTGAGCTTTATGAGCTTGTACAGCATGCCGGCAACATTTTACCTCGATTGTAAGTCGTAAGCTCGATTAATTTGAAGGTTATTGAGCTTCTGAAGCCTATTATTTCGGTTTAGTTGGTGAATATCAGTTTATTGTTTAATCAACGTATCTTAAGTGAATTTTGATCCGTTGATCTTTGAATCACTCTCTTAATGCTCTAGGCCGCCTCTGTTTAGACAATGTCTATAGAGAATGTAAACGAAATCTAATTTGTTGCATGCAATGAGATGATCATGAAATTATTTTATTTGTTTTTCTTTTAATCGTCTTGTTTATGCTTATTAAAATGGTTTTAAGTTTTGGCACAACACAGATAAGTGACGAGTTATTAAGGTTTTAGATGTTATCAGTTTACCACGACCGCATTTTGACATGATATTGGCCGCATTTAGTGAGATTAGACCTGGACAACTGGCATTGCGACCGAAACTGAGATTTAATCATTTAATACTATACTTGTTTTGGAGAATTTACGCGCTTACAATAAACTTGTGTTTTTGGAAAAACTGTTACTGTATTTATTTTCCCTGTAAGCTTCTTGTTTATGCCTGTTAAGCAGAATTTGTGCATTTACAATAGACGTATCCTTGTGGAAGTTTGTGATGCGTTTAACTTCTTTGTTGACGATTGTTCAAGAAAACTTGGTAAATATGCAGTTCACTTCCCCAATGCTCTGATATTCAGAAGCTTCAACTCTCTTTACTGCATTTCTTCTTTGATATGCACGCACTATGTTGGAAGTATAGTGATTTATCCTTTTAGGATATATACTAGGCTGACTTATCCAGTGCAGCGTTACACTATAGGCACCACATTTTATGGTAATAATTTTTTGAAAGTCATATTGGTATAACTTTTAGAACACTTAGTGACATTCTACATATAATGGCTCATTGCTCATGTGCAGGACATCTTGAGTGAAATTTGTGAGCATTCGGTACTCTAGTCAGGGGTGGACTCACGTGGGGGACTATGGGGTCTAGCCTCTAGTTTGCCTTCTTAGTATAGATATTTCCGTTTTTGCTTATCGTATATGCCAGTCTTTAAGAGAAAGGGGTTTATGTAGCTAGGTGTCAACAAGATTTAATTAGGTGATTTTGAATGAATATTACATTCGACTAGGTAATGACGATTCCATGTGCCCAGCTAAACATAATTAACTCGTTGATTTTTTATAACCCTTCATGTTGATTTCTCGTGGACATCTATAGCTAACGCTTTTGACTAGATTGGTTGATGTTTTGGACTATTGGGTGATTTGCTGTGCGTAAACAGTTTGATAGAGGTTTATCAAATGGTGTTGTAAAACTTTTGCTGTTATACTTAAACTTGTTCTACTTGAAATGTTGATAGTTTATCCCAGTTTGGGATCTGTTGGTAATAACAGATTCTTAGGTGATTTACGTACATCTCATGATGCTGTGTCATGACCTGATCACATATGTTGTACTGTTATAGATTTCCATAATATATTTATCTACCTTTTATTCTCCCTTTTCAGGTATCTTCTCTGCACAGTAGGATGTGTTTACATAAAATCGAAAGAGGCTCCTGCAAAAGATATCCTTAAGGATTTGGTTGAAATGTGCCGTGGCATCCAACATCCTCTACGAGGGCTCTTCTTAAGGAGTTACCTTTCGCAAGTCAGTAGGGATAAGCTGCCTGATATTGGTTCGGAGTATGAAGGGTGAGTAATCTCTTAATCTTGAGTTCCAACCATTTTAAGCTGCTATTCATCAAATATGTGGTGATGGCTACTTCCCATTTATATAGGTCAACTTAATCTGACTATATACCAAATCTTAAACACAATAGAAAGATCTTTGTGTATGTTGGTATTCTGAAATGTGATCTAGATAGTAACTTTATTGAGTCTTGTTCACTCATTCATCTTGTGGTACACTGGTAATTAGAAAAGAGAAATTACCAGTCAGAAATCTATTGACGGGCAGTCTTATAGTCATACACTTGTATCTTGTATTAGTGAAGCATTTATCATTTAAAGACAAGATGTGAACTTTGATGCATTGATCAGTGTCGAGAAGATGCCTATGTCTAGTATTACTGGCCATTCATGCTCACCTAATCCTCAAAGCAACTAATCTTAGGACCTTGTCAGAGATAACACTTCCCTTTGTCTGCTGCTTTTGTTAGTCATCCCATTTAGCTGTAACTTGTTTGTGAAATGGATGTGCAAATATTTTACCATTGGAGATGGGAATGATATCTTCTTGATTTCTGCAGAGATGCCGAAACTGTCACGGACGCAGTTGAGTTTGTGATACAGAATTTTACTGAGATGAATAAACTTTGGGTGCGGATGCGACATCAGGTCAGTTAATTTCTTTCTTTATTTGTGTGTTTTTAAACATTAGCAGTCTGCAATGGTGCTTTACACAATTTGGGTCAATCATATGATCTCTTGTACTGTCTTATATGTGAGTCATGTGACCATCATAGATTAATTGTTATGTTGTAAGGTTTAAAGATGTGTACTTCTACATTTACTGTTTGACTTAAAAACATGAGTCGTCGTTGGCTTGGAAAAAGGTTTCTCTTCTCCTTGACCTTTCCTGTGACTTGTTACAGTCTAAAAATTTCACTCTGTTAGGGATAATTATTTTTGTTCTCTCTTGTTGACTTCATTTGCATAGCCTCATGCAGCTGTTAACTGTTCTCTTACAAATTGTGCAACTTCTAGTACCACTTATGATAATCATTTGGCATAAATAAGAGCTCCTCTTCGCATCCCAATTAACTTTGACATAGATCTCAGCCCCCTGTATGGCATGAAGGTAAATTGTCAGTCATAGAGCATGACTTCATGCAGGTTATAGTGTGCTTGAATGATTCGTACTGTTTGCTGATCCTGAGTTGAGGCTTGCCATCGGGCTTTCTGGTCTGCAGGGACCTGCTCGTGAGAAGGATAGAAGGGAAAAAGAAAGGAGTGAGCTTCGGGATCTTGTAATTACTTCATCCCTGAACTCATAGTAATGGAAGCAGTAGAGCTACAGATTCCGTGTGCGTACTTATAAAGACTGCTGGTTTTGTTCCTTAAATTTTCTCACACAGGTTGGAAAGAATCTGCATGTCCTCAGTCAGATTGAGGGGGTTGATCTTGACATGTATAAAGATACTGTTCTTCCTAGAATCCTGGAACAGGTGGATAATATTTTTTTTCTTCCAAGTTTTATTTGCTTCAAAGCTCATGAGGTGCTCATTATAGTGATGTAACTTTCTCACTAATCACTGTCACCAGGTGGTCAATTGTAAGGACGACCTTGCACAATATTATCTGATGGACTGTATGATTCAAGTATTTCCTGATGAATATCACTTGCAAACTCTTGATATATTGTTGGGCGCTTGTCCACAGCTTCAGGTACCTCTTGTTTGTATTGTTGCATTCTCTGTTCCCAAATGGTGATGATTGCTCTTCCTTGTTCTTCTTATGCTCGCCCAGTTTGCTCCATGTAGACTCCCATTGAAGCTTAGTTTAAAAAAGCGCCTTGAGTGCGCCTAGGGCTCTCATTAGATGAGGCACTAGCCAAAACGCCTCAGTGCATTTTAGGTGCGCCTTTTAGACAAGGCTCACCCAACAAGGCTAACTAAGTAACTAGTACGCAGTTTCCATATATTTTAGACAAGGCTCACCATTTCTTTTCCCCATTACTCCTAACTTTACTCCTTGACATGTTAGCCAACTTGAATACTCAAAAGGCTATAGTTGCCCAAAATTTTATTTGGAAATTACAAATTTGTTATCAAAAATAGGGCGCTTCAAAGGCGCGTGCCTTCACCTTGTGCTTTGCGCCTCGTCGCTTCGGTGTGCCTTGCACATTTTGAAACTAAGCATTGGAGTAACATGTCTATCTGCATCGATGATTACTACTTCCTCCATTCCAACGAAGTGTTCACATTTTTCAAAATATGTGCGGGGAATTTTGAAAAATGTAAACAATTGATTGGAATGGAGGGAATACCTACTAAATGCTTCTGAAACGTGTTTTACAGCCAACAGTTGATATCAAGTCAGTTCTCTCTAGCTTGATGGAAAGGCTCTCAAATTATGCTGCCACGAGTCCAGAAGTGAGTTTCATGATTCGTGTTATGATGCTCGAGTTTCGGATCCTCACTGAACTACCACTAATGAGTTTTTTTGTAGGTATTACCGGAATTCTTGCAAGTGGATGCCTTCTCTAGACTAAACAGTGCGATTGGGAAGGTAATTTATAAGTATTCATGATGTGTAACAATGATCATGGACTGTGTAAATCATCTGGCTCTCAGCTTTTTGTGCTACATTTTCAAAGCAGGTCATAGAAGCACAACCCGATATGCCCGTTGTTGCTGTTGTAACTTTGTATTCATCGCTTCTCACGTTCACCTTGCATGTCCATCCTGACAGGCTTGATTATGCTGATCAAGTTTTGGTATGTTCACCTGTTTGATCTTATTCCTTTGATGCATTTCTTACTATCCTGTATGTTTCTCAGAAGAAATAAATTCCACCCCCTCTCATAGTCTGTCCACTACTCTTTTGGGGGATTCTTAATTCTCTCTGCAGTCCGGTCATTTCTTTCTTTGATTATCACATTATCTTTATGTACAAGAAAAAAAGGATGAAAACGACATCAGTTCTAAACTTCTAATGTTTGAACTTTTGTTTTTCTCTGACAGGGATCCTGTGTCAGTAAGCTTTCCGTTGTTGGGAAACTTGATGATAGCAATGCAACTAAGCAAATTGTTAAACTTCTAAGTGCTCCGTTGGATAAGTATAATAGTGTTATTACTGCCTTGAAGCTCTCTAACTATCCCAGGGTGATGGAATTTCTTGACAATGAAACGAATAAGGTCATGGCAAAAATAATTATTCGTAGCATTATGAAAAACGAGACGTATATATCCGTGGGTGATAAGGTATATAATTAATCACTGCATTGTTGAAGTTTAAGCATTAAATATTATGCTAATGCAGTTTCCTGCTGTCATGAAGGTTGAGGCATTATTTGAATTGATAAAGGGGCTGATCAAAGACACAGATGGTACATTTGACGATGAGGTCCGTACAACTGATTTTTAATGTACTTGGAAAACTGATTATTTCTGAATTCTGATCACTGCATTGTTTTCAATTTTGTTACCTGGCAAATTCTGCCACTTGCATTCATTTATGTTGTTTATGTGTGTCTATTTTGAGGAGCCTATTTTTTTTTTAATTTTTTTTTTTTTTTTTTTTTTTTGCAATTATAATACTTCAAATAAAATCAATAAAGGCATCTGCCAATTTAGTCTATTTATTCTAAATTTGTCTCTTGTTAAGTTTAGGATGACGAAGAGGACTTCAAGGAGGAGCAAAATGCTGTAGCACGCCTTGTCCAAATGCTACACAATGATGATGCAGAAGAGATGTTCAATGTTCTGTTCCTTATATCTCTAAATCTCCTTTCCATTGAATTTTTCTGTTTTGTTTTGTCGAGAAGGATGTACTTTATAGGCTATTTAGGTATTTAAAAAACGTGGTTCTTGGTCGAATGTTGGGTTGTAGGTTGACTTCTGGTAGGTGCTCATATTTTGCAGGAAACATTCTCTTTGGGTCACATTCTTGATAAATGATTGATTGGATTAGTTTCTAGTATTTTATTTACCTTTCTTGATTGCTGATATTGTTTACATGGTGATGTGCAGATCATTACTATAGTTCATAAACATTTCTTGGCCGGAGGAGTGAAACGTCTACCATTTACTGTTCCACCACTTGTTTTTTCTTCTCTTAAGGTTTCATTCAATCCTCACTTTGACATGTTTTATTTATGATCGTCTTTGATTTTTTCGTTTCCTCAAACTCTTCTTAAAACATTTCTTATTCTTGTTATGCTCTACTAATAGTTCATTAGGAGGCTCCAGTCCCAAGATGTAACTAAAAATGGAGATGAAGCGGATGCTAAACCAAAGAAGATTTTCCAGTTGTTGAACCAGGTGAGATTGGATGTATTTTCTGTAGTTTCCCATTGTGTTAAACTTTTGGTTAGTCGAGAATTCATTTTCACATGAGAACAACGGGAAAGAGCTGTGGCTCAACCCCCTGTTCCAGTTTCCAGAGTGAAAGCCTGGTTTCAGCTCCTCAATGCATCATAAAAGAAGGGATTGCTTTTGCCTTTCCGTCCCTAAGTTGTTCTGATGTAGAAAGTAAAGGCAACATAATTACATATAAGCAACTTGCTTAGCTTGCTGTCTACCATTATGATTTTGATTGAGAGCGACTTGAATTGTTTCTCTAGTTTGTGTTGTGGAAAAATAATTGGATATGATGTGCAATGTAAATTATTCATTTATGTTAGTATCTATATCCAATTATTTTGATTTACATGCCAAAAGAAAAGCAAAAGCCATTGATGTGCAATGTAAATAATGTAAGCGAATCCAATGGCTTTTGCTTTTATTTTGGCATATAATCTAATCACTAAATTATATTGTGAGAATAAGAACGCTTTTCATTTTCTGCCTCCTTGAAGATCTTGCAACTTCAGTACTATCTCAATGTCAAAATTGAACAACTGCACAAATTTTTCTTTTTGCGCCGTTTCGGGACCCATCATTCAGAAACAGTCTTTGTGTTGAGGCACTGGCGTATTGCTGTTGTTGTTGTTGCGGTTTAAGGACTCGTGCTGAAACATGGATCTGCCATTGATATTCACATCTCTAAGGTATCTGACTAATTTATTTGCCCTGCTCTATTCCAGCTTATTGAGGCTCTTTTGAAAGTTCCAGCTCCTGAGCTTGCATTACGATTGTACCTACAATGTGCCGAGGTATATTTTAATATTTGACCCTAACTGAGTAACTGCTAGTGTATGCTTCAAGTTTGTCATAGATTAACTGGTTTTGTGTTTTAGGCTGCAAACGACTCTGATCTAGAGCCTGTCGCCTGTGAATTCTTTACTCAAGCATACATATTATATGAAGAAGAAATTTCGGTGAGGATATGTTGATGGATTGGTCATGCTGATAATTAATTCACTCCACTAACTCCTACTATTTTATTGCTCAATCGTTTTCTGTGCTTTTATGTCCCCACAGGACTCCAGAGAACAGGTTAATGCTTTGTACCTAATTATAGGGACACTTCAAAGGATGCATATCTTTGGTGTTGAGAACAGGGATACTCTGACGCACAAAGCCACTGGGGTACATTTTCTCTTTTCCTCATTTTGTTGTCAATTATTACCCACCATTTGCTGTCCTGACAGCTGGTCTGCATTGGTCTCTGCAGTACGCGGCAAAGCTTTTGAAGAAACCCGATCAATGTAGGGCAGTCTATGCGTGCTCTCATCTCTTTTGGGCTGATGATAAGGATGGTGTAAGGGATGGAGAGAGGTCTGTCTCCATACTCCATACCACGTTTTAATAATATTTCAAAGATACTCCTGTGAGTCCGTCCCAAACTCCCAGTAGATACCTCATGTATACAGTCTTAGTCGATTTCAACCCTCATTTTAAGTTTCCTATGCATGTTTTATTCAGTCCAGAAACTGTTTGACAATTTGACTATCATGGGCCATTAACGCTGCTTCTCAAGAAGCACTAATCAGCTTATGGAATTTTAAATCCTGTACAAAATATTAGATTCAAGCAGATCAACCGAATGGTAACGTCGACATAGTTCTGTCTTCAATTGAGCTGTGAAGTCATTATATATTAGTGTGTCTCGGCCAGAGTGATTTATAGGGATTGAAGTCCTTTAATCTTTCTTCTCTTGAGTGTAGCTTTTGTAGCATCTATTTGAAACAGACAGAGGTAGAGCCAATGTGTTTTGTGAGGATATGATATATTGTAATTCCTTGCTCAAGCCTCATTTGCATCCTCTAATACTAGAGTTAGTATATACTATATATATTACGAGTATGTATTATATTATATTAGTGTGTCAGGCTGTCAGCCAGGGTGATTTATAGGGATTGAAGTCATTTAATCTTTCTTCTCTTGGCTTTGAATTGCAATGCCTTACATGCACCTATTTATTTATTTGTTTATTTTAATGGCAGGGTTTTGCTTTGCTTGAAGCGAGCTTTAAAAATTGCAAATGCTGCACAACAAATGGCTAATGCTACACGTGGTAAAGGTGGATCAGTTATGCTGTTCATTGAAATCCTCAACAAGTACGTTTTCTTCATTCGGGAATGCCTCGATTGTAATTCGGTCAATAACTCTCACTGTTCAAAATTACTCACAAAAAAAAAGGCAAATGGTGGAATTAACTAGCAATTAGTCTCATTGTAGACGGGTATATCCGTCTAAAGATGTAGACAGGTCAAATATATCATCACTTTCATAATAAGACAACCCCACCATCCCACTTGTTGTTTGTCTTATTATGAAAGTGGTGACATATTTGACCCGTCTAAAACTTTAGACGGATAGTGTCCGTCTAAAGTGAGATTTTGTGATTAACTAGAGAGGTAGTAGCATATTAGACAGCGAAAATTTTATGTGAAGAGATTCAACAACATATGAATCAAAATTTGGTTCCAAAATACAGGTATCTCTACTTTTTTGAGAAGGGGAACAACCAGATCACCGTCAATGCAATCCAAGACCTGATGGAACTAATTACTTCGGAGATGCAAGGTGATAATGCCACGTCAGATCCAGCTGCTGAAGCTTTCTTTAACAGCTCTTTGCGGTACATCCAGTTCCAGAAACAGAAAGGAGGTGCCGTTAGTGAGAGATATGAAGCTGTCAAAGCGTGAACTAGAGTTGTATTTAGTGGGGCCATCTGCTCTGCATAAATCCAGCCGAATCAACTGATTCCAACTTCACCGACATTTTCATATCAGGTTTGGTGGCGTGTCTGAGGGAGACCGTCTACTTAATTATATGTTCTGGTAGCATACTTTTTTAGGTTCTGCTAACTTGAGCTTCATCTCTTCTAGTTATGTATTTTGTTGGAAGGCTGTTTTTTAGGCTGCATACATCCGACCCCCTCTTACCCCCGTAATTTGCGGGAGCCATTGAGGCACTGGGGTAATGTTGTTGCTGCTGCTGTTTGTTATCCCCTCATTTTGAACATCGTTTGAGTTCGGATGAATGTTGGTGTGTATATTTTTGACAAATTTGTAGCTTAAATTGTATATTTTGAGCAAGCGATCATTGAAATGTACTTGGACACGAGTTATTGATGAAACATTTCCACAAGAGCGGGTTTGGGCGGTTCACTCACCATCAGAGACTCAGAGTACTTGCTGTGTGCCATCAAGTTCTGAATTCCAAGGTTATGTTTGGTGATATATTTTTTTTGAGTAGTCAACATAACAGTCATTGAGTTGACGCAGTTTCTTTTGCTGTCATATTATAAAATTGATTGTATTGTAACTTCTACGTTTGTGTTGCCCATTTTCAACATACTATTACGTGACAAACAAGACCGTCTTTTGGAACAAAACAGATACGGAGTATATATTTGCTAATATATTAATTTACTGTTTCGAAAGCTTATAAGCTTTCGGAATACAATTTTACAAGTTTTGAAGCAAGTGATATTATTCAGAATACAAATGGCTTATAAGCTTTAAACAGTTGTTTGTCAATAGAGACGATAATCTGGGGCTCCGTTAGTGATTTAGTTCATTGCATACTTGTGGGTCCAGCTCCGAGCAGTTGCCTCGTACTTGGCACGATCCCTCTTATACATGTGAGCAATCTCAGGAACAAGAGGATCATCTGGGTTCGGATCCGTGAACAAAGAACATATGGATAGTAAAACCTGCATTAATCAAAACAATCCCGAGTTTGAACCATTTTTACATAAAATGAGGCCGAAAAACGACTGTAAAACTGTTATACATATTGACCTTGGATATAGTTAGGGCCGGGCTCCACTGCTCCCTTAGGATGTCCAGGCAAATGTTCCCATTATTGTTAATGTTTGGATGGAACACTTTGGTCCTAAATGCAACCTACAATCAGTTTAGAAATCATCGATGAGATTATCAATCAGCAAACGGTGAATTCCAGGGCAAGACGGTCTTACACAAAAATAGATGTGGTCGGGATAGTATCACCTTAGGCGGTTTGAAAGGATAATCACTCGGAAAGTGTATGTTGAGAAGGAAAACACCACCAGCATAAGGACTATCACTCGGCCCCATAATTGTCGCTTGCCAATGATACAAGTTCTCTGATATAGGACCTAATTCCATGCATAAAAACATGAGACGGTATTAGGAATGTTAAGAGTTACAATTCATGGATTATACAACCAGTTGTATATGTTGTACGGTGTAGAATCTGAGCTTTGTGATAAAATCTCTAAAATCTAACAGACCGATTTTAGATCAATTACCTGCACTACATGATACTGGAGGATCTCTTTTAATGTCTTGAAGCTCCTTCACAATCCGTCTCATAGCCATTTTCCCAAGTCGCGACTATAACACTAGTAGTTCGAATAATTTGTAGAGCTCTAGCTAGACAAGTTTGAGTCGTAGTGAATTAGTGTTTAATTCATTCAACAAGAAAACGAAAGAATATATAGAGGTCACAACTCACAAGTTTATTCTGCCTAGAATATTTTAGCGTTGGATAGGAACATGATACTCAAAATTGAACCAGGCAGTTGTCGAAAAAGGCGTAATATTTCGCGTATAGACCACTAAAGTTGCACAAGGGTTGGCAAAAAGAAGTTGTCAATGACTTGAAAAAGGAATGGATTGTCTAGTAGATGATAGCAATGGAGTAAATGGTATAGGGAATTTAACAACTTTATTCGTCGAGTCGAGTCATGTCGATGGAAGATATTCGTTTTACATGGAGTAATAACTAATAATCTCAGCAATGCAAAGAAATGTTTATGTAATGTTTTAAAGGATCTGAATATGTTGACATTATTGTAGATTTAAGCTTATCCTTGTTATTCTGATTCCATTAGGACGTAATAGGTGTTAGGTGACCGTTGATATTTTATTAGAAACAAAGGAATCTACTAGTTTTGATTGAAACTAGTTGTGTCCTTATCGTGTGCCAAACTGCCAATAATTCTTGTTTTGAGAGAAACTATTTCAGTTCATAGATTATATAACAGATGTAGTATATCATATGTAGCTGTGTAATTTTTGAGTTTTATAATAAAGTTTTCGAGTTTTGTTTTAAAGATTGTGAGTTTTACTATAAAGTTTTTGAGTTCGTTTACTCAAAAATTAAGCTAATTAAAAAAATACAACATTGTTCAAAAACTATACATATAAATTTAATTAATTTCGAGTTTTGACGTCAAAAAATTAAAATACAGAGTATAACTTATAAATTTTAAAAACTCGGAAAAATATATGTAAACTCAATTACTTTTTTTTTGTGCTAGAGAGTTGCAAAGCTCCGAAAAAAATTAACTACTAGCTATTACACGGGGAATAGCTACCCCAAATATGTCCTCCCGAAGGATGGGACGTAGGCCACGTAGCTCATTAAAGGGAACATTTATATGCGTAGGGATAGTGCTTGAATTGATTCCTCGGTTGACTAATAAATCCGCTGCCCTATTAGCTTCTCAATAAACATGCTCCAACTTCACCATCCAAGTATTGCTTCAGATCAACTCTTGGCATGTTTAACTATAAACTTCAAATTATTGCTCACCAATTGATCCTCATTAATAAGCTTCACAGAAGAAGAGTTATCCATATTAACTAGCAATTTCGAAATATGAAGCGATTTAGTTCTTTCCAGCCCGACAAGTTATGCAAGTAATTCAGCCTTCATAGATAAACAACTGCCGCACGAGAAATAATATGCTGTAACGTTATATGGTGGTTACAAGGAATATGTAAAATCGAAAAAATACCCTAAATAAAAAAAAGAAAAAGAAAAAAAAATGCTCTTGTAAAGTATTTATCTCAACCCTTATAATCTGATATGATAATTAACATATCCTCATATAACTTTCGAAAAGATCCTTAATTCAATCAAAACATAATTAAAATCAACTACCATCTCTACCAATCTATACAATCCTAATAATGAGCACTAATTACTAGGCCCTACAACCCACCTAGTAGGGTCTATGGAAGGTATGAGGATCCTTTTCATTTTTTTTCTCTCAATTTTCTCTCTAAGATATAATAAGAGGTTTTATTTTACATCCATTTTCTTTTTACTTTCATGCATAAAATTGGAGCTTTTGAATGAAGCTAGAATACGGTCCGTTTAAAAGAAATAGACCATCCATTTCTTTTAGGAAATGGAGAGAACCTTGGCTCCTATAGAAGAGCTCATTTCCTGAACTATAACCGACACGTTATTCAGGTTGTTGCATAATGACACTCAGTCCTAAACAACTTGATAACAACACATCTGAATTTTACAGTAACCCAAAATGATTCTATCTAGATAGTTAAAAACTTGAATAATGTGAACCCAATTATTCACCTATGCTCGACTCATTTGTCAAGTTTAGACTTACAGCAACTCCCTTTAAACCTTGTTGCCCTAACTCCCAATCATCTATTTGCCATTTTTATTCCTTATGAGAGATATTTTAATCAAAGACAAATAAATGATTGAGACTGAGAGAGTACTACGACCGTGTTCTTTTGAACTTAATTTCAGCTCTATTCAATTCAGTTCATCTCTTCACAAATTAACTTTTAATTCAATTCAGCTTCATTCAATTCAGTTCATTTCAGCTCTTTTTAACCAAAAAATAGGCATAACTCCTATCTAATCCCTAATCCAATCTCTAAGATTACTAATGAACAAAAAAAAAATTAGTCCCTCCATACCAGTAAATTGTTATCTATTTTTGTTTTGAAATGTATTAGTTACTTTGTTATCTATTTCTACTTTGAATAAGTATTTGATAAGTGGGCTATTTGTGGTGCAACTTGCAAGTAATTCATGGACTATACAACCAGTTGTATATGTTATACTGTGTAAAATCTAAGTTTTGTGATAAAGTATCCGAACTTTATGTTAAAAAATATGAGCTTTATTAAAAAGTATTGAGCTCATACATTTACACATTAAAAACATGAACTTTGAATTAGCTCAGAAAAAATACATATAAGCTCGAATTAACTTTGAATTAGCTCAAAAAGAATACATATAAGCTCGAATTCTTATATCTTGGTTGTACAATACTTATGGTACAACTGAATGTATAGTCCTATTTGTGATGCAAGTGGATCAACCAACTGTTGTTCTTTATTTTTTGGTTTATCTCACAAATATATACACAATACTTTCTTTGAAAAAAAGGAACATACATCGGATGTACTACCTCCAACCTTTTTGTTTTTGAGCATATATGTATATTTTTTGAGCTTATTACCTCAAACTTTATTTCGTTTTGAGCATATTTATATTTTTTTTTGAGCTTTTAAGTTAGATTTTAATTTTTTTTCCTCCAAAACTCAAATTTTACTAAATTTATATATAATGTTTTTGAGTTTATTGTAATTTTCTAGAGCTTAATGTTTAAATGAATAAACTCAGAAACTTTATAGTAAAACTCAGAATTTTTAAAATAAAACTCAAATTTTTTGTTATAATGCTCAAAAACTAATGAATTGATGGTAATACATAAGATGTATAATTCATCCACTGTCGTACTTTCTTTGGTATTTGTGTAAAATAGAATAGATAACAATTTAGACGGAGGGAGTAATTCGTAATAATAAAGCGGAAAACACGTAGAAAAATATACTCCCTCTGTTCCGGTCATTTGTTGTCCTTTTCCATTTTTTGGTGTCTCAGTCATTTGTTCTCATTTCTATTTTAAAAATGAACTTGATGAATAATTTGATCATTCTCATTCAATTTGTTCCACTTGTCATTTAATTATTGGTCATCTGCTCTTTCCTTAGTCTTTGTGCCAAAACCAAAGAACAACAATTGACCGGGACAGAGGGATTACTTCAGAAAGAGGGAGTATTGATTGATTGTTGATATGATTGGGAGGAGAAGGTGGTTAGTTGAGCGAACGATTCAACGGCATTATTTCACGCCCTCTACTTCCTTCCTTCCTTCTTACAGGTATCTCTCTCCTCCACATTCTCATTCTCATTCTCATTCTTCTTCATTCTCTCTAATTTTCTTCTTACATTTCTCTCTTTTCAACAAAATTAGGGTTCAATTAATCATATCAATCCTCTTTTGCATTATTCGATCGCATTTCAATCAATGTCTTCTTCTTCTTTTACAGGTCGTTTCTTCTGTAATTGACTCCCGTTAATTTAGGAATTATGACGATTTAATTGAAGAATTTAATCGCATTATATCATATCGATTTTGGAATTGTAAGTAATTTAATTGATCAAAGGAAAAGAAATGAGTGCGTCACGGTTCATCAAATGTGTTACGGTTGGTGATGGTGCTGTCGGTAAAACTTGTTTGTTGATTTCTTACACCAGCAACACTTTTCCTACGGTCTGTTTTTTTGTCTTCTCCTTTTTGTTGACTTTTTTTTTTATTATTAATTATTATTATTTTTATTAATGTTATTGTTATTTTAATGAAAAGCTCAGCTGTTTGATGTTTGATTGACCTGCATTTTTAATTTATTCTGTTATGCAGTCGGCCGGCGACGAATTTGATTACTGTCGTTATTTGCTAATGTATATTGAATTGAAATGTTCCTAAATTGCCGGCATTTGACAATGTTTTTTCATGTAATTGCCTTCAGTACTCCGAAGAAGATTGCCACAGCTGTCGCTAGTAATTAGATTATGACAATTGTATACATAAAGCGGACTCGTTTTGTACATTTAAAATACAACAATTGGCGGAGTTAAGATTTGAAGTCAGGGGTAAAACATAGGTCGGGAATTGTTGTGAGCGAATTAGTAATGGCTACGTAATCCCTCTTTAATTACGTATTTTTCTCATTTGACTCCTGGATCACACTTTGGCCACAATTCTACATTTGTGTATTATTTATGTTGAAAATATGTATATGTGTGAAAAAAAGATTTATAACAAATGTAATTTCTTTGAACAAATCATAATTTTTCATGTTTCTCAACATACCTTATGGAGGGAGTTGTAAATTAGAACAAAAGAAATCGAAAAGAATGACTCAGAAGTTTCAATTTATTGTTTATGTTATGTTAAAAGTATGTTTTTTTCGTAAAAAATATTTATAACAAAATTAATATTTTTGAACAAATCATAATTTTTCATGATCCTCAGCATACTCATCAGGGTCAAAGTTTTCAAATTTTGACCTCAAAAGGTCAGAGCTGTAAATTAGGAAAAAAAATCGAAAATAATAGCTTCAATTTTATAGGGTGTGAGCCCCTTGGTAGCCCCTCGTTTCACCTCTTCATACAACGGTCTTACATAAGATTAATTCGTTGTTTTTATATTATTACAAGAGGAAGTTGTGTTCTACTATATTGGGTTTTTACTTTTTAGTTGTAGAAGTAGTACGAGTATAATTCTTTCAGACTCGGGGCTTGCCTTGTTGTGTTCTACAATTGACAATGCATTTTGTGATACCAATGCTACACTAATGATCTTTGATGGTGAATTCACATACCATAGTAAATGTCATACACCATTATATTTCTTTGCATTATGATTATGGTATTATGCTTGCTTTAGTTGTTGGGTGTTTTTCTGTGTTGCTCGGACTCTCCGTTTCTCTTGAAAAATTGCGTCGGACTCAGATATCTTATTCGGACACTTGACCTTCACCTTAGGCCATAACCATGAAATACTTTTGAAATAGCTGAGTCGGAGATCCGAATATATCCTGAACTTTCTCCCCGCTAAGCTTATGGTTAATCTCGTAAAGGCAAACATGGTTATGTTTTTTTTCACCTTGCATGTTTTATTATAGGAGATATCTAGCTGTAACTCTTTCATAGGACCATCTGCGAATTTTTTTTAATGGTTAAGGGTCTTAATGTCTTATACAAACATCCGCGTATCTCCCCAACCTTCGTGAGCTTCTATCTTTAAAATGATAACCCTAGTGTAATGAAAGGAGCTAGGAGGTTATGCATTTTCGTTTGTTCAATTTCTGAGCTAGTACATTTGAAGTTTAAACAGCTAGTCACATGGTTTGATTTTTCAGCTAAAATAGTTTATTTGTTCTGATGGTAACAGGACTATGTCCCCACAGTCTTTGATAACTTTAGTGCAAATGTGGTTGTCAATGGGGCCACAGTTAATCTTGGTTTGTGGGATACTGCAGGTAATTGCTTTCTTGCAGTTTATCCCTTGTGGAGTTCAACATCGCTTTGCATACGTTCTGCTTTCGAGTTGTATGACATGTTTTATGTTCAATGTTATAGGACAAGAGGACTACAACAGATTAAGACCCTTGAGTTATCGTGGAGCAGACGTTTTTATTCTTGCTTTCTCATTGATTAGCAAGGCTAGTTATGAAAATGTTTCTAAAAAGGTGAGAATGTGATCAAGAGAAAGTACTTGTGTTCTGTCTTCTGGCCCTTCATATTTGCTGGTTGCTAATGAGTTCTCTCATGACCAATTTTTTCAGTGGATTCCTGAGTTGAAGCATTATGCTCCTGGTGTTCCCATTGTTCTTGTTGGAACAAAGCTTGGTCAGAATTATACTTATTTCTCTATCGTGCCGTGTTTCAGTGTTTTTTATATGTGATTGCATCTCTATATTTTTTCCCTTTAGTTGCATGTGTTATGACAAATACGAGACACTGCTGGCCAGCAAAAGTGAAATTACATAAGAATTCTGGATAATTTACACTCGTTAATCCTTTTCAAGAATTTTCGCTGTTAATGACTTAATGGTTGTGTGATAACTGATAAATATTTGACTTTCAAGGATGTGGTTCATCTCATACTACAAAGTTCAAACATTTACTGTAGCTTTACCGACTATGCTAAAAAGTTAAGCTTACTGGACAAGATTTAATAAGTCATAAGTTACGACTTTTCAAATCCTTACCGACTTTTTCGAGTTGTTTTTGTGAAATATGGAGCACTTGCTCTTTGTTCTTATACTTTTAAGTGGCTACCTGATGTGCGAGCTACATAACTGTTAAATATTAGCTACTTGATGTGCGAGCTACATAACTGTTAAATATACAGACTGGGGATAACATATATATGAAGCTCTGAGTTTTTTTGAAAACAGTACTGATGTTTTCTTGGATGAATTTTGCATTTGGTAATGTTGTGTTCGTGTGGCCATAGTTTGTTGACGTGTAACCTTCCTTTTCTGATGTGAAATTAGTTTGAGAAGTATTCTTTGTTCTGATGTGAAATTAGTTTGAGAAGTATTCCTTGTTTTGATGTGTGGCATTAGATCTTCGGGATGACAAGCAGTTTTTCATCGATCATCCTGGTGCAGTTCCGATCACTACTGCTCAGGTGAATTTAGGATCCAGCTTGAATTTGCTATTCCGTAATTTACATTATTCTCATCTTGTCCGACTGGCTAAAACAACCTGCTTATTATATTCCTTTTATGCTGCAACCTCAAGGGGGAGGAATTAAGGAAACTCATTGATGCACCTGCCTACATTGAGTGCAGTTCAAAAACCCAGCAGGTGCGTGTGCCAAACACGAGGTTTAAATGCTTGAGCTTGCTACTCTGTTTATGGTCACTGACTTAATATTTATATTATGTCCAGAATGTGAAAGGGGTTTTTGATGCTGCCATTAAGGTTGTACTTCAACCACCCAAAGCAAAGAAAAAGAAGTCGAAGACGCAAAAGGCTTGCTCCATATTGTAATCCAGACAGTGTAAAGAGAAATCATCGGCTCTATTTAGTGCGTTCTACCCCGCATTTTTGTTGTTTTTCACTATCAAGCTTGAGGAAGCAGGCAGGCGTCTTTTAGCGTATGATCTTCTACCGACTGTATTTAGGTTATGTTGTGAAGCATCAGGTGGTTTCTTGTTGCTTTGTAAACGTTAAATTTGGTTGACCGGCATTTCTAATTATAAGGTACCGGAGGATCTCAGTTTGGGCAAGATACTTTAATTTTTTACTTTCATTTAACATAGGTCTGCAGTTGTATCCATTTCTTTGCAACAACCTATTTTGAAGATAATTAATTGCCTCTGCTTGCATTTGTTACGTTTTTTTTCTTTGGTTTCTGTCGATAAATGTTGAATTCTTTTTTTCACCATCTAATAAATAGCGAATTTGCGACATATTTGGTGAATTATATGTGGTAGACATGTTAATTGGCCAACGCTTCATTTTAGAATCGGCGAAAGATTTGAATCATACTCGTGTTTTTCAGTGTAATTGGAAAGACGGTGAGGATTTCGACTCTGTAAGTTATGAGTAAGGTTCATATACCTTGACAAAACTCTGACGAATTCAGGTCTGTTTTTCAACTACGAGAGGAATTGTCAATATATCGTACAGTGTAATCGAATAATAATTTGAAACAATGCATCTTCTGTGCCAATACATTTTTTCGGTCCACTAAATTACATATACAAAATCGTAATCTACAACATCCAAACATATTACACACGCTATCAATTGCTCGTCCAAGAACTTCCAGATAAATTTAGTACGAATGATTTCATAATGTCTTAGGGGGAGTCCTACAACACACAACGCCATTCTCGTCCATGTTAAAACACAACAGATCTCACAAGCTTGTACAAGTTTCTTTCGGTCCAAATGGAGCCATTAAATGCTGGCAGGTTTTTAAATCAGCGAGCTAGGAAGAGTCTCGACTTTCTTTTTATGTATAATTGGACTTGTGGAGTTGTGTCCGATCATCAGGATTTGCAAAATGCACGTAGAGTTTGATCTAGTGCTTCCCTGTCATAATCCGAGGTGAATACACAATTCCCTAAAGGACCTTTAAGAAGGATGAGCCTGAGCACACCATCCGCAACCTTCTTATCCACCTGCAATTGATTTAATCGGAAGTGAACGTAAGCTCATGTCAACAAAATGGAAATATTCCGTTTTCAAATTACAATACTTGAAGATGCCATTCAAAGCTTACCGCCATAATAGACTTGAACATTTCGACAGTCATACTTTCAGGAGGCACAGTCGGAAGCCTAGCATCCTTCAAGATGCTATGAACTCGCTTCACTAATGTTTCATCTATCCAACCAAGCCTGTGTGACAGGTCTACAGCCATGACCTGAAGCATCAGAACTTAAATTAAGTTTTGAAGGTGTCGAGAAGATGCATAAAGATATAACTGTTGTCAACTTTACATACTGTTCCAACAGCAACTGCTTCTCCATGAAGCCATTGTCCATAGCCAAATCCCGTTTCAATTGCCTGCATGAGAAGCCACAATATCAAAGCTAGTTATCACAAACCACATTAGAGGGGGACTTTCTTAGTTTCATGTACTAATGTACTTTCACCATCCCATTTATATTGTCCTCGTTTCGTTTTTTTTTTTTTTTTTTTGTGGTATCCTAACATAATTGGCCCCTAAAATCTCGTAAAATGTGATTTATCCAAGATATCAAAACATTACACCATGCATACTATGATCACCATATTCACCAACTCCTTGTTTGGTTTGATAAAGGGATTTCGAGGGGAAGGGCAAGAAATCTTAATCAGAGGGAAAGAAGGAGAGAGGTTCTCCACCTTCCAAGCCAAATCAAAATACTATAAACACGCACTAGGTTTGGAAGAAAAACATTACTGTTAAAACTAGCTTCATTTTTAAGCTTTCAACAAGTGGCGACAAGCTAAATACAAATTACAAACCAATGAAACAAACTCACATGTCCGAAGGTATGACCTAAGTTCAACGTAGCCCTAATTCCGCCTTCCTTCTCGTCTAAGGACACGACTTCAGCCTTATTTTCACAAGAACGTTTTATAGCATATGTAAGTGCTGCAGTATCCCTGTAAATCACAAAAACCAACCTTTTTAGTAACAACTAAAGTTGAAGTGTGATTACATCACTAACGAATGAGAGGTAGTCGGGAAAGTTTGGTGTTCAATGCGTCTAAAATCAAATACCTTGCTAATAAGGAAGCCATATTTTTTTCTTGCCACTCGAAGAAATCAGCATCTCTGATAAGGCCATATTTTATAACCTCGGCAATTCCAGAAGCCATTTCTCTGTCAGGCAGTGTCTTTAGTGTATCAGTGTCGATCAGTACACATTGAGGTTGATAGAAAGCACCTATCAGATTCTTTCCCAAGGTATGATTTATGCCAGTCTTTCCCCCAACTGAAGAATCCACCTGAACAAGCATGTGATCAGCAATGAGCAAATGACGAACAAGACAGTTCGAATTGACTCTTTTTATGAGAAAGAGGTGAAACGGAGCTAACTCACTAAACATATACTCCGTACAATGGAACAAACAAAAGTAACAAGTTCAAACCTGTGCCATAACAGTTGTTGGAATTTGGATGAAATTAACACCACGCAAGAAAGCAGCAGCTGCGAATCCACACATATCACCAATGACACCACCACCCAGGGCAACAAATGTGGAGCGTCTATCCAAGCGTGACCCAATCGCTTTATCAAACACTTTCATAAGAGTTTCCTAATACAGGGTAAGAACAACTATCTATAAGCAAATATCGTCAAATGCCAGAAAAATACAACATCGTCCTGGTTTAAAGGCACTAACCATGTTCTTGTACTGCTCTCCATCGGGCAAAATCACAGCCTCAACCGATATTTTGGGGTTATCTCTTGTTAAAGCATCAATTACTTTATCCAAATACAAAGGTGCAATAGTGGTGTTTGTAACCACGAGAACCCTTTTCCCATGCACATGCCTGTTCAAATAATCACACCATTAACTACACGTAACTTTTGGTTTAATCTGTCTTAAACCCCAAATTTTATAACTAATCCCACAAACACAGAATTTCATTTGCTGACTGTCTTAAACTTAAATGACCTCTTCACATACAATGTGGTTCATTTCATGCTTAATGACTACTATGTTATAAGCTTAAGACGGCCTTAAACAACAGCATTGCCCCAACCGCCTCCCAGCTCCCTAGCTAACGACAAATGCCTAAATGAGGCAACTGTCTACTACTACAACAACAGACCAACAATTAAAGCGGTATTACCCAAGCATATTACTAGTATAATACAAAATTACGGGTCAGGAATCATAATATGATGTACGACCTTACTACAGACCAATTGTTTTGATGTCGGGTATAATAATACTCACTTTGTTCCGGTCATTTGTTGTCCTATTCTATATTGGTTGTCTCAGTCAATTGCTGTCCTTTCTATTTTAGGATTGCATTTGATGATAATTTGATCGTTCACACTCAATTTGCTCCACTTGTCATTTTATAATTGGCCTTCTCATCTTTCCTTGGTCTTTGTGCCAAGGTCTTTGTGCCAAAACCAAAGGACAACAAATGACCGGGACGGAGGGAGTACTTCGTAATAATAAGAACAACAATAACAATAATCTATTACCCATACATGATTTGTAAAAGCAATAATCGACCATGGATCATTCGAATCACAAATGTCACATAAAGTGACCATACAAAGAATAAACGATTGCACACTAACGTATCCGTCTTCAGCTTGTGATAGATAATGTCCGTCTTCAATAACAATATGTGAACACACTACAAACTAACAAAAAAAAAGAAAAATGAAAAAAAGAAATAAAAGAAGTAACCACCTACTCTCATTCTCCCAGAGTCCCAGTCATTTGTTTAACTTCGATTAAAATAACTCGGAAAAATATAAAAGGCAAACAAATGGCCGAGACAAAGAGTACGAGAATTAGTAAATAAAAATAGAAGAAAAAAAGAATAACCTTTGAAGAAGATCGGGTTGGTCAAGTAAACCGGACCCAATATAAATGGGGTAACTACGGTTACCCAAATCAACCTCAACAACCGTGGGAATGTTAGACGAGCTGGTCATTTGGGTGACCTGGGTTGAAACCATGGATCTAACACGGGTACTGCATTTGAGTGAGACCCGACCCGGATTCGAAATGGACCCCAATTTGATGGACCCGGCAGACCCAGACCCAAATGAGAATGGTGTTGACTTCGGGATTGATACTTGGTTGTTTTGGTGGAGGGAGAAGCAGATAGATGAAGGATTAATTGAGGTTGACATTATTTTCTGGTGTTAAGGGAGCCGCCACCAGAGCGATTTTGATGCTGACGGGATTGAAATGAATGAAATGATGATACTGATGAATGATGCGGGAAATGGAGAGGAAGACGGGGGTTGGTAAAGAAGAAGGAAAGCTTTTGGGTTCGGTTTTGTGGTAAGTGGTGACTGGTGACTATGGTGGGTAGTTGGGCACTAAACCTCAACAAATTGGTTTATTTGGATCGACAAATTATAGAATACGGCCGTCTATCTGATGATATTTTATCGTATATATCCATTTATTACTACTCGTATAGTCGAATCGATATAAGTGTTTTAGATGTAAAAG
This sequence comes from Silene latifolia, assembly GCF_048544455.1. NCBI lineage: Eukaryota > Viridiplantae > Streptophyta > Magnoliopsida > Caryophyllales > Caryophyllaceae > Silene > Silene latifolia. Next base: position 4,393,016 of record NC_133537.1, on the reverse strand, counting down.
AATAGTCGTATATTGTAAAACGATCTTAGACAATATGTTGAGATTGATAATTTTTGTATTTAATTTGACATTCAAATGTGTAGCTAGTCTTGCTTGTAATGGACTAATTTCGTCACAAGCTTGTGACCTCTTATAAAAAGGGAGAGAAGACAAGGTGGGACACCCTTATGTGCTTCCCACTCACCTCTTAATGGACATTTTGTGAGAGAAAACGGTATCAGTCACAAGTTTGTGACGGATATCGCCGTCACAAATGAGAATTTGTGTTGAATGTGATGAGTACCCTTTTGGTTGGTAAGGAATGGTGTTTGGGTTGGTAGGGTGAATTATTTAAGGATGATATATATCCTTTTTTATTGAATTTGGAATTTTGGATTCTCTCTACCACTCCTTTTGATTTAGTAGAGGGAGCTTAAAACACAAATGTAGTAGTATGGCTTAATTTGAACTCAGTTTATGAGTAGCATATTTACTTGGATTAGACAATTAAAACTTAACCCAACTCTTCTTAATATGCGTTTTAGGGTCAAAAATCCGTCAACTTAATTTGAACTCAGTTTATGTGTAGCATATCTACTTGGATTAGACAATTAAAACTTAACCCAGCTCTTCTTGATATGCGTTTTAGGGTCAAAAATCCGTAAATTTTGACTGCGATCTAAACATGAAATGACCAGATTAACCCAAACCCGAAATGACATGTTATTTTAGGGGCAAAACTTGACTATCCCAATGAGTTTAAGATAAATCAAGGATGCGTTTCTGACTAATTAATCTCACAAAAGACCATAACCTTTTTATTAATGCAATTGGAGAGAAACACGGAAGATTGAGACATTAACAACCTAACAAATGAGCAATTCAGGTCGATTTGCGTCAGGTTACATCGGGCGGGCCATTTTCACGTCAACAATTATCGGTTGTTTTCAGGTGGGGTCACTCCCAACCGGGTCATTTTGAGTCGGGATTTTGCCTTAAAATATGTCATTTGGATATGATGGGGCATATTCTGCACCGCTGACCAAGTCAACACATTGAGCAAGGTCAAGGGTATTCACAGCAAAGTCAACGACTTAGACAGTCTAGCCGGTGAAGCCCATCTACTGTCACTGGGTCTCGGCGGACAACGGCGGCCACCGGGACACAAACCGCGTACTCATATCCAAGACCTCGGCGAGCTCGCCACAGTCCATCGGCCGAGGGTATAACAGTCTTTTCACCTGATAGCCACTTGGCCACTACGTGACAAAAGGCGAAAGCCTATAAATACTCCTCAACCTTCATTGAGGAAAGCATCCACAAATTGACCTAATAACCACTATTCATCTGGTAATATCTTCCTTATCTCTCTACAATACACTCTTAGCCAGGTTACAACAACCTCTCTCTAAGTTCACTGACTTGAGCGTCGGAGTGAGTACGCTCGGCCAAAGCCGAGCCCTCGCTTGTTCATCGTTTGGGAGACCGCAAGGAGGATTCAAGCAAGGACATCATTCTACTAGCTACGAGTGGTAACAAACACCTGCTCTGGAATTAAACCCGGAACAATTGGCGCCGTCTGTGGGGGAAGACACTAGAAGCTAGTCACGTTCATTCCCAAACAACAAAAACAAAAACACAAAAAACCCACCCAAAAAGCTAAGATGTCGAAACAACAAGAGATAGTCGCAACCGACGAAGCCACATTCTACCAAGATGATACATTTCATCATTCTCGAGTAAGACAACCCTCCACCGGCGGAGTAGTCCAACCGGAATTCGGAATGCCGATAATACACGGACACACCGTCCGTCCGCCAACCAGGTCACCATCATGGGACGGTGGTTGACGTAGCAAAACCGAAGACACTCCTGGACCTGGTGGGAGTACACCGGCTCACATAGGCACGCCGACACGAGCGGCGGAAGCCGGCCCAGAGACCGGGGCCCGAACGTGACTCCAAGAAACCCGAACGGAGCACCGGGAGAAGCGGACCCTACCAAGACGCCGGGAGGAGCCCAAAGTGGTCGTGGTAAACGTAAGTCCTTCTCGTACTCGGGAGAGGACATCGCCGCCGCAACACCGACGAGGCACACCCCGGAGAACCAAGCCCGACTCAGAGAGCCGGAGAAGAAGCCCGAGCCGGAGAAGAAGTCCTTCCCGCTACGAGGAGAGAAGCCGGACTAGGAATGCGAGGAGTCGGTCGCCGCGTGTCATTCGACACGTGGTCAAACAGACCCCTCGTGATTATGTCCCGGACACCGCCGTACCAACCAAGTCGAAGTTGCCGACGTTCACATACAAAGGAGACAACGACCCAACCGACCACGCCGAGGCTTTCGAGTCTTACATGTCGGTATGGGAGCGACTGATGAGGTCGGTGCCGAGTTTTCCCAACGACTCGCATGGGATGGCTCAAAACCGGTACAAGGGGCTTCCCGACGGTTCGGTATCTTGTTTCGCCGACCTAAAGGACGCCTTCTTAGCCCGATACTCTTGCAACAAAAGGACGGTCGTGGAGACGTCGGACCTCCTAACTATCAAACAGAAGGAGGACGAGTCTCTACGAAGCTATATGAAGAGGTTCGACGGCAAGGTCCAGCAGATTCGGGAAATCAATCCCGAACCGGCGCTTGACCGACGATGAAGGGCCTCCCAAAGGGAAACTTAAAAGACGAGCTCATCAAGCACGGGGGCCTGGGCCTAGACGCTGCGAGGAAGATGGCCGACCAGGCCATCAAGGTGGAAGATTACCACAAGACCTGGGTAGGCCCCAGCGAGGCCGAGCCCTCGAGAGGAAAAGCGCCGGGATGATAGTCCGGATGAGAGGCGCCGTGACAATAACATGTCACGATCCGATGATAAACGCCGTGACAATAACAGTCACGGTCGATAGATCCGCCAAGAAACAGGGCCCGACGGGCGCCGGGGAGTTCGGGAATGTTTTACCAAAGGCATTACCATGACAAAACCCCTCTCGGTCGCATCGGCCGCCAAGGTCTTCGCCCCGAGCGTAAACGAGGGCCGAAGTGGGAACGGCCTCCCAAGCCGAAAGGAGACGGTGACTCAAACCAAGATCTGCGAGTACCACGGTTTGCGCCGCCACCTCATCGACAACCGCCAGCATTCGAAGAATGCCATTGAAGAGCTAATCCGGAAGGGGAGCCTGGACAAGTATGTGGCCAAAGGCCGAAGACCGACGCCGGCTCGGATAAGACATCCGTTTTCCAACGGATAGGAGTTATCAATGTAGTAATCGGAGGTAACGAGAACGGTGGGTCGGCTCATGGGCACAAACGGCACTTGAACGAGCTGTATCAGGCCATCAACTTTGTGCCCAACGCGGCGACTACCGCCCCCAGCATTCCCGATATGACTATTGGAGGGAAGGACTACGAGGGAGTCATCGCCCCTCACAGCGACCCACTCGTAGTCAACTTGGACATATCCAACCACCTAGTGAAGAGATGTCTGATAGACACAGGCGCCTACACGAACATCATGTTCAGGGAGTGCTTCCACGACCTCTACCGAGAATCAAGGACTTGAGCCCCTGCACCCATCCACTATACAGCTTCTCCGGGGCTGGCCTGGTACCCCTGGGTTCAATCAAACTACCGGTGATGTTCGGCGAGGGGAATGCGGCCAAGAATGTCCTAGCCGAGTTCGTCGTCATCAACGGCTCATCCGCCTACAACGTCCTAATAGGCCGAGTTACTCTGAGCGATGCCGACGCAGTGATCTCCATCCGAGCCCTGACACTAATGTATGTCTCGGACCGGGGGAAAGCGCATAAGCTCGTCTCCAAAGACGAGAAGGACGAGGTGGTCAACATCCAGATATCCGCCAGAGGATGCAACATGCAATCCCTCAAAGTGGCGAAGCAGTCGGAGAAGGGGAAAAGCTCATCCTCACAACCGAAGGGCGACCTTATGGATGCGACCGACGGCTGACGGGGGAACAGCGCCTCTAGATAAGGCATTAGGAGACTGATAGACCTTGTATAGTGCCGGAGGTGCCCAAAACAGCTGTGGGCATCCCGACGCATGTTAATATCAAATGTAAAATCGACCAAGTCTCCCATGAAGATGTCCATTTTTTCCCACAAATCACTGAATGGAATAAAGAAGGCGACACCGTCTCATCTTGTCGACCCGACAAGAGCGGCGATCGTTAATGAAGCCGACGCCGTCTCATACGGTCGATTCGACAAGAGCAGATCGTTAATGGCGACGCCGTCTCATACTGTCGATTCGACGAGAGCGGCAGTCGTTAATGAAGCCGACGCCGTCTCATACTGTCGATTCGACAAGAGCGGCGATCGTTAAAAAGCCGACGCCGTCTCATCTTGTCGATTCGACAAGAGCGGCGATCGTTAATGAAGCCGACGCCGTCTCATCTGTCGATTCGACAAGAGCGGCAGTCGTTAATGAAGCCGACGCCGTCTCATACTGTCGATTCGACAAGAAGCGATCGTTAATAAAGCGAAGACGCCGTCTCATCTGTCGATTCGACAAGAGCGGCGATCGTTAATAAGCCGACGCCGTCTCATCTTGTCGATTCGACAAGAGCGGATGATCGTTAATGAAGCCGACGCCGTCTCATCTTTGTCGATTCGACAAGAGCGCGATCGTTAATGAAGCCGACGTGCGTCTCATCTTGTCGATTCGACAAGAGCGATCGTTAATAAGAAGCCGAGCTGTCTCATCTGTCGATTCGACAAGAGCGCGATCGTTAATGAAGCCGACGCGTCTCATCTGTCGATTCGACAAAAGCGATCGTTAATAAGCCGACGCCGTCTCATCTTTTGTCGATTCGACAAGAGCGCGATCGTTAATGAAGCCGACGCCTCATCATCTGTCGATTAAAGAGCGGATCGTTAATGAAGCCGACGCCGTCTCATCTGTCGATTCGACAAGAGCGGCGATCGTTATGAAGAAATGTAGCGCTGTGGCGTCACCCCAAATAGTAGACGCTTGGCGATCACTTAAAGTGGTAGACGCCGCGTAACACGCTATCCGGACGCTGACTCACCTTTGTCATAGACAAGAGCGGTGTTCCCCATGAAGAAATGTAGTCTTTGTGGCGATCACCCCAAATTGTAGACGCTTGGCGATCACTTAAAGTGGTAGACGCCGCGTAACACGCTATCCAGACGCCGACTCTTCATCGTCGTACCGACAAGAGCGGCATCTCCATCGAAAGCGACATCGCGACGATCGCGGCCAGCGATTGATAAACAAATCAAAATGCCTTAAAAGCGTTAAAAACAGTTGAGATGCACACTCTAAACTGCCTCGGCCAAGCCAAGGTTCAAACAAGAAGAGACGCTCAACTAATAACATAAAAGGGCAACTCAGACAAAAACGAGAAAAGACCTCGGCCATGCCGAAGGCAAAAGAAACGAACTCTTATTTATAATAACAGTTTGCAGGCGAAAAGAATGGAGATAACAGCCTACCAAAGGATACAAAATACAAAGAGAAAAGCAAAAGCTACAATTATGTCATTTGAAGCACCAAAAGATGGCGGGGAGGAAGGGCTTAATGATCGGCCCCGAACAATCAAGCATCCGATCTGCTTTGTAAACTTGTTCTCATCAAGCAAAGACATGATGGTGTGTGAGGAGTCAAGCGATTTGTTGTAAACTTGTTCTCATCAAGCAACCCTCGCCTCGGTGCCGCTTACCATCGATAGCGGTAGCCGCATCTTCTTCAATAGGCAACCCATCAGCTTTCCTAGCAGCCTCAGCTTTGGCCTCGGCGTCATCAGCCGCCCTCATTCTCTCAGCTTCCTCCTTAGCCGCCTTAGCCCTCTCAGCAAGAGCTACTTTCTCCGCGGCCGCCTCCTTCTCAATCTTTGCCTTCACCGCCTCCTTGGCCTTCTCCACCATGGCGTTCTCTTTAGCCTCGAGCTTCTCATCAAGCAGCTTGTCATATCTATCCCATGGAAAGGAACCATCAAGAGGGAAAAGCTCCTCGATCACTTCCCTAGCAGCTCCTTCGGCCAAGTCCCGGAATTCAGCGCACAGATTGGGGAGCATGACAGTTTGGAGCATCTCAATGTCCGCCTCCTTCTGCTTGATGATGGCCTCTTTGCCCCGAACCACCTCCGCCTGGGCCTTAAACAGGCCATCGGATTCGTTCCTCTGCTGGAGATAGAGGTCGGCACGCCCTTGAACGTGGTTACACTTCTCCAGCAGCTTCGCAGCCTCGGCCTTGGCTTTCTCAGCAAGGACCTCTTTTTCGGCGTCCTCCCTGAGTTTTCTTTCAGCCAAGAGCGCCTTCTCAGCATCTCCCCTAAGCTTCCGCTCATTGAGGAGACCTAGCTTTGCCGACGCAGCCACCTGCTTAGCGGCATTACGCTCATGAACAGCTCGAGCCACGGCCTTCTCCTGCTCCGTGAGAGACGAAAGAAGTAACCACGTTCCACCTTGCAAGCTCCCTAATTAGCTTCGTGCCTTCCTCTATAAGCTGGGAGACAGAAGCCTTCTGGGTTGAAGGGACGGTGGTAACAATTTGACCCCCAACCTGCGGCTGGGAGGAGGAAGCCTTCTGGGATGAAGGGTTGACGGTGACGCCTTGATCACCAACCTGCGCAGAGGTCCTCTCCACCTGCTGCCCAACGAGAGCAGAAGCCGGCTGCGGCTGGCCTACAAAAATTTAATAAAGACGTCAGTATCAACGTATATCGACATGTCGAAGCTGTCACCAGGAGCACCCAATGACTCGGCTAAATTTAGGCCACGGAATGAATAGGTACCGTGTTTCGCCTTCTTGGCCGGAGGAGGCACTTCCTTGCCAACGGTAGAGGCTGCCTCCTTCCTCTTTCGGATAAGGGGAGATTCCTCCGCATCGGAGTCCCCCTCAGAAGGAATATCAACAACCTCCACCTTTTTAGAAGGGGGGGTGGGAGTTGGAGGGGTGGGAGTTGGAGCCAACGTCGACGCCCTCGCCGCCGAAGACACTGTTTTCCGCGTCCGACGAACAACGCCGCCGATAACCTTCGCCTGAGCCTCCTCCACGCTCAAGCCCCCCTCCCCCGCTCCATAAGATCACCCGGCGACCTCCTACGGTCGTGGGTTTGAGCCTTGGGATGCAAGTTGGCAACGGTCCCATCTTTGTGCGGCCCCATTTCTCCGGAGAAGATCCTCGACAAGCCCTTTCCAAAGTGGTCTCGAAAGAAACAAAGAAAGAGTTAAGTAGAGGAAATAAACCGGAATTCGAGGAGCAAGAGCATTAAGAGCGGCGATGGGCCTCACACCGACCCCACTCACCCTGTGCTAGGGCCGGTATGAGGCCGACATGGCAGAGCGGCTCATCCCGAAGGATGATCGCGTCGGAGGAATCCATCTTTTCGGCACCCCACTCTTGTCCACCTCAAAGAGCCTCATTGCGCCTTCTCATCGTCGTCCGGGAGATAGACATCGCTAGCATCCATTTTGAGCTTCTTCCGGAAACCCATCTATCGTGCTCCGCCCGAGTCTCACACCGCAAGTTAACTCGGTCTTTGGAAAAAAGCGTGGCGGCGGATAGTCATCCAAGCACCTTAACGTACACCCACTGGCCTTCCGATCCTTGCAAGAAGAAAGTTTGTTGTTGACAGAGACATAACCCGGCTCCATCTCCACACCGTACCATCCGACGCGCGCCAGAAAATGGTTTGAGATGGTGAAGCCGGCGGAATAAATTCACCGTTGGGGCCTCTCCCTTGAAGAGACAGAGCCAGACAAAGCCGATTATGGTCCTCATAGCCAACGGGTGCAGTTGTGCAACGGCAACGTTCATGGCTCTAATAATGGCCATAACGTGCTCATTCAACGGAAACCGGAGCCCATACTCCAAATGCCGCATATACACGCCGGTGTGGCCCGGTGGAGGGCAACAGACGGCCTGACCCTCCTCAGGGATAACAATTTTGTATCCCCTACCGAAGAAAAAATGGCCCTCGAAAAATTTCTCGCCTGAACAACTGGCGAGCTTATGAGTCCAAGCACGGTCAGAACGGACCTTACAGGCGTCGCCGTGATCCATAACATACTGCCTCCCTTCGTTAGGACGAGGCCTTTCCTCTTCATCACCGAAATCATCACCAAAATCGCCATAGGAATCAGAGTCCTCCCATTCCTCAAGAATTTGAGGATCAACTTCAGGAGAAGGAGACTGGGGCCCCCGACGCGGGTTTACTAGGTCCAAAGATCGTTGAAGACATGTTCACAACAAACTACAAACGAAATAAAAGAAAATTTGTTTGATTACCTTGAAGAAATACACTCGCCGGATCGAAGACCGAAGATTGGAAGAAAAGAAAGCCCTTGAAAGTTTAAAGAGGAAGATTTTGGAAAAAAAATTTTGAAAATTTGAAGAAATGAAATTAATGGCCAAAATCACGAAGTAAATACCCTATTTATAGGGAAAAGCCCATGAAGAAGGACCAATCAGGGCACAGCCCATGAAGCGTCAACCAATCAGCAAGCGGACACGTGTCAGACATGCAACAGTTGAATGTCAATCGACGCAACAGTTGAATGTCAATCAATGCTACAGTTACCAAGCGTATTCAACACGACCATTCACATCTCTTCGCCTGTTCATCTCCCTCAACAAATTCCTAGGCACCTGCTCTCCGCCGGCCACATGATCGACCATGCCAGGAAGCACCAGCCGGGGGCAATCAAAAGTGACCGGCACTCTTGTAGACACCTCGTTTCTGCACCTCCCGCAAACCACCCGGTGATGATTGGGCCGCATGTTGATACGCGGAACGATTTGTGACAGTTCGTAAGATTATCGTCAAGTGATTGCTCAAATATTAATGTCTACCTCTTAGTTGTCATCTACGTGCCGATACGGTCGTTTTGACAGTAATTAGAGTACATTTGGAGTCCGGGTCAAAAACCGTCTTCATTTCCTAAAACCGTCAAATCCCGAGTCAAAGCAATGTGCTTGTCTACCTAAGGTTAGGATGTCATAATATGTTGAGATTATATCTCATTTTGAGTCCCATGTCACTTCATTAGGCTAAACATAAAGTTTACATTATAAAATATGCATTTCATTTAGCTAAAATGATAACCCGACCTTTAGGCCCGTTTTACGAGGTCATAACGACTTTTTTGGGTCAGGTCTATTTCACATAAAGTTCTAGATCTCTTTCTTAGCTTTCCAACGCCACCGAAATCACCTTAATCCGAGTCTTGTAGAGAAAGTTATGCCTAAAATACGACAGGCTGTCAAACGCGTTTTCTACGCGCAGAGGAACCTACCCGGGAAAGGACGCGGCAGTGCGCCTCTTCCAAGGGACGCAGAATCGCTGCGCCTTTTCCAGGGCTTTCTTTTTGTCCAAGTTTCCGTGTTTTAGCCTAAGTCGGTTATTTCCGGATCTTTCCTTCCGTATCCTAGTCTTACCATAATTCCGTCGTGTGATTAGTATAAATAGGAGCCTTCGTTCCTCATATTTCTCACGCGAGTGTCCGCCCTTCTCTTCTCCCTTTGCATTCTAGACTTCGTTCTTACTAATTGGCGCCTACGTGCTTGGACTTCCGACCACGTAAGCTCGGATCTTCCGGTACCGACCTCTCCGTTGCATGACCGACCAATTTGACCACTACACTCAATCAATCTAATTAATCAATCTTGTTAAATCGTTTTCCTCTTACGAGGGCACTCTTTCCTTGCATTCGCGTCGAGCATTCACTAATCGATATCTTAGTTCTTCTCGTTCCGTCAACATGTAAGTCTGAGGGTGTATATTCCTTTCATTTATTGTATTTTAATTATTGTATAACAATTGTAAGATTTATGTCGGAAACACCATTAAAATCGATTTCTAAAACCGTCTTTAAAACCTGTTTTGCGGACTTCCAGTAGACAGACGTCGAGAAAAGACGCAGCAATTGCTGCGCCTCTTCGAAGGAGCGCAGCACCTGCTGCGCCTCTTCGTGAGGCTGCCGCAGTTCCTGCTTCTTTTCTTCTTCCTCCGTCCTCTGTAATTCGTATCAAAATTGTTCCTTTTGTTTTGTTCTTTAATTCTTCATCACGGTAATTTATAGATCATATGTATGTTGTATATAATTCATCATTCATGCTTAATTAGTCCTCAAGTCCGACTTAAATCCCTTATAATTCATATTTGCGGGTTTTTCGTCATTAAATTCAAGTTTCGGGTTTCAGAGGTTCAATCCGTTCATATTGAGTTTCTGGAATTCGTTGTTGATAAATTTGCATCTGTTTATTTATTGTTCATCACTAATTCGTCCTCAATTCCTCATGTTTAGTCTAATTAATTCGTTCAGTTAGTTTGTTCATTAATTAACATCGACCCTTCACATAATTAATCCGTTTAATTCCGTCTCATCCATGTTCTACTGTTTTATGACATATTCATATGTGAAATAATCCATTAATCACTTTCATCCGAGTCTAAAATCATAATCAATCTTTAAATTTACCAATTAATATTAACGATTTGCAGTTCCGGCTTCACAGCCAGAACTCACCCCTTGAACAGACGCAAAGAATCAAGCCTGCGCCTCTTCCAAAGGGCGCAGTGTCTGCCGCGCTGTTCAGGGTGATTTGGTCCCTGAATTCCTTTTCTGCCTTGACCTAGTTTGTTTAGATTACGTATTAACCAACTAATATCCGTATTATCACGCTAATTCCTGTTCGTAATTTTATTCTTTTATTCGTTTTCTCAAACATCCGTTTTAAAGGTATTTTCGACATAAATCGCCTATTCCAATGTAATTATTGTAATTTTCATTATTGTATTTATTTTATTTCTTTTATTGCTTGTATGTTTTCACATGTAATGAGCATTAATTCCAACTTCGACCCAATTGTATGCTAATTACATGTCAACCGACTTAGTTAAATTCTCACATGCTAGGATTAATCTAATGGATGTTGCATTGCATGCATTCAACCGACGATATATCAAGTACGAATAACTTCCCTAATCATTAGTAGAGGCCGCTATCGAGGCGGGCGGGATTAGGTGTTCGATCAAAAGAGCTTCCTAATACGTACCCTCACCCCTTACTCCAGATCTCCGTGAGCACCCGTGTTCATTGGCATCCACGAGAGTCATTCTAGACATAGAATGCTAAGGGTAACGATTGCTTAGTGTTCATGTCTCTACTTTGTGTCTTGACATGACACGAGGTGTTCGAACGGTTCCAATTTCCCATAAAAATTGGTGGCGACTCCATACAAAATGCAAACGCTTGTTTTCGAGCCCCTTCACCAAGCGCCCCCGTGGGCGGCCCGCTGTCCACAACTCTCAGCCCTGGTATCGGCCAGCGTCATATTATTTCCCACATCGGATACCCTTTACGCATCCATGTGGAGGGGGGATATATGGTACGGCCTAACAAGAACCACGCCGATGCTTCAGAAGAAGCCGATACCAAAAATTTTGCAAAAATACTTACGCAGAATATACGTTCACATACATCGAAGCCCATACCACGGCATAGACTACGCTGGGGGCAAATTGATGGGGCATATTCGCACCCGACCAAGTTAACACATTGAGCAAGGTCAAGGGTATTCACAAAGAAAGTCAACGACTTAAACATCTAGCCGGTGAAGCCCATCGGCTGTCACTGGTCTCGGCGGATTAACCGCGCCCGGGACACAAACCGCGTACTCATATCCAAGACCCTCGGCGAGCCTCGCCACGGGTCCATCGGCCGAGGGTATAACAGTCTTTTCACCTGATAGCCACTTGGCCACTACGTGACAAAAGGCGAAAGCCTATAAATACTCCTCAACCTTCATTGAGGAAAGCATCCACAAATTGACCTAATAACCACTATTCATCTGGTAATATCTTCCTTATCTCTCTACAATACACTCTTAGCCGTGTTACAACAACTCTCTCTAAGTTCACCGACTTGAGCGTCGGAGTGAGTACGCTCGGCCAAAGCCGAGCCCTCAGTTTGTTCATCGTTTCAGGAGACCGCAAGGAGGATTCAAGCAAGGACATCATTCTACTAGCTACGAGTGGTAACAAACACCTGCTCTGGAATTAAACCCGGAACAGGATAATTTCAAGTCGGATCACTTCAGAAGTTCGAAGTAAGTTTGGACCATATATTTCGAGTAGATTGGCAAACAGGTTAATTCGGATTTGGTTGTTTGGTTTTGCAATAATTCGTGCCAGCTCGGGTCATTTCAGCCCTGTCATTTTCGGGTAAGTTGTTGAGAAAACGGTCAATACGCGATATTAAACTTTCGGATCGGGTTGGATAGTGTCAGGTCAATTCGGATCTTGGGTCAGATTCAGTTCCTCAATTAGGGTGCATGTCGAGTTCAGGTCGGTTATTTAGGCCGATTAATTTTACCAGGTCTAAATCGAGTCATTTCGAAGTCTTGGGGTCAAGCTTGCCGGGTCGGATACTCGGATCCCTTTTGCGAGGCTTCCTTCGTACACTAAGATACGATCTACTTATATGAACTCAGCCGTGTGCGATATCATTAAAAAAACCCGCGCTTTTTTCCACACACTTCTCCCCAAACTCGCAACTCCCAAATTGAAATCAAATTAGGGTTTCACAATCTTCCCTAATTCGTCTCACTGGCGCCAAAATTGAATCAAATTAGGGTTTCAAAATGAAGAAACGAAGCAACGCCATTGTAATTCTATCTTCCGACGACGATGAAGATGATGAAACGAACAACAATGTCAAGAACACTCGGTCGCTTCGCTCAAATTCAAAGTCTAATCGTTGCAATTCAATTCCTAAATCATCGAATTCGAAACCAAAACCGAAAACCTCTACAGCTAAGTCGACGAACAAGAAGAAGCCGCGAATTTCTCAATCTCTCTCCTCTTCTGTTGAATTGTTTTCCACATTTGATGATGTAATTTCGAAATTCTTACTTAATAACTCTTATAAATGTTGAAGTAGTTGTGTTATTGATGGTTTAATGCTTGAATGATTGAATGTGTTGATTGCAGCTTAAATTCTTATCTGAAGATTTCGCTCACGGTTTTGCTGGGTTTAAGGTATCTACTGGTACGCCGTAACCAACGCAATATGTTTCGTCTACTTCCATTATACTTTCCGGTTTCATTTAGTTGTATACTCTCTCCCGTTCAAGCTAATTCCATACGTTTGATTTAAATACAGCATAGTATGATTAACATAGGCATTTGGCTAAAATTTGATTGGAAGTAGATTATGAACTTTGATATTCGTTGTTATTTATGTATGATGATACAATGTCAGTCAGTTAAACGATTTAAGACGGAATGTCGACAAGTGATGTGTATATAATTGTTTGTTTTGTGGTGGTTCTGTGAGTTTGGGAGTGTTCTGTCTTCTGACATATGGGATGAAATTTGAATCAGGTTGTAAGAAGGCTGATGGGGCGGAATCATGGGTTGATAAATATAGGCCTCGTTCTGTGGATGAGCTTGCCGTTCATAAGAAGAAAGTACACCTTATGCACTAATTCTATTGGTTCAATTTTTGATTTATTGTAGTATACTCGTAGTTGGTTTCTGTTGCGTGACGCAATTGCGCTACATTGGCAGGTGGAAGAAGTTAAGGTATGGCTTGAAGGCAGACTGAACAATTCAAAGGTGTGTAGTGTTTGGCAAGTGCAGTACGTCATTACTGTATAGAGACAAAGACGAACAAACTTATTGACGGTTATTTGATTTGCCTATGTTGTAGGAGTGCCAAAATTATGTTCTTCTCATCATTGGCCAAGCTGGGATTGGAAAATCTGTATGTTCCACTTGATCTCATGACTTTATCACTTCATATGTGTTGTGCTTATCCAGCATCAATCAAGCAATTCATTCATTATCTAGTTATTTTGATCTAGTCGTTTCATATGCAATAGTATTTAATGTCAAATTGGTCTTTGGCTTTTCTAATTAGTGGTTTTCTAATTAGTGGTGAAGTTTGATTGTAGGCAACTATACGCGCTGTTGCTTCTCATGTTGGAGCAGAAATTTGCGAGTGGAATACACCTACTCCAACCCTTTGGCAAGAACATGTTCATAACTCGAATGCAGGTACTTTTGCTGCAAAAGTTTGTCCTCTATCAAATGGAATATATGTTGGATGTTTGTTGTTGAGTTTGATGCAATTTTCATTATGGGTTATATGTAAGCAACTTATGTGTGTTCACCTGCAAGGATAGGGTTGCGAACTGCGTACATTCGACCTCCCCCCTTATCCCACTGTTTGCAAGATGCTTGAGGAAAAGACTGTACTGTGGTAATGTTGTTCTATTGGTGTTGAGAGACCTGTCACAAGTGGTATTGTATTATTTGGATTAGATTGAGATGCAGGAATTTTGCTAACTATAATACGTGGTAAAGTGCAATGTTTAAGTAATTTATTCGTGCAAAACATCTGAGGCAATAATAACTGCATGTAAGTTGAAAAATAAAGTTTGTTTCTATATATGATGTAACGAAGACTCTGCGAAGCTAAATCCTATATTTCATTGATTTGAACAAATAAGGAATAAAGCAATTCATTTTAAAAACTAAACATAGGGTAGTTTATATTCTCTACCTTTAAGTTCCGGATTTTAATAAACCTGCCTGCTACTTCTATTTATCATACTTTCTTAGTGAGCCATATTACTAATGTCCAGGACTACGGTACATATCGAAGCTGGATGAGTTTGAGAATTTTGTAGAACGTGTAAGAAAATATGGACTGCTTTCATCATGTTTGGAAGCGTCAAGACCGTCTATGGTACTCTTGATTGAAGATCTGCCTTTAGCCAATGGAAAAGTTGCTCAAGGAAGACTTCAGAGGTGCTTGGAACTTCTTGTTAGGTCTGTTCAGATACCCACAGTGATATGTATAACTGAGTACAGTGGTGCTGACTCGGCTGATGTAAGCATGCGTTACTGGGATGAAGTTTCATCAGCAGTAGAGAGTGCTGGAGCTTGTAAGGTCGCCATTCCTGGAAAGCTATTCTTCTTTACCATTTAGATGCCTTGTACTTGAACTTGTTAAAATTTTGTGAGCTTGTTCACTGAATTTTTTCAGGTGGCTTTCAATCCAGTAACAGTTAATTCTCTTAAAAAGGCACTTTCCAGAATATGTATGCAAGAAAAATGCAGCGCAGATAGTGAGCAAATAGATTCAATAGCTAATGCAAGTGGAGGAGATATTAGACAGGCTATCATGACTTTACAGTACTTTTCTCTGAAACAACAAAGAAGGGGGCTTTTGTTTTCTGACAAATGCGACTCTGAAGCTAGTGGGCTTGATCCTGTTCAAGAGGATGCTGATTTATCATCCAGATTAGGCAGAGATCAAACACTATCTTTATTTCATGCCCTTGGGAAGGTTTTGCACAACAAAAGGGAGACTGATTGTACCATGGAATGCAGTAAGTATCACTAACAGTGTAGCTGTCAGAGTTTATGTATTTATCATGATTATTAATACTATTGCTTTGGGTAAAGCTTTCACATACATTAGTTTTAAATGTTGTTTTCCGGCTCTTGTTTGAATCTCTTCTTTTCTTCCAAACAACCCTCTCAAAAAGGAAAAAACTATTATTCCCACTTTTCCTACTTATACGTAACTTTGACAATTCAGAAGCAATAATATGAAAAAATGAGGTATGCAGTAAGGTGTGCCAGGGAGTGATTGATGTGTTTTAACCTAGCCCGTGGGTTAGACCATCCCCAAGCAAGGTCAATTGCTTGGTCATGACCTTGCTTGGTCAAGGTTAATCAAGTAATTAGTATTGTTAATGTGTGACCAATGGTGGTTAATTTGTGACCAAAAACAAGAAATGGTCAATTTGTGACCAAGGATGGTCAATTTGTGACCAAGGTTGATCAAAAGAGATGGTCTTATTGACCTTCTACGTGTCAATTTCTTATTGGTTGAACAATTATAAAACAATAAAAAAACAATGATTGGGAATATTGTAAAGTGGATAATGATTGGGTTGATGACCTAGGTCGCGACCTTCTGCTTGGGAGGGTGAAAATGGGTCAAGGTTAATAAGGTAGGATTAAGAGTAAAATCGGGTCGCGACCTAGTTAGCGCGACCACTGCTTGGGGATGGTCGGGGTTGTAGCTTATATTTTTCCATCTTTTGCGTTTTTCCCTTATTTTTTCTTTTTCCTGCAGAATTCAATTCCAGAAATCAGTTTTCTCCTATGTGAAGTATAGCAGCTTCTTATCAGTTTCATTCTCTTCCACTTATTTTTCTCAAATTTTAATGCTCTATGGTGGCAATGGATATCTCACTTCTCAATTTAGAGTTTGTTGTTCATTAGCATGTAATTATTGTATTTGTCAAGTCCTTATGGTCTTTTGCGTATCATTTCCTAGTGCATCTCATCAGTTTCGTTCTTTTCCACTTATTTGTCTCAAGTTTTAATGTCTTTTGGTGGCAATGGAAACCTTACTTGTAATTTAAAGCCTGTCATTCATTAGCACTTTTATTGTATTTGTTTAAGTGCTTGATTGTCTATAGCACATGCACACCTAATAAATAGTTTCTAATAAAAGTGTCAGGTGTTATTTTGTGCATCACACAAGCTCGATGTGTGCTTAAAAAGTTTAATTGGAAGACTTGTTTTATTGTAGATGAAGATTTCTATTTGAAAGAAGGATTAACCAGATTACCTTTGAAGATGGATGCTCCAGAGAAGGTTCTTAGTCAAGCATATGGGCAAGCAAAACCAGTGGCTGATTTTTTGTTTGAAAATGGTTAGCCACTTTGCTTTACCTAATATTTGCATGTTTGTTTAAATGGTCTCAGAACATACCTGTTGCTCCTTTATCTCACAAAAACATTCTCATCAACTTTCGAACATATTATAATGCTCACAGATATGCTTCTCCGCTGATTGTGTATATCCCTCTCCGCAACATCCAAACCATTAACAAACTCTCCCTCCAACTGAACTGCAACGTTTTTTCTGCTTCACTCCTTATATTCCCCCTCACTTCGATTTATAATTCCTCCCTCTGATCTTGCTGAATTTCCCACATTTAAAAGTTAAATATCTTATTTATCTATGTTTGGCTACAGTTGAGAAGGCAATTGACTAGCTTTTGTCAAGCGTGCGTTTCTTTCCAATTATCATTTTCTTATTTTCTAATTGAAATTGGCTCGGCTGGTGGAGGGTATATAATAAGTGGATGTGGCAAAAGAACTAGATATCAAAATAAAGAGGATGCCGTTGATGAAGTGGTATCAGTTACTGGTTGCTTGGGGTATCAATTTCCCTTTTCAGTTTTCAACATCAATTTTTGTATAAAAGTTCCGGGTATGGCTATGGAGAAGCAAATTGTGTGGTACCGTTGGCTGAAGAAATTCCCATCATTTGCATCTCTTTCAAACTGACCACATGTGTTCAAGTCATTCAGTTATGACTATGTATATACTTGTTAAATATCTTTCCATCTATTTATTTGGGTTTGCTACTTTTTGTTCTAGACCCTATCACGTAAGCATAAGTATAAGCATGGTCTGGTACTCTTGCGAATCTGTGTCGCCAAATGGGTCTATCTCTGTAGCAAACCTATATTAACGGAGGGAGTACGTAGTTACTAGGTATTGAATCTAGCACGGGACAATGTTCAGATTCTGTCTTTTACACTTCCTTGCTACAATTACAGCCTTGTTCCCAAATTTTAGTTGTTCTAATGAAAGCAGTTCTTAATCTTGTATCTCGGGCATATTTGCATTGCAGTGTTAGATTTCCTGAGCCAGGAAGCAATTGAAGACGCATGGGTTGTGTCATCTTACTTGAGTGATACGGATTGCCTTCTTTCCTCCAACCATCGAGGAATTTCGAGAAGCTATGAAGCAGAGAACGTTATTCAGTCAGCTGCTGCTTCGGTAGCTGTGAGGGGGGTGCTTTTCGGGAATGCTCATCCTTCTCCCTCTAGGTATGCCTATCTTGTATTTATGCTTGCTTATACAGCAAATGCAACACCTTTGTCATAATTTAAGTGAACTTCCAACACAGGTGGCATTCAATACGCCGACCAATGCTTTGGCAAGTGGAGCAATCAGCGCGCCGCAATATGGTGAGTACTTATCACGGTACATTTTGTAATCTCTGTTTTGTTGTGTATCATCCTTGAGAGTTGAGATGAGAAGTTCAATTTTTTTTGGTATAAAGGGAGCCACAATTCACAGACATTTTATGTCATTATTCGTGAGTGTCAGTGTTTGTGAGCGTCTTTTTCTTAATCTTGGTTTCCTCATAAAATCATCTCAACCAAGGATGTCTTAGTCTAGTGGTTAAGACGGAGGTATTGTGGACAATAGGTCCCAGGTTCGAATCCCCCTCCCCCTTATTGTAATGCGACTATGTGCGCGCTTCGTGAGACCAAAAAAAAAAATAAAATCATCTCAACATGTCTATTAATTTTGCACTTCTGCATGCACCCTATATTTGCATCTTAAAACCTACTAAGTTCTTGATTCTGTAAGCTTCATGCACATCGTTATCTATCCTATTGACTGCTGTAAATTGATCCTTACATTTGTTAACGCAGCACCAGATAGAGAGGCAAAGAGTCGAGGGTTCTTATGGACAGAACTTATCCAATTTATCTGTTGTCTGCACTGAATATAAACCAGCACTAAAATGGCTTGGATCCGCAGCATTTTTGTGTAACAACTCAATTCAAGATGATGAAAAAGATCTAACGAATGCCATAGATCGATCAACTGAGTTTTCTGATGATGATGATATTGAGGACTTCTAGTTATTGATACATGCTCTTCCGTCATGAGTAAATTTTTCGGCAGATTATATTTATGATCTTTTGCCGTGGTAGTTAAATCCAGCTGATAGCTTAATCCATCTTCCTCGATTGTGGGAGCAGATTCTAGTTCTAGAGGGTTCAATTGTACAGGTTGTATATATCGAACTGTTAATTTGATTGTATGGAGATTGTCTTGAGTAGACCAGAGTGATCTTGGTTATGAATCATGTGAGCGTATTACGATGCAGTGCTGTTAATTGCCATATTCTGGTGGCCTGTGTCTTTGTTTACGTATGTATCGGCTGTATTTTTATGAAATATCAGTTCTAATTTTAAAGGATAGTGTATTAATGTTACCTTTATTTTGTTCAACTATTATCGGCACAAGAAGATGAAAATCCTTTAGGCACCGAAAAGCACGGTATTATGAGTTATACACAAAAAAATCAGCTAAACTAGTACTAAACAGAAAGCACTATGATTTCATCATAAACTAAACCAGCAAAAATGTCATTTAGGGTAATCGCCCTGGTCATCCCGACTGCTTCGTAACACTATGATGTTCCTGATCCATATTTTTGTCCTTGTTGTATACGTTCTCGAAACCTTGAGCACATACACTTGAGAAACCAGTAAGAGCCTGAAAAACATGGGGAAGCCCTGTCTGCAGGTTATTTAGAGTCATCGCCCTGCTCATCCCGACTGCTTTTTCATGTCTACTCTTCTCTTCTGCCGCCTTAGCTTTCAACATGTCGACTTTGACCCGTTTTTCCCCAACTGGATCCCATCCTTTTCTAGTGCCCGACATCCCGAGCAAGGAAGATGGGCCGTACTTGCCCTCGGCGGCTCTTAGCTCAGCTGCTATCTTCTCTAGCTCCTTGTCAGCATTCTCAGACTTTTTCTTCTGCTTATGTTCCTCAGATTGTTGGACAACAATGGCGTGAACGACACCCAAGAAGCTATTGATCCCCTCGGAGGCTACTTTATCAGGGAAATGATCAATTGCCATTTGCCATTCTTCACACAGGGAGTAGATTGCGGAATCTTGGATTGTTTTCATTAGCGAGTTTTGGTTGATTTGGAAAAGGCTTAGTCGGAGCCAACCAGTTAGAGAATAGATGTAGTCACATTGCGACTTAACTAAGTCGGATAAGGATTGTTGCCATTGTTGGATTTCAGACTCGAGCTGCAATGTAGACTGCCGGTGAATCTCAGACGTGGGTTCAGTGCTTGGGATGGCGTTGAGGTACTTGAGCTGAGCAACTATGTCCGTTTGTACTTGGTGGCACTCGTACATGCTTCTCCACATGCACATAAATCTACAATCGGTTTTAATGATGATTCATATTAGCCGACCTCAACAAATTAAAATGTACCCCAAAAAATGTTACCCCATGACACATTTTGCACCATAATGCAACCCTTGCTAATATCAACAACGAAATTGTGATCTCGAAATGATTTGGGATCAGCTAACATAAAATCGTCATATGAGCCCCATGGATCATTATAACTATCATCATCAAAGAACTAATTAATCACAAGTTTAAGACAGTTTACCCTTTAATAATGTCAAGGAGTTGAGGATAAAGTTGAGTCTCCCTTAATTTAGTGATCTCATCTGAGGTAGTTTGAATGGCCTGAGAAGCAACTTCCAACAATTTCTCCAATTTTTCAACTTCTTTTTTGATTTTCTTTGTTTTCATGTTGTCTGCCTTCTTTATTTCCAACCTCCTTAGTTGCTCTACTCTCTTCTCATGTTCCATCTTCAATTTCTCAGCATTCTGTTCCATTTTATATTAAAGCAAATTAGTCTAGGTTACGGAATTATAATTAGAAAGGAAAATGAGATGACGTCATCAGATCATACCGAGACTCTGTAGTCTCTAGTCTATACCACCCTCTCACATTCAAAGTTTGCGGATCCTTACAATGAGAGGGTGGTATCAAGACTCGGTAAAATGTTTGACTAGAAATAACATACCTTGACCTCAGAAAAGAGCTTCTTTTCCCAAGCATAAAGTCTGTCTACAGTAGCACTATGACTGCCAGTACCATTATGGTTAATCACATTATTAATAATACCTTGATTAACATTAATCATCTCCATTTTTCCAACCACCATGCCACAATCTTCTCCTAATTTTCGAAACCCTAAACCGTTTCGCTTCCCGTTTCCTCCCCATAGCACCGGTGTCCATCTTAAACTCCTCCCATTATTACTCTCCTTCCCTACATTAATTAAATCATAGTATTAAATTAATCGAACCAAATATCATAAACAAATATTTCTCGCAAATTCTTGTTTAGCAGAACCAGAATTTATTAATTAAATCATACGAGTAGTATTAAATTAATCGAACCAAATATCATAAACAAACATTTCTCGCAAATTCTTGTTTAGCGTAACCAGAATTTATACTTACGTTACAGAAGCGAGCTATTTGCACAATAAATAAACTAGAAACAATCGAAAATTTAAACTAAAAATTTCAAAATTTTAATTGTTACGGTTTTACGAAAATTAATAAAACGGTCTCATGATAAACTTACCGTAAGAAAAAGCCGGGATTTCAAGGACCCCGGAAACAAAACCACCAGCATTTGCCGCTCTAAAAAAATACTCATCCAACTCCTTAATTATCTCCACCATCTCCTTCTCTTCTCTCAAAACCGTCTCCGTCTCCGCCTCCGTCTCCGCCGCCGCATTCTCCTTCACCACCACCGGACTCACATTACTATCATCGACACTATCATACCACTCATCCTCAATCCGATACTCCGCCGTAAACGGGTCCCAGAAATCCCACGTGGACCCACCACTCGGCATTGGTGGCGGTGGCGGCGGAGGTAACACCGTGGCATTGGTTGTCCACGTGTCTGTACTCGGGGACATTGGCGGCGGCGACGGTGGCGGAGGAGGATGGTGGTGGTGGTTTTGGTGGAGAGATGATTCGGCGGCGGCGAAACGGAGGAGGGAGGCGGAGACGGAGCGGAGAGAGCGTAAGTAAGATGAAAGTGAAACGGAGAGATTATGACGAGATTCAAGGAATTGTTTCATGTATTTGGTTCTTGCTTTACATCTTGACAAGGTTTCTTGTGTTATCTTTGAAACACAACTCCCCATTTTTTTAAAAATGTTGTGTACGTTCAAATGAGCAATGAATGAATGAATGTATATAGATGGTGAAAATTATGTTTTTGGGTGGTAAATACTATAAAGTTGATAGAGTTTGGGCGTTACTTTTGATGGTCAAAGGATAAAGTTGATCACTAGATTATAGAATAAGACGGTTTATAGACCTGGTATACGGGTTAACCGAGTCGGATTCTGGTCAGTTTAACTCGAGTTTGAAGACTTCGGGTCGGGTCATTGTAGATTCTAGCTATTTTCGGGTCAACTATAATAATCAGTGTGAAACAATAGATATTTGGTCGGCTTTATTCGGGTTCGAGTCTAGACACGAGTTCGGGTCTCATGCTGGGTACTAGTTAGGTTATTCGGATTGGGTCATTTTGATCGGGTCAATTTTATTAGGTCTATTGTTTATCAATGAAATAATTTTTAGAGTTCTTTGCGAGAAAATATAACCATGCCAATTCGTGTTTGATTTACTCTTTGGCAAATCTGCAAAATCAAATGAAATGTTTGAACATGAATTGGCATTTAATCATCGTGTCACACTATAAGATTGCGTTTTGCAATAATTAACTTTTTTTTTTTACTTCTTTACAGTTCAGTCAAAAAGACATAAGATAGGCCGATAAGGTATGTGGTTGGCTGCAGTAAGTAGACTATACAACCAGTTGTATACTTGTATTGGTTGTATAGAAAATAATTTGAGCTTTATAATGAATTATTTGAGCTTAGATTTATACATTACTAGCTTCATTATAAAAAGATTGGTTTTAAAAAATTATAATGAAGCTCAAGAATAGCATATATAAGCTCAATTAGATTTTAATTTTGACATCATAAAATTTAAATATAAATAAAAAATTATAAAAGTTCAAAAAAATACACATAAGCTCGATTAGATTTGTTATGGTTCTGCAATGCTCTTGTACAACAAATTGTAGAGTAGTATTTGTGGGCTGAGGGCAGTGTGCCGTTAACATTTACTACAGTAAACTACTAATTTATTTACGTTTTTATTTACGAGTAATTTGCATGCATGAAGAATGTGAAGGATTTTAAATATTTACTGTGGAAAGTGTGATGTATGAGGAGGGGTTGAGTTGCGTGGTGAATGACAATTGAGTCCTCGGGATGCAGGAGAGTGGTCAGAGTGGTAGTGGATGGTCCAATAGAACAGTGGAGGGTATTATGGTAAAATGACGATGGCAACGGCCATAAGAAGCTTAATATGGGAATGTTTCAGTTTAATGTCGTCTAGTTATAAATACAAGTATATCATTATTGGGCAGGTGACGACTGACGACGAGATTAATGTTTTTGTTTTTAATCAACAGCTAATTGCATGCCGTTTTTGCTAGAGTTTATGGTTAAAGAGGAGTTAAGACAATCAATGAGGATTAGAGTGCCTTAGGATTTTTATTTGTGGTACAAAGCTCAAATAAAAAGGTGAAAATGCCGATTTGAGGGAGACTTGTTGTGTAGTATTGTAATAAAAGGAACTAGTTTTTGAACCCGTGCACTGCACGGGTGAAGACGAAAAATATTATTAAAAGTAACAACTTACATATTTTTTGAATTTAGTAAATTATTAAAATTTAGAAAATTTCACTTTGTCTACTGCCCAAACACTTTTGATACTATGATTTTTTTTATTCGAAATACTATGAATTTTTTTCTCGACTTTTCATAAGTTATTGACACGTAGTTGAAGTAGGCGGCTGAGGTAACTTAGACTTGGCAAAATTGAGCTGATTCAAATAACCCTACTCGACACCCAAATTCAAGACCCAAGCTCGATCTGAACCCGAAATGTGTAGTACAATGGATAAGTAACCCCTTATATAAAACTCCCTTTGCCCCACTCATTTGTTTGCTTATTCCATTTTGGGTTGTCTTAATCAATTGTGTGCCTTTATATTTTAGGAATGCCTTTGATAAACAATTTGATACTCCACACTTAGTTTGATTCATTTATTATTTAATAATTCACTCCCTCCTCTTTTCTTGACATTTGTGTCCAAACCAAAGACAAACGAATGATCAAGACGAAAGGACTCATGGGAGTATGAAATTTCATATTTTATTTACCCAATTGTTATTACACAAACGGGAACTATTGTAATGCGACACATGTTATTTTCCTACCCCGTTGACGTATTACGATCTCATACGTATTTAAGTGAAGATGTATAAAATGGTTTTCCTACCCCGTTAGCATATCAATGTTTATGTTCTAAATTCTAATAATTGTCTTAAACTTAAAACGGATCAAATAAAATACATAGGACAAAAGCATAATATTTAGGGATTAATAATAAGCTTGTTTGATCATCGTACGAAACATAATTACGGCGATGCATATCGTACGAAATATTGGGAAAATCATAATCCTAATTAATATGATAATCTTTACACAAAGGTTTAGGAAGATTGTTAGTATTTGAGCTAGGATACATATGCGATATTTAGGAAAGCTAGTGTTAAATTATCATAGTAAATGGAAAAAGAGGTAACCTTCTTTTGTTTTAGGAAATTTTTTAAATTTGAAATATGAACAACTCTTATTTTTTATTTTTTTTGTATAAATAATATTATTATTGTTGTTTTTAAAGTTGAGATTCCATATTGTATGATTAATTTGGTGCGTTTTCTAAATATGAATCTTTCTAATTGACTAAATCAATTTGTATAAATGGATAAACAATCATATATTATGTATACAATATTTCTGTTTAAGTTGCATATGATCTAAACACCAATTGATAGATCCCGGATTTTAAGGGGACGATGTTTAGGAAATCGTTTTGTTTTTATTATGGTTGGATATTAACTTGATATTTTAATGCACATTTTAAATTATTGTGATTGACGCAAATTTAAGAAAATAAAAATATTTCCTAAAATGTATTATAAAAGTTATTACAAAACCACCCTAAATATATTTTAGGTATTCTGTCTAAAAAAAATATTTAACACGATTGTCTCTCTTTTTTTTTTTTAAATTTACGTTTTATAAATCAAGCAAATTACACATGGCGTATGAATAGCTGTTGACACATGGCGATCAAATGAGCTGATGGTTTCAGCTTTAAATCTTTAATATGGCGAAATTAAGCTTCATAAGTTTCAATTGTAGCAAGTAAGGCTCATAAATTTAATTAAGAGTAAAATTCAACTCCTTTTCTCATTTTTACTTTAGACTATCACAAAAAATTATTTTATATTGATTTTATACAACTTGTAACAATTTTTTTAAGATAAATTTAGCCGTGTTAATTACTGTACAATTAATTATTCATTTGAGAACAATTTAAATCGTTCTATAACATAAACAAAATAAAATCTTATAAAATTAATGAATAACTCTTACATTGATAATAAATGGTCTAAAAAGTGTCAAAATTAATAAAAATTTTTTTATTTTTATATTGTTATATAAAGACGCAAAGTTGTAAAAAACTAATTTTTATATTTGATTAATTTGATTTTAAAATGATCAAAATATTTACATTTCTAGCTAACTTTGAATTTTGATTTTGTGTTGACTCTTATTCTTATTGGATTTCGTTAGCTTGAACGTACTAATTAGTTTCTTATATCATACTTTGCACCCTTATCATAGCTAAGTATAGTGGTCATGGCTAGGTACAGGCTTAAGGAGATATAGCCCGAAGGCCCCGAACATGACAGAGCTAATGTGACGACTAATAAAGTAGTTCTACACCATCTGAAACTCTTGTAGCACCATCTGAATTTGAACTCTTTGTATTGAAACTCTTTGTTTGGTTGTATTAAAATATATGAACATTAATATAGAACCTAAAAAATGCACTTTCTTCTTTGTTTGGTTGTATTAAAATATATGAACATTAATATCTGAATTTAATTGTATCATATCTTTGAAAATCCCACGCATTATTCTCCCTCCAATTAATCTACCTACGATCTGTAGAAGCAAAAAGTTCAAAAAAACATTACTATTAAGTAATCAAACATATAGTCTTTCTCATAAGCAATTAAAATCAACAAATATTTAACAAAAAGAGATATGATTGAGAAAGAAACTAAAAATAATTATAGATCATAGAATAGGAAAATGAATGGAAAATCTTGTATGCATAAAATCAAAAGGTGCATAGAATTAGCAATAGATGACTGGATCAGAAGGCATTTAATGCGTAATTTTATATGACATTTAACTGATTAATATTTTGGTTTGAAATTTATTTGCCAAAAATATTGTCAATTAAGCAAATAAGTATATTAGTATAAAAATAGAAGAATCTTCTATCCCATAAAATACTTCATAAAATATGGCAATATCTTCTAATGCAGCGAGTTATATTAGGATAAGTAACGGGGATAATATCATAAAATGACATTTTTTTTTTTGAAAAAGTCAACGTGATTTTAGGTGATTCTATATATGATTTAAATTTAGATATAAATTTTATATTTATTAACTATAAAGCCTTTACTTTTGTTATAATTTCCATAATTAATATACCAAAATCTTTACTATATTTATTAATCCTTAACTTTTTTTTTTTTGGTCAAGTTTATTAATCCTTAACTTGCGCAAGAATAAAGTTCAAAATCAGCAAGTAACAATTTTTTTAGCATTGTTTAAGTGATTGCAATATTTTTTTATTTTATAGAATTGCGAGTGATAAATGGCATTTATAGGGGCTGTGACACGTGACGATCAAAGGGGTGGGCGGTTATTGCTTTAACGGTTTTTCTAATGCGTGCCATAAGGGCACACATTAATACTTAGTTAGGCATAAATTAAGCATTATTCATGATTAAGATTCTCACATTTACCTTAATTATCTTTTCTTTTTCTCTTTCCTAAATATTTTTTCCACCCATCAATATCTCTCCCTCTCTCCTAAATATTGTCACGCATGATTGACATTTTTTGTTACCAAATTCATACCTAGTACTATCATTTTTAACAGTAGGAAAACATAATAAACAACTCGATGAAAGTTATAACAACTTAGAACATAAAAAGTAAAATAAACGTAATTATAAATTTCTAAGATACAAAAATTAAATTAAACTTTCATCAAATACAATAAAATCTCTAATTTGCTCTAGAATTTATAAAAAAATTTGGGATGATTCAAGCCTTCTTGTGTTTGGGCATCTTTTTTCCTCTTCTTAGCCACAATTCCAAGTGATATTATGCTATTGAGCACGTGACTCGTACAATTAAAACGTGAGTGCGAGCCTCACATATGGTATATTTGACCTACAAACACAAATCATATAACAAATTAGCATTTTTAATCCTATAATGGATCATGGATGGCAATAGTGTGTTGATTCATCTACATCCTTATTAATAAAATAACACCATCCAAAACATATTTGGCGAATTATTACGAAACAAATGCACAATTCGATTGAGTTTTATTGATAAATACAACAATCTATATTTTAAACAAATACGTAAAGAAAAACCACATACTTTGGAGGAGGAGTGTTCATTGCATCGGAACCGATTAGATGATTGATCATCATTGATTTGGGATAGATGAAAAATTGATAAAATTTGTATAATTTTAGTGATGAATACGTTATGTAGAAAAAAATTATACGGTGGGAGGGGAGAGATATTTGTGGGAGGAGAAAATATTTAGGTGAGAGGAAAATAAAAGATAATTAAGGTAAATGAGAGAATTTTAATTATGGATAGTGCTTAACTTATAGCATATGATGCAATTTTTTTTATTTTTTTATATTATAGAATTGCGAGTGACACGTGGCATCTATAGGGGGCTGTGACACGTGGCGATCAAAGGGGTGGACGGTTATTGCTTTAATATAGTATATGATAAGCGAATAAAGATGATGAAAAATAAAGTTGGTACAGTAATCGAGTTATTGTTTAAAATCTAATTTCATGATGTGAATATATGATGAATTTGTTGCCGAAACAATGATTGATACATCTCGATTTGTACAAGTTTAACGTAATTGCTATTTCCTACACATCATTTTACTTAATCCTACACAAATTTCCATGTTTTCCTGATTTTACAATTTTCATTTCACATGCAAAAAAAAAAAAGATTGAACCTAACACCTAACACCTAGCCCCGACAACCCCTCCAGCCCTCCCCTACCTCAAACCCCAACCCCAACCGGCGACAACCACTGCTGCAATGGCCTCCGATGAAGGGTCATCTTCTGAACCAGATTGATTTTTCCGACTACTTGCTTAGCAGCAACCTCCAATCCAACCCTAAGCTTCCCACTAACGATTGCCGAATCGAGCTTGACCCTAGACTTTTGAACTAGATTGATTTCGGCTACTGTGCTTCTCTTATGTATTCGATTGCTTGTTTTTCTAAGTTGCTATACATAATTCGGGTTGGATTTGGGGAATTAGGGTTAGGGTTAGTTAGGAGAGGGAATTTGGGGACTGTGATGATTATGAAGAAGGGCAAGAAGATTCAAAATCAAGGGACTAACGATGAAGGTTGTTGGTGTTAGTAGGAAAATACATTAGTGGTGGTCGTCGCCGGTGGGTCGCCCCCGACCATGGTGGTCTGGGGTGGGGGAGGCGTGGTCGTCAGGGTTAGGAGAGTTGGGTTTAAATTTTTTGGGTGTGAAATGAGAGGGGCAAGATTGGAAAAATATGAAAATTTGTGTAGGATTTAGTAAAATGATGTGTAGGAAATAGCAAGTCCCAAGTTTAATTGACACTGAAACCAAAACGAGATGACGGATAACCAAACGATAGTTCCTCCGATTGATGACTAAACAACAAGCTACCTTAATAAACTAGTAAAATGTTACTCCCTCCGTCCAGTGGCGGATGCAGGATTTGACTAAAGGGAGGGCACACCCCAAAAAAAAAATTTTGCAGACAACTTTTATACATTAAAATTTTTTCATCGTCAATACATAATAATATAATCGTAAAGAAAAAATATATCAACAAACCCTAAACGGCTAAACCAAATACCAACAAGCCCAAGTGCATTATTTTAGAGGGAATATCCATTTTCGGCGGTAGAATTTGGGGTCCTGTGTAAAAAAAATTCGAGAGACCCCTTCAATTTCATATATTATCGTCATGAAAATAGTAAAAAAAATTAACCAAAGAGTACCATAATCTTTATTTATAAGACAGTGGGAAATTTTACATGGAACTACTTCTAAAAGTGTATAATTCTATAGATATAAAAATATATATGCTTAACAAACAATATTAGTATGCAATTGGTGTGTTGGACAATCATTGAATATACTAGCCTAACGTCCCAGGTTCGAACCCTTGTAGCATCATTTTGAAATTCAATTAATTAAATCTAACTTTGAACATACAAAAAAAAATAAGCCAAACCTAACCATGGTGAGATTCGAACACGAGACCATTAGGAAAGTTTATAAGCCTCTTACTACCGGACCAAGAGCATCATCATACTAAAAATAGACGCTCTAAATATGTAAACATAAATTTTCAGTTTTTTTTTTCTTTTTTTTTTTCGTCACGTGAGGGCACGTGCCCTCACTTTCCCCTCCCCAAATCCGCCGCTGCCTCCGTCCCGATCATTTGTTGTCCTTTGGTTTTGGCACAAAGACCAAGGAAAGGGGAGGGGGCCAATGACTAAATGACAACTGGAATAAATTGAGTGTGAATGATCAAATTACTCATCAAATTCAATCTTAAAATAGAAAGGACAACAAATGACTGAGACACCCCAAAATGGAAAAAGACAACAAATGACCGGGACAGAGTGAGTATTAATTAAACTCAAACCAAAATTACTAGACCCAATGAATTTTAAGTTTAAAATTATCACTTTCTAGAAAATACGCCGATATAAAATCCGTTTATATCGACTTCGCCGAGAGAGAATATTATTATGTATTAATATAACTTTATTACTCGACTCGAGTAATTGATTGCCACTCCAGTTTTCAGATAGGGGAATGGAAGTTTGCTACGGACTTTTGGTCTTGAAAACACCTACGAGCAATGGGCTGGTTAGTCTAATAGCAATATCGGGCCATGACATATTGCACAGCTAACGTTCCTGCCTTGATCCAGAAATTTACATTGGGCCAGCTTCGACTTTTTTTTTTTTTTTTTTTTTTTTTTTGTATGGAAGGGGGATAAATTTAATGGTATTTCTAAAGTCAGCATTTTTTTTCTCCAAATGTCCCTATTTTTCTCAAAAATTACTTTAACTGGTCATATCTCTTAGTCACGATTTCATAAAGCCGAGATATCTTTTGTTTTTTTTATTTCTAAAATTCCAGATCTCAGAAAAACAATCATTTTGAAGAAAAAAAACTTTATTTTCTCCATACGTGATCGAAAATAAAAGATGGTCAAAGTTTCTTGAACGAATAAACTTTGATGAGTTGTAACTCCATTCTAAGATATCATAAAAACACGTTTTTGTCCAGATTGAAAATCTCGGAAAGACGATCAAATTAGGAAATTTTTTTGAGACATTTCAATCTCGTAACTAAGAGATATGACAAGTCAAACTTTTTCTGACAAAAGTAGGGGTATTTGGGGAAAAATGAAAACATCAGGGGTATCATGAGAATTATCCGTTCTTATTAATAAGTTTATTTATTTATTTATTGTGGGGAAAGGGAGCTGACAATTTTAATGCTGACGGAATTTGAACCTATGTCATGAGTATCACATCTCTGCACAAAATAGCCGCAAGACGAGATTCTTAAGGAGTTAAGGGTATGATTATGGGTAAGATTCACCAAAGTCTTAAGATTTTGACACATAAGCTTTCCACTAACTTTTATTATTTCTCTATTATTTAGATTCAACTCAAACTCCATACATTATCAGTCAGATTCACCTCAAACTCTACTTTTCCATTTCACTTTTTTTCCTTTTTCTTTTTTTTTACAAACTTCAAAAAAAAAATGACATAAGAGATCCACTTATTGGATAATTTCCTTTGAAAGTGGGGTCAAGACTAGACCTAACAAACAGATCGGGCCGTGTCGGGTTTGTGTTCGTGTCACGTGTGAGCGGGTCAAAACCCTCCAACCCAAACCCGACCCAATTAAATCTCGTATCGTGTTCGTGTCGACTCACTTTCATAAATAGGTTATCAAGCCTCAACCCTAACCCATTAATATCGTGTCGGATTCGTGTCGTATTTTCGTGTCATGTCCAAATTTGGAAAGCTTAAGTATATTTATGTGATGACGGATCAAGAAAAATTAGGATTAATTTAATAAACAGGTCATTTGTGTCGGGTTCGTGTTTAGATAGCCAACTCAAACCAAACCCAATTAAATACGTGTCGTGTTCGTGTCGACCCACTTACATAAATGGGTCATTGAACCTCAACCCAAACCTATTAATTTCGTGTCGAGTTTGTGTCGTATTTTCGTGTCGTGTCATTGTTTGTCAGCTCTAGTTAAGACTCACCCAAACTTTTAAGTTGAGTTTTGAATTTCCAAGACTCAACTTAAGACTTTGTTAAGACTTTGGTAGATTATTGATAGTCTTGGATAAGTCCTATCTTAAGAATCATCAAAATCTTATCTTAAGACTACCAATAATCTTACCCTAAGTCGGAATAGTGGTACCTTCCACTTGTGGAGTTATGGCCATGTAAATGAGCATCAAAATTCAACTTATTTATTCTACAAAGAGGCAAATATTCTTTCTCAAAGTAAAAGCATATGATTTGATAAAATTGAATCATATTCTCCAATAGCAATATATATATATTTATAAAATGACAATAATGTCATACCTTGTGGGTTGTTGATTCCAATATTACCTATTACTTTTTGGCTATGTACTCCATATATGTTTACGTAATAAACTTATCATGTAACGTGATATAGAACATGTTTGGCCTAGTTTGTTTAAAATGAGTTTTTATTATTTAAGCTTTAATTTTTCAAAAGTAGTTTTCAAGAAACAGAAACATCAAATTGATGCTTCTATTTTTATGGGCAAAAACATGGTCTTTAAGTTTTTGAGAATCTACAATTAGCTTTTAAATTTATGATTTGTTTGCCCAAAAAATGTTTTTAAGTCCAAAAATAGTTTGAGAAACAAGGCCAAACACACACAGAATAACTTGATTGTTTCAAGTATGTTTTGATAAATGTGAGTAATTCTGGATAATATGTTAAGCCTGATAAATGAAGAGATACATAAGCATGAAAAGGCAAAATACATAAATATTTCTCCTCCAAGTTCAAATAATTTTACTAAATTCCTCAAAATATATGGAGGTGAATTCAAATTATGTTGTAAATTAACATAAACATATCTAATACCGTTTACTCCTCCAATGACCTCGGACACGTGGTCGAAAAATCGGGAGAAAAAGAAACGTGCTCTGGTAGGACCTTCCGAACGACTTATAATGAAGTGTATAATACTCGGTTTTCGAGCTTTCAGGGTCCCGGAACAAAATTCTGTGGAAATCACATAAAAAGTTCCTCGGATCATGTAAAGCAGCCACATAAAACTTGAGGAGCAAAGAAGGACATTTGGGAGTTCCGGTATAAGATAAACCAACATTCGTCGAACCTTGGATAATCGTGAAAAATGAATTAATACTCGTTATTTGGGGCTGAAATCGAATAGCTTTACTCCTACAATGACCTCGGACACGTGGTTGAAAAACCGAGAGAAGAAGAAACGTGGTCCGGTACGACCTTCCGACCAGCTCAAAATGAAGTGTATAATCCACGGTTTTCGAGATTCCATGGTCCCGGAACAAAATTCTTTGGAAACACAGAAAAACGGGTCAAATAATGCAGTCACACAAAATTTGACGAGCAACGGAGGATATTTAGGAAATACACGGTTTTTCAGGATTCCAGGGTCCCGGAACAAAATTCTCCAGAAATCACATAGAAAGTTCCCCGGGTCAGATAAAGCGGCCACGCAAAATTTGAGTAGCAACAGAAGATATTTGGGGGTGCCGGTATACCATAAACCATCATTCGTCGAACCTCGGATAATCGTGAAAAATGTATTAATGCTCGTTATTTGAGGCAGAATCGAATAGGTTAACTCCTAAAGTGACCTCGGACGCGTGATTAAAAAACCGGAAGAAAAAGAAACTGGGTCCGGTAAAACCTCCCGAACGGCTCAAATTGAAGTGTATAATACACGGTTTTTCGGGATTTCAGGTCCCGGAACAAAATTCTCCGGAAATCACATAGAAAATTCCTCGGGTCAGATAAAGCGGCCACGCAAAATTTGAGTAGTAACGGAAGAAATTTGGGGGCGACGGTATGCCATAAACCAGCATTCGTCGAACATCGGATAATCGTGAAAAATAGATTAATGCTGTTTTAATGCTCGTTATTTGAGGCTGAATCGAATAGGTTAACTCCTGAAATGACCTCGGACGCGTGATTTTAAAACCGGGAGAAAAAAACTGGGTCCGGTACGACCTCCCGAACGGCTCAAATTGAAGTGTATAATACACGGTTTTTCGGGATTCCAGGGTCCCGGAACAAAATTCTCCGAAAATCACATAGAAAGTTTCTCGGGTCAGATAAAGCGCCCACGCAAAATTTAAGTAGCAACGGAAGACATTTGGGGGTGCCGGTATGCCATAAACCAGCATTCGTCGAACCTCAGATAATCGTGAAAAATGGATTAATGCTCGTTATTTGAAGCTGAATCGAATAGGCTAACTCCTGAAATAACCTCGGACGCGTGATTGATAAATCGGGAGAAAAAGAAACTGGGTCCGGTACGGCCTCCCGAACAGCTCAAATTGAAGTATATAATACACGGTTTTTCGAGATTCTAGGGCCCCGTAACAAAATTCTCCGGAAATCACATAGAAAGTTCCTCGGGTTAGATAAAGCGGCCACGCAAAATTTGAGTAGCAACGGAAGACATTTGGGCGTGCCGGTATGCCATAAACCAGCATTCGTCGAAGCTCGGATAATCGTGAAAAATGGATTAATGCTCGTTTAATGCTCGTTATTTGAGGCTGAATCGAATAGGTTAACTCCTGAAATGACCTCGGACGCGTGATAGAAAAACCGAGTGAAAAAGAAACTTGGTCCGGTACGACCTCCCGAACGGCTCAAATTGAAGTGTATAATACATGTTTTTTCGCGATTCTAGGGTCCCAGAACAAAATTCTCCGAAAATCACATACAAAATTCCTCGGGTCAGATAAAGCAGCCACGCAAAATTTTAGTAACAACGGAAGACATTTGGGGATGCCGGTATGCCATAAACCACTTTTCATCGAACCTCGGATAATCGTGAAAAATGTATTAATGCTCGTTTAATGCTCGTTATTTGAGGCTGAATCGAATAGGTTAACTCCTGAAATGAACTCGGACGCGTGATTGAAAAACCGGGAGAAAAAGAAACTTGGTCCGTTATGACCTCCCGAACGGCTCAAATTAAAGTGTATAATACACGGTTTTTCGGGATTCCAGGATCCCGGAACAAAATTCTCCGGAAATCACATAGATAGTTCCTCGGGTCAGATAAAGCGGCCACACAAAATTTTAGTAGCAACGGAAGACATTTGGGGGTGCCGGTATGCCATAAACACGCATTCGTCGAACCTCGGATAATCGTGGAAAATGGATTAATCCTCGTTTAATGCTCGTTATTTGAGGCTGAATCGAATAGGTAAACTCCTGAAATGACCTCGGACGCGTGATTGAAAAACCGGGAGAAAAAGAAACTGGGTCCGGTACGACCTCCCAAACGGCTGAAATTGAAGTGTATAATACACGGTCTATCGGGATTCCAGGGTCCCGGAAAAAATTCTCCGGAAACCACATAGAATGTTCCTCGGGTCAGACAAAGCGGCCACGCAAAATTTGAGTAACAACGGAAGATATTTGGGGGTGCCGGTATGCCATAAACCAGCATTTGTCGAACCTCGGATAATCGTGATAAATGGATTAATCCTCGTTTAATGCTCGTTATTTGAGGCTAAATCGAACAGGTTAACTCCTGAAATGACCTCGGACGCGTGATTTAAAAATCGGGAAAAAAAGAAACTGGGTCCGGTACGACCTCCCGAACAGCTCAAATTGAAGTGTGATACACGGCTTTTCGGGATTCTAGGGTCCCGGAAAAAAATTCTCCGGAAATCACATAGAAAGTTCCTCGGGTCAGATAAAGCGGCCACGTAAAATTTGAGTAGCAACGGAAGACATTTGGAGGTGCCGGTATGCCATAAACCAGCATTCGTTGAAACTCGGATAATCGTGAAAAATGGATTAATGCTCGTTTAATACTCGTTATTTGAGGCTGAATCGAACAGGTTAACTCCTGAAATGACCTCGGACGCGTGATTGAAAAACCGAGAGAAAAAGAAACAGGGTCTCGTATGACCTTCCGAACGGCTGAAATTGAAATGTATAATACACGGTTTTTCGGGATTCCGGGGTCCCGGAACAAAATTCTCCGAAAATCACAGAGAAAGTTCCTCGGGTCCGATAAAGCGGCCACGCAAAGTTTGAGCAACAACGTAAGACATTTGGGGGTGCCGGTGTGCCACAAACCAGCATTCGCCGAAACTCGGATTATCGTGAAAAATGTGTTAAAGCTCGTTATTTGAGGCTGAAATCGAACAGGTTGATTCCTTAAATCGAACAGGTTGATTCCTTAAATGATCTCGGACGCGTGATTGAAAAACAAGGAGGAAAAGAAACATGGTCCGGTACGACCTTCCGAACGGTTGAAATTGAAGTGTAACACACGGTTTTTCGGGATTCCGGGGTCTCGGAACAAAATTCTACGGAAATCACATAGAAAGTTACTCGGGTCAGATAAAGCGGCCACGCAAAGTTTGAGCACCAACGGAACACATTTGGGGGTGCCGGTGGGCCACAAACCAGCATTCGCCGAAACTCAGATTATCGTGAAAAATGTGTTAAAGCTCGTTATTTGAGGCTGAAATCGAACAGGTTGATTCCTTAAATGAGCTCGGACGCGTAATTGAAAAACAGGGAGAAAAAGAAACAGGGTCCGGTACGATCTTCCGAACGACTGAAATTGAAGTGTATAATACACGGTTTTTCGGGATACCGGAGTCCCGGAAAAAAATTCTCCGGAAATCACATAGAAAGTTTCTCGGGTCAGGTAAAGCGGCCATACAAAGTTTGAGCACCAACGGAAGACATTTGGGGGTGCCAGTGTGCCACAAACCAGCATTCCGCGAAACTCAGATTATCGTGAAAAATGTGTTAAAGCTCGTTATTTGAGGCTGAAATCGAACAGGTTAATTCCTGAAATGAGCTCGGACGCGTGATTGAAAAACAGGGAGAAAAAGAAACATGGTCCGGTACGACCTTCTAAACGGCAGAAATTGAAGTGTATATAATACACGGTTTTTCGGGATTACGGGGTCCGGAACAAAATTCTCGAAAATCACGAGAGAAAGTTCCTCGGGTCGAGATAAAGCGGCCACGCAAAGTTTGAGCAACAACGTAAGACATTTGGGGGTGCCGGTGTGCCACAAACCAAAGATTCGCAGAAACTCGGATTATCGTGAAAAATGTGTTAAAGCTCGTTATTTGAAGGTGAAATCGAACAGGTTGATTCCTTAAATCGAACAGGTTGATTCCTTAAATGATCTCGGACGCGTGATTGAAAAACAAGGAGGAATAGAAACGGGGTCCGCACGACCTTCCGAACGGTGAAATTGAAGTGTAATACACGGTTTCGGGATTAGGGGTCTCGGAACAAAATTCTACGGAAATCACATAGAAAGTTCCTCGGGTCAGATAAAGCGGCCACGCAAAGTTTGAGCACCAACGGAACACATTTGGGGGTGCCGGTGGGCCACAAACCAAGATTCACGAAACTCGGATTATCGTGAAAAATGTGTTAAAGCTCGTTATTTGAGGCTGAAATCGAACAGGTTGATTCCTGAAATCGAACAGGTTGATTCCTTAAATGAGCTCGGACGCGTGATTGAAAAACAGGGAGAAAAAGAAACAGGGTCCGGTACGATCTTCCGAACGACTGAAATTGAAGTGTATAATACACGGTTTTTCGGGATACCGGGGTCCTGGAAAAAAATTCTCCGGAAATCACATAAAAAGTTCCTCGGGTCAGATAAAGCGGCCATACAAAATTTGAGCACCAACGGAAGACATTTGGGGGTGCCAGTGTGCCACAAACCAGCATTCGCCGAAACTCGGATTATCGTGAAAAATGTGTTAAAGCTCGTTATTTGAGCCTGAAATCGAACAGGTTAATTCCTGAAATGAGCTCGGACGCGTGATTGAAAAACACGGAGAAAAAGAAACATGGTCCGGTACGACCTTCTAAACGGCTGAAATGAAGTGTATATAATACACGGTTTTTCGGGATTACGGGGTCCCGGAACAAAATTCTCCGAAAATCACAGAGAAAGTTCCTCGGGTCAGATAAAGCGGCCACGCAAAGTTTGAGCAACAACGTAAGACATTTGGTGGTGCCGGTGTGCCACAAACCAGCATTCGCCGAAACTCGGATTATCGTGAAAAATGTGTTAAAGCTCGTTATTTGAGGCTGAAATCGAACAGGTTGATTCCTTAAATGATCTCGGACGCGTGATTCAAAAACAAGGAGAAAAAGAAACAGGGTCCGGTACGACCTTCCGAACGGCTGAAATTGAAGTGTATATATATAATACACGGTTTTTCGGGATTCCGGGGTCTCGGAACAAAATTCTCCGGAAATCACATAGAAAGTTCCTCGGGTCAGATAAAGCGGCCACGCAAAGTTTGAGCGCCAACGGAAGACATTTGGAGGTGCCGGTGTGCCACAAACCAGCATTCGCCGAAACTCGGATTATCGTGAAAAATGTGTTAAAGCTCGTTATTTTAGGCTGAAATCGAACAGGTTGATTCCTTAAATGAGCTCGGACGCGTGATTGAGAAACAATGAGAAAATGAAATAAGGTCCGGTACGACCTTCCGAACGGCTGAAATTGAAGTGTATAATAATACACGGTTTTTCGGGATTCCGGGGTCCCGGAACAAAAATCTCCGGAAATCACATAGAAAGTTCCTCGGGTCAGATAAAGCGGTCACGCAAAGTTTGAGCACCAACGGAAGACATTTGGGGGTGCCGGTGTGCCACAAACCAGCATTCGCCGAAACTCGGATTATCGTGAAAATGTGTTAAAGCTCGTTATTTGAGGCTGAAATCGAACAGGTTGATTCCTGAAATCGAACAGGTTGATTCCTTAAATGAGCTCGGACGCGTGATTGAAAAACAAGGAGAAAAAGAAACAGGGTCCGGTACGACCTTCCGAACGGCTGAAATTGAAGTGTATAATACATGGTTTTTCGGGATTCCGGGGTCCCGGAACAAAATTCTCCGGAAATCACATAGAAAGTTCCTCGGGTCAGATAAAGCGGCCACACAAAGTTTGAGAACCAACGGTTGACATTTGGGGGTACCGGTGTGCCACAAACCAGCATTCGCCGAAACTCAGATTATCGTGAAAAATGTGTTAAAGCTCGTTATTTGAGGCTGAAATCGAACAGGTTGATTCCTGAAATGAGCTCGGATGCGTGATTGAAAAACAGGGAGAAAAAGAAACAGGATCCGGTACGACCTTCCGAACGGCTTAAATTGAAGTGTAATACACGGTTTTTGGGATTCCGGGGTCCCGGAACAAAATTCTCCGGAAATCACATAGAAAGTTCCTCGGGTCAGATAAAGCGGCCACGCAAAGTTTGAGCACCAACGGAAGACATTGGGGGTGCCGGTGTGCCACAAACCAAGATTCGCGAAACTCGGATTATCGTGAAAAATTTGTTAAAGCTCGTTATTTGAGGTGAAATCGAACAAAGGTTGATTCCGAAATCGAACAAGGTTGATTCCTTAAATGAGCTCGGACGCGTGATTGAAAAACAGGAAGAAAAAGAAACAGGTCCGTGACGACCTTCCGAACGTCGAAATTGAAGTGTATAATACATGGTTTTTCGGGATTAGGGGTCCCGGAACAAAATTTTCCGGAAATCACGAGAGAAAGTTCCACGGGTCGGATAAAGCGGCCACGCAAAGTTTGAGCACCAACGGAAGACATTTGGGGGTGCCGGTGTGCCACAAACCAAAATTCGCCGAAACTCGGATTATCGTGAAAAATGTGTTAAAGCTCGTTATTTGAGACGAAATCGAACAGGTTGATTCTTGAAATGAGCTCGGACGCGTGATTGAAAAACAAGGAGAAAAAGAAACAGGTCCGGTATGACCTTCCGAACATTTGAAATTGAAGTGTAAATATAATACACGGTTTTCGGGATTCCGAGGTCCGGAACAAAATTCTCGGAAATCACAGAGAAAGTTCCACGGGTCGGATAAAGCGGCCACGCAAAGTTTGAGCACCAACGGAAGGCATTTGGGGGTGTGCGGTGTGCGACAAACCGCATTCGCGAAACTCGGATTATCGCGAAAAATGTGTTAAAACTCGTTATTTGAGTTTGAAATCGAACAGGTTGATTCCTAAAATGAGCTCGGACGCGTGATTGAAAACAGGGAGAAAAAGAAACAGTGGTCCAGACGACCTTCTAAACAAATTTGAAATTGAAGTGTATAATACATGGTTTTTCGGGATTACGGGGTCCCGGAACAAAATTCTCCGGAAATCACAGAGAAAGTTCCTCGGGTCAGATAAAGCGGTCACGCAAAGTTTGAGCACCAACGGAAGACATTTGGGGGTGCCGGTGTGCCACAAACCAGCATTCGCCGAAACTCGGATTATCGTGAAAAATGTGTTAAAACTCGTTATTTGAGACTGAAATCGAACAGGTTGACTCCTAAAATAAGCTCGGACGCGTTATTGAAAAACAGGGAGAAAAAGAAACTGGGTCCGGTATGACCTTCCGAACGGCTGAAATTGAAATGTATAATACACGGTTTTTCGGAATTCCGGGGTTTCGGAACAAAATTCTCCGAAAATCACAGAGAAAGTTCCTCGGGTCAGATAAAGCGGCCACGCAAAGTTTGAGAAACAACGGAAGACATTTGGGGGTGCCGGTGTGCCACAAACCAGCATTCGCCGAAACTCGGAATATCGTGAAAAATGTGTTAAAGCTCGTTATTTGAGGCTGAAATCGAACAGGTTGATTCCTTAAATGATCTCGGACGCGTGATTGAAAAACAAGGAGAAAAAGAAACAGGGTCCGGTATGACCTTCCGAACGGCTGAAATTGAAGTGTATAATACACGGTTTTTCGGGATTCCGGGGCCCTGGAACAAAAATCTCCGGAAATCATATAGAAAGTTCCTCGGGTCAGATAAAGCGGCCATACAAAGTTTGAGCACCAACGGAAGACATTTAGGGGTGCCGGTGTGCCGGTGTGCCACAAACCAGCATTCGCCGAAACTCAGATTATCGTGAAAAATGTGTTAAAGCTCGTTATTTGAGGCTGAAATCGAACAGGTTAATTCCTAAAAGGAGATCGGACGTGTGAATGAAAAACCGGGAGAAAAAAAAAACAGGGTCCGGTACGACCTTCCGAATCGCTTAAATTGAAGTGTAATACACGGTTTTTCGGGAATTCGGGGTCCCGGAACAAAATTCTCCGGAAATCACAGAGAAAGTTCCACGGGTCAGATAAAGCGGCCACGCAAATTTTGAGCACCAACGGAAGACATTTGGGGGTGCCGGTGTGCCACAAACCAGCATTCGCCGAAACTCGGATTATCGTGAAAAATGTGTTAAAGCTCGTTATTTGAGACTGAAATAAAACAGGTTGATTCCTGAAATGAGATCGGACGCGTGATTGAAAAACAAGAAGAAAAAGAAACAGGGTCCGGTATGACCTTCCGAACGGCTGAAATTGAAGTGTAAATATATAATACACGGTTTTTCGGGATTCCGGGGTCCCGGAACAAAATTCTCCGGAAATCACATAGAAAGTTCCTCGGGTCAGATAAAGCGGCCACGCAAAGTTTGAGCAACAACGGAAGATATTTGGGAGTGCCGGTGTGCCACAAACCAGCATTCGCCGAAACTCGGATTATCGTGAAAAATGTGTTAAAGCTCGTTATTTGAGGCTGAAAAGGAACAGGTTGATTCCTGAAATCGAACAGGTTTATTCCTTAAATGAGGTCCGACGCGTGATTGAAAAATAGGGAGAAAAAGAAACAGGGTCCGGTACGACCTTCCGAACGGCTGAAATTGAAGTGTATAATACACGGTTTTTCGGGATTCCGGGGTCCCGGAACAAAATTCTCCGGAAATCACAGAGAAAGTTCCTCGAGTCAGATAAAGCGGCCACGCAAAGTTTGAGCACCAACAGAAGACATTTGGGGGTGCCGATGTGCCACAAACCAGCATTCGCCGAAACTCGGATTATCGTGAAAAATGTGATAAATCTCGTTATTTGAGGCTGAAATCGAACAGGTTAATTTCTGAAATGAGCTCGGACGCGTGATTGAAAAACAGGGAGAAAAAGAAACAGGTCCGGTACGACCTTCCGAACGGCTGAAATTGAAGTGTATAATACATGGTTTTTCGGGATTCCGGGGTCCCGGAACAAAATTCTCCGAAAATCACAGAGAAAGTTCCTCGGGCCAGATAAAGCGGCAACGCAAAGTTTGAGCAACAACGTAAGACATTTGGGGGTGCCGGTGTGCCACAAACCAGCATTCGCCGAAACTCGGATTATCGTGAAAAATGTGTTAAAGCTCGTTATTTGAGGCTGAAATCGAACAGGTTGATTCCTTAAATCGAACAGGTTGATTCCTTAAATGATCTCGGATGCGTGATTGAAAAACAAGGAGGAATAGAAACAGGGTCCGATACGACCTTCCGAACGGCTGAAATTGAAGTGTAATACACGGTTTTTCGGGATTCCGGGGTCTCGGAACAAAATTCTACGGAAATCACATAGAAAGTTCCTCGGGTCAGATAAAGCGGCCACGCAAAGTTTGAGCACCAACGGAACACATTCGGGGGTGCCGGTGGGCCACAAACCAGCATTCGCCGAAACTCGGATTATCGTGAAAAATATGTTAAAGCTCGTTATTTGAGGCTGAAATCGAACAGGTTGATTCCTTAAATGAGCTCGGACGCGTGATTGAAAAACATGAAGAAAAAGAAACAGGGTCCGGTACGATCTTCCGAACGACTGAAATTAAAGTGTATAATACACGGTTTTTCGGGATACCGGGGTCCAGGAAAAAAATTCTCCGGAAATCATATAGAAAGTTTCTCGAGTCAGGTAAAGCGGCCATACAAAGTTTGAACACCAACGGAAGACATTTGGGGGTGCCGGTTAGTCACAAACCAGCAATCGCCGAAACTCGGATTATTGTGAATAATGTGTTAAAGCTCGTTATTTGAGGCTGAAATCGAACAGATTGATTCCTGAAATCGAACAGGTTGATTCCTTAAATGAGCTCGGACGCGTGATTGAAAAACAGGGAGAAAAAGAAACAGGTCAGACGATCTTCCGAACGACTGAAATTGAAGTGTATAATACACGGTTTTTCGGGATACCGGGGTCCCGGAAAAAAATTCTCCGGAAATCACATAAAAAGTTCCTCGGGTCAGATAAAGCGGCCATACAAAGTTTGAGCACCAACGGAAGACATTTGGGGGTGCCAGTGTGCCCAAACAAAGATTTCGAAACTCGGATTATCGTGAAAAATGTGTTAAAGCTCATTATTTGATTTGAAATCGAACAAAGTTAATTCTGAAATGAGCTCGGACGCGTGATTGAAAAAACGAGGAGAAAAAGAAACATGGTCCGATACGACCTTCTAAACGGAAATTGAAGTGTATATAATACACGGTTTTCGGGATTACGGGTCCCGGAACAAAATTCTCGAAAATCACGAGAGAAAGTTCCTCGGGTCGAGATAAAGCGGCCACGCAAAGTTTGAGCAACAACGTAAGACATTTGGGGTGCGGTGTGCCACAAACCAAAGATTCGCAGAAACTCGGATTATCGTGAAAAATTTGTTAAAGCTCGTTATTTGAGGCTGAAATCGAATAGGTTAATTCCTGAAATGAGCTCGGACGCGTGATTGAAAAACAGGGACAAAAAAAACAGGGTCCGGTACGACCTTACGAACGGCTGAAATTGAAGTGTATATATAATACACGGTTTTCTGGATTCCAGGGTCCCGGAAAAAAATTCTCCGGAAATCACATAGAAAGTTCCTCGGGTCAGATAAAGCGGCCACGCAAAGTTTGAGCACCAACGGAAGACATTTGGAGGTGCCGGTGTGCCACAAACCAGCATTCGCCGAAACTCGGATTATCGTGAAAAATGTGTTAAAGCTCGTTATTTTAGGCTGAAATCGAACATGTTGATTCCTGAAATCGAACAGGTTGATTCCTTAAATGAGCTCGGACGCGTGATTGAGAAACAGGGAGAAAATGAAATAAGGTCCGGTACGACCTTCCGAACGGCTGAAATTGAAGTGTATAATAATACACGG
This sequence comes from Silene latifolia, assembly GCF_048544455.1. Lineage (NCBI taxonomy): Eukaryota > Viridiplantae > Streptophyta > Magnoliopsida > Caryophyllales > Caryophyllaceae > Silene > Silene latifolia. The sequence goes on along the minus strand of NC_133537.1, from coordinate 4,349,758 downwards.
TTTTTCGGGATTCCGGGGTCCCGGAACAAAATTCTCCGGAAATCACATAGAAAGTTCCTCGGTTCAGATAAAGCGGTCACGCAAAGTTTGAGCACCAACGGAAGACATTTGGGGGTGCCGGTGTGCCACAAACCAGCATTCGCCGAAACTCGGATTATCGTGAAAATGTGTTAAAGCTCGTTATTTGAGGCTGAAATCGAACAGGTTGATTCCTGAAATCGAACAGGTTGATTCCTTAAATGAGCTCGGACGCGTGATTGAAAAACAGTGAGAAAAAGAAACAGGTCCGATCGACCTTCCGAACTATTTGAAATTGAAGTGTATAATACATGGTTTTTCGGGATTCCGGGGTCCCGGAACAAAATTCTCCGGAAATCACATAGAAAGTTCTTCGGGTCAGATAAAGCGGCCACACAAAGTTTGAGAACCAACGGAAGACATTTGGGGGTACCGGTGTGCCACAAACCAGCATTCGCCGAAACTTAGATTATCGTGAAAAATGTGTTAAAGCTCGTTATTTGAGGCTGAAATCGAACAGGTTGATTCCTGAAATGAGCTCGGATGTGTGATTGAAAAACCGGGAGAAAAAGAAACAGGATCCGGTACGACCTTCCGAACGGCTTAAATTGAAGTGTAATACACGGTTTTTGGGATTCCGGGGTCCCGGAACAAAATTCTCCGGAAATCACATAGAAAGTTCCTCGGGTCAGATAAAGCGGCCACGCAAAGTTTGAGCACCAACGGAAGACATTGGGGGTACCGGTGTGCCACAAACCAGCATTCGCCGAAACTCGGATTAAAGTGAAAAATGTGTTAAAGCTCGTTATTTGAGGCTGAAATCGAACAGGTTGATTCCTGAAATCGAACAGGTTGATTCCTAAAATGAGCTCGGACGCGTGATTGAAAAACAAGGAGAAAAAGAAACAGGGTCCGGTATGACCTTCTGAACGGCTGAAATTGAAGTGTAAATATAATACACGGTTTTTCGGGATTCCGAGGTCCCGGAACAAAATTCTCCGGAAATCACAGAGAAAGTTCCACGGGTCACATAAAGCGGCCACGCAAAGTTTGAGCACCAACGGAAGTCATTTGGGGGTGCCGGTGTGCGACAAACCAGCATTCGCCGAAACTGGGATTATCGCGAAAAATGTGTTAAAACTCGTTATTTGAGGCTGAAATCGAACAGGTTGATTCCTAAAATGAGCTCGGACGCGTGATTGAAAAACAGGGAGAAAAAGAAACAGGGTCCGGTACGACCTTCTAAACAGCTGAAATTGAAGTGTATAATACATGGTTTTTCGGGATTACGGGGTCCCGGAACAAAATTCTCCGGAAATCACAGAGAAAGTTCCTCGGGTCAGATAAAGCGGTCACGCAAAGTTTGAGCACCAACGGAAGACATTTGGGGGTGCCGGTGTGCCACAAACCAGCATTCGCCGAAACTCGGATTATCGTGAAAAATGTGTTAAAACTCGTTATTTGAGACTGAAATCGAACAGGTTGACTCCTAAAATAAGCTCGGACGCGTTATTGAAAAACAGGGAGAAAAAGAAACAGGGTCCGGTATGACCTTCCGAACGGCTGAAATTGAAATGTATAATACACGGTTTTTCGGAATTCCGGGGTTCCGGGGTTCCGGAACAAAATTCTCCGAAAATCACTGAGAAAGTTCCTCGGGTCAGATAAAGCGGCCACGCAAAGTTTGAGAAACAACGGAAGACATTTGGGGGTGCTTGGGTGTACCCAAAAGATTCGCAGAAACTCGGAATATCGTGAAAAATGTGTTAAAGCTCGTTATTTGAGGCTGAAATCGAACAGGTTGATTCCTGAAATGAGCTCGGACGCGTGATTGAAAAACAGGGAGAAAAAGAAACAGGGTCCGGTATGACCTTCCGAACGGCTGAAATTGAAATGTATAATACACGGTTTTTCGGGATTCCGGGGCCCTGGAACAAAAATCTCCGGAAATCATATAGAAAGTTCCTCGGGTCAGATAAAGCGGCCATACAAAGTTTGAGCACCAACGGAAGACATTTAGGGGGTGCGGTGTGCCCAAACCAAAGATTCGCCGAAACTCAGATTATCGTGAAAAATGTGTTAAAGCTCGTTATTTGAGGCTGAAATCGAACAGGTTAATTCCTAAAAGGAGATCAGACGTGTGAATGAAAAATCGGGAGAAAAAAAAAACAGGGTCCGGTACGACTTTCCGAATCGCTTAAATTGAAGTGTAATACACGGTTTTTCGGGAATTCGGGGTCCCGGAACAAAATTCTCCGGAAATCACAGAGAAAGTTCCACGGGTCAGATAAAGCGGCCACGCAAAGTTTGAGCACCAACGGCAGACATTTGGGGGTGTCGGTGTGCCACAAACCAGCATTCGCCGAAACTCGGATTATCGTGAAAAATGTGTTAAAGCTCGTTATTTGAGACTGAAATAAAACAGGTTGATTCCTGAAATGAGATCGGACGCGTGATTGAAAAACAAGAAGAAAAAGAAACAGGGTCCGGTATGACCTTCCGAACGGCTGAAATTGAAGTGTAAATATATAATACACGGTTTTTTGGGATTCCGGGGTCCCGGAACAAAATTCTCCGGAAATCACATAGAAAGTTCCTCGGGTCAGATAAAGCGGCCACGCAAAGTTTGAGCACCAACGGAAGACATTTGGGGGGCCGGTGTGCCACAAACCAAAGATTCGCGAAACTCGGATTATCGTGAAAAATGTGTTAAAGCTCGTTATTTGAGGCTGAAAAGGAACAGGTTGATTCCTGAAATCGAACAGGTTTATTCCTTAAATGAGCTCCGACGCGTGATTGAAAAATAGGGAGAAAAAGGGTCCAGACGACCTTCCGAACGGCCGAAATTGAAGTGTATAATACACGGTTTTTCTGGGATTCGGGGTCCCGGAAAAAAATTCTCCGGAAATCACGAGAGAAAGTTCTCGAGTCGATAAAGCGGCCACGCAAAGTTTGAGCACCAACGAGAAGACATTTGGGGGTGCGGTGTGCCCACAAACCAAAGATTCGCGAAACTCGGATTATCGTGAAAAATGTGTTAAATCTCGTTATTTGAGGCTGAAATCGAACAGTTAATTTCGAAATGAGCTCGGACGCGTGATTGAAAAACAGGAGAAAAAGAAACAGTCCGCACGACCTTCCGAACGGCTGAAATTGAAGTGTATAATACATGGTTTTTCGGGATTCCGGGGTCCCGGAACAAAATTCTCAGGAAATCACGAGAGAAAGTTCCTCGGGTCGAGATAAAGCGGCCACGCAAAGTTTGGGCACTAACGGAAGTCATTTGGGGGTGCCGGTGTGCCAAACCAAAGATTCACGAAACTCGGATTATCGTGAAAAATGTGTTAAAACTCGTTATTTGAGGCTGAAATCGAACAGGTTGATTCCTAAAATGAGCTCGGACGCGTGATTGAAAAACAGGGAGAAAAAGAAACAGGGTCCGGTACGACCTTCTAAACAGCTGAAATTGAAGTGTATAATACACGGTTTTTCGGGATTACGGGGTCCCGGAACAAAATTCTCCGGAAATCACAGAGAAAGTTCCTCGGGTTAGATAAAGCGGCCACGCAAAGTTTGCGCACCAACGGAAGACATTTGGGGGTGCCGGTGTGCCACAAACCAGCATTCGCCGAAACTCGGATTATCGTGAAAAATGTGTTAAAGCTCGTTATTTGAGACTGAAATCGAACAGGTTGACTCCTAAAATAAGCTCGGACGCGTTATTGAAAAACAGGGAGAAAAAGAAACAGGGTCCGGTGTGACCTTCCGAACGGCTGAAATTGAAATGTATAATACACGGTTTTTCGTGATTCCGGGGTTCCGGAACAAAATTCTCCGAAAATCACAGAGAAAGTTCCTCGGGTCAGATAAAGCGGCCACACAAAGTTTGAGAAACAACGGAAGACATTTGGGGGTGCCGGTGTGCCACAAACCAGCATTCGCCGAAACTCGGAATATCGTGAAAAATGTGTTAAAGCTCGTTATTTGAGGCTGAAATCGAACAGGTTGATTCCTTAAATGATCTCGGACGCGTGATTGAAAAACAAGTAGAAAAAGAAACAGGGTCGGGTATGACCTTCCGAAAGGCTGAAATTGAAGTGTATAATACACGGTTTTTCGGGATTCCGGGGTCCCGGAATAAAATTCTCCGGAAATCATATAGAAAGTTCCTCGGGTCAGATAAAGCGGCCATACATAGTTTGAGCACAAACAGAAGACATTTAGGGGTGCCGGTGTGCCACAAACCAGCATTCGCCGAAACTAAGATTATCGTGAAAAATGTGTTAAAGCTAGTTATTTGAGGCTGAAATCGAACAGGTTGATTCCTAAAAGGAGATCGGACGCATGAATGAAAAACCGGGAGAAAAAAAAAAAGGGTCCGGTACGACCTTCCGAATCGCTTAAATTGAAGTGTAATACACGGTTTTTCGGGAATTCGGGGTCCCGGAACAAAATTCTCCGGAAATCACAGAGAAAGTTCCACGGGTCAGATAAAGCGGCCACGCAAAGTTTGAGCACCAACGGAAGACATTTGGGGTGCTTAGGTGTGCCTACAAACCAAAGATTCGCCGAAACTCGGATTATCGTGAAAAATGTGTTAAACCTCGTTATTTGAGACTGAAATAAAACAGGTTGATTCCTGAAATGAGATCGGACGCGTGATTGAAAAACAAGGAGAAAAAGAAACAGGGTCCGGTATGACCTTCCGAACGGCTAAAATTTAAGTGTATAATACACAGTTTTTCGGGATTCCGGGGTCCCGGAACAAAATTCTACGAAAATCACAGAGTAAGTTCCTCGGGCCAGATAAAGCGGCCACGCAAAGTTAGAGCACCAACGGGAGACATTTGGGGGTGCCGGTGTGCCACAAACCAGCATTCGGCGAAACTCGGATTATCGTGAAAAATGTGTTAAAGCTCGTTATTTGAGGCTGAAATCGAAAAGGTCATTCGTGAAATCGAACAGGTTGATTCCTTAAATGATCTCGGACGCGTGATTGAAAAACAAGGAGAAAAAGAAACAGGGTCCGGTATGACCTTCCGAATGGCTGAAATTGAAGTGTAAATATATAATACACGGTTTTTCGGGATTCCGGGGTCCCGGAACAAAATTCTCCGGAAATGACATAAAAAGTTCCTCGGGTCAGATAAAGCGGCCACGCAAAGTTTGAGCACCAACGGAAGATATTTGGGGGTGCCGGTGTGCCACAAACCAGCATTCCCCGAAACTCGGATTATCGTGAAAAATGTGTTAAAGCTCGTTATTTGAGGCTTAAAACGAACAGGTTGATTCCTGAAATCGAACAGGTTTATTCCTTAAATGACCTCCGACGTGTGATTGAAAAACAGGGAGAAAAAGAAACAGGGTCCGGTACGACCTTCCGAACGGCTGAAATTGAAGTGTATAATACACGGTTTTTCGGGATTCCGGGGTCCCGGAACAAAATTCTCCGGAAATCACAGAGAAAGTTCCGGGTCGATAAAGCGCCACGCAAAGTTTGAGCACCAACGAGAAGACATTTGGGGGTGCCACAAACCAAACCAAGATTCGCCGAAACTCGGATTATCGTGAAAAATGTGTTAAATCTCGTTATTTGAGGCTGAAATCGAAAGCAGTTAATTTTGAAATGAGCTCGGACGCGTGATTGAAAAAAGGAGAAAAAGAAACAGGTCCCGCACGACCTTCCGAACGGCTTAAATTGAAGTGTATAATACACGGTTTTTCGGGATTCCGGGGTCCCGGAACAAAATTCTCCGGAAATCACAGAGAAAGTTTCTCGGGTCAGATAAAGCGGCCACGCAAAGTTTGAGCACCAACGGAAGACATTTGGGGGTGCCGGTGTGCCACAAACCAAAGATTCGCCGAAACTCCGGATTATCGTGAAAAATGTGTTAAAACTCGTTATTTGAGGCTGAAATCGAACAGGTTGATTCCTAAAATGAGCTCGGACGCGTGATTGAAAAACAGGGAGAAAAAGAAACAGGGTCCGGTACGACCTTCTAAACAGCTGAAATTGAAGTGTATAATACACGGTTTTTCGGGATTACGGGGTCCCGGAACAAAATTCTCCGGAAATCACAGAGAAAGTTCCTCGGGTCAGATAAAGCGGCCACGCAAAGTTTGCGCACCAACGGAAGACATTTGGGGGTGCCGGTGTGCCACAAACCAGCATTCGCCGAAACTCGGATTATCGTGAAAAATGTGTTAAAACTCGTTATTTGAGACTGAAATCGAACAGGTTGACTCCTAAAATAAGCTCGGACGCGTTATTGAAAAAACAGGAGAAAAAGAAACAGTGGTCCGGTATGACCTTCCGAACGGGTGAAATTGAAATGTATAATACACGGTTTTCGTGATTAGGGTTCCGGAACAAAATTCTCGAAAATCACAGAAAGTTCCTCGGTCGATAAAGCGGCCACACAAAGTTTGAGAAACAACGGAAGACATTTGGGGGTGCCGGTGTGCCACAAACCAGCATTCGCCGAAACTCGGAATATCGTGAAAAATGTGTTAAAGCTCGTTATTTGAGGTCAAATCGAACAAAGGTTGATTCCTTAAATGATCTCGGACGCGTGATTGAAAAACAAGTAGAAAAAGAAACAGGGTCGGGTATGACCTTCCGAAAGGCTGAAATTGAAGTGTATAATACACGGTTTTTCGGGATTCCGGGGTCCCGGAATAAAATTCTCCGGAAATCATATAGAAAGTTCCTCGGGTCAGATAAAGCGGCCATACATAGTTTGAGCACAAACAGAAGACATTTAGGGGTGCCGGTGTGCCACAAACCAGCATTCGCCGAAACTAAGATTATCGTGAAAAATGTGTTAAAGCTAGTTATTTGAGGCTGAAATCGAACAGGTTGATTCCTAAAAGGAGATCGGACGCATGAATGAAAAACCGGGAGAAAAAAAAAACAGGGTCCGGTACGACCTTCCGAATCGCTTAAATTGAAGTGTAATACACGGTTTTTCGGGAATTCGGGGTCCCGGAAAAAAATTCTCCGGAAATCACAGAGAAAGTTCCACGGGTCAGATAAAGCGGCCACGCAAAGTTTGAGCACCAACGGAAGACATTTGGGGGTGCCGGTGTGCCACAAACCAGCATTCGCCGAAACTCGGATTATCGTGAAAAATGTGTTAAACCTCGTTATTTGAGACTGAAATAAAACAGGTTGATTCCTGAAATGAGATCGGACGCGTGATTGAAAAACAAGGAGAAAAAGAAACAGGGTCCGGTATGACCTTCCGAACGGCTAAAATTTAAGTGTATAATACACGAGTTTTTCGGGATTAGGGTCCCGGAACAAAATTCTACGAAAATCACAGAGTAAGTTCCTCGGGCCAGATAAAGCGGCCACGCAAAGTTAGAGCACCAACGGGAGACATTTGGGGGTGCCGGTGTGCCACAAACCAGCATTCGGCGAAACTCGGATTATCGTGAAAAATGTGTTAAAGCTCGTTATTTGAGGCTGAAATCGAAAAGGTCATTCGTGAAATCGAACAGGTTGATTCCTTAAATGATCTCGGACGCGTGATTGAAAAACAAGGAGAAAAAGAAACAGGGTCCGGTATGATATTCCGAATGGCTGAAATTGAAGTGTAAATATATAATACACGGTTTTTCGGGATTCCGGGGTCCCGGAACAAAATTCTCCGGAAATGACATAGAAAGTTCCTCGGGTCAGATAAAGCGGCCACGCAAAGTTTGAGCACCAACGGAAGATATTTGGGGGTGCCGGTGTGCCACAAACCAGCATTCGCCGAAACTCGGATTATCGTGAAAAATGTGTTAAAGCTCGTTATTTGAGGCTTAAAACGAACAGGTTGATTTCTGAAATCGAACAGGTTTATTCCTTAAATGAGCTCCGACGTGTGATTGAAAAACAGGGAGAAAAAGAAATGTGGTCCAGACGACCTTCCGAACGGCCAAATTGAAGTGTATAATACACGGTTTTCGGGATTCCGGGTCCCGGAACAAAATTCTCCGGAAATCACAGAAAGTTCCTCGGGTCAGATAAAGCGGCCACGCAAAGTTTGAGCACCAAATGAAGACATTTGGGGGTGCCGGTGTGCCACAAACCAAAATTCACGAAACCTCGGATTATCGTGAAAAATGTGTTAAATCTCGTTATTTGAGGCTGAAATCGAACAGGTTAATTTCTGAAATGAGCTCGGACGCGTGATTGAAAAACAGGGAGAAAAAGAAACAGGGTCCGGTACGACCTTCCGAACGGCTTAAATTGAAGTGTATAATACACGGTTTTTCGGGATTCCGGGGTCCCGGAACAAAATTCTCCGGAAATCACAGAGAAAGTTTCTCGGGTCAGATAAAGCGGCCACGCAAAGTTTGAGCACCAACAGAAGACATTTGGGGGTGCCGGTGTGCCACAAACCAGCATTCGCCGAAACTCGGATTATCGTGAAAAATGTGTTAAAGCTCGTTATTTGAGACTGAAATCGAACAGGTTGACTCCTAAAATCGAACAGGTTTATTCCTTAAATGAGCTCCGACGTGTGATTGAAAAACAGGGAGAAAAAGAAACAGGGTCCGGTACGACCTTCCGAACGGCTGAAATTGAAGTGTATAATACACGGTTTTTCGGGATTCCGGGGTCCCGGAACAAAATTCTCCGGAAATCACAGAGAAAGTTCCTCGGGTCAGATAAAGCAGCCACGCAAAGTTTGAGCACCAACAGAAGACATTTGGGGGTGCCGGTGTGCCACAAACCAGCATTCGCCGAAACTCGGATTATCGTGAAAAATGTGTTAAAGCTCGTTATTTGAGGCTGAAATCGAACAGGTTAATTTCTGAAATGAGCTCGGACGCGTGATTGAAAAACAGGGAGAAAAAGAAACAGGGTCCGGTACGACCTTCCGAACGGCTTAAATTGAAGTGTATAATACACGGTTTTTCGGGATTCCGGGGTCCCGGAACAAAATTCTCCGGAAATCACAGAGAAAGTTTCTCGGGTCAGATAAAGCGGCCACGCAAAGTTTGAGCACCAACAGAAGACATTTGGGGGTGCCGGTGTGCCACAAACCAGCATTCGCCGAAACTCGGATTATCGTGAAAAATGTGTTAAAGCTCGTTATTTGAGACTGAAATCGAACAGGTTGACTCCTAAAATAAGCTCGGACGCGTTATTGAAAAACAGGGAGAAAAAGAAATAGGGTCCGGTACGACCTTCCGAACGGCTGAAATTGAAGTGTATAATACATGGTTTTTCGGGATTCCGGGATCCCGGAACAAAATTCTCCGGAAATATCATAGAAAGCTCCTCGGGTCAGATAAAGCGGCCACACAAAGTTTGAGAACCAACGAAAGACATTTGGGGGTGCCGGTGTGCCACAAACCAGCATTCGCCGAAACTCAGATTATCGTGAAAAATGTGTTAAAGCTCGTTATTTGAGGCTGAAATCGAACAGATTGATTCCTGAAATGAGCTCGGACGCGTGATTGATAAACCGGGAGAAAAAAAAACAGGATCCGGTACGACCTTTCGAACGGCTTAAATTGAAGTGTAATACACGGTTTTTCGGGATTCCGGGGTCCTAGAACAAAATTCTCCGAAAATCACAGAGAAAGTTCCACGGGTCAGATAAAGCGGCCACGCAAACTTTGAGCACCAACGGAAGACATTTGGGGGTGCCGGTGTGCCACAAACCAGCATTCGCCGAAACTCGGTTTATCGTGAAAAATGTGTTAAAGCTCGTTATTTGAGACTGAATCGAACAGGTTGACTCCTAAAATAAGCTCGGACGCGTTATTGAGAAACAGGGAGAAAAAGAAATAGGGTCCGGTATGACCTTCCGAACGGCTAAAATTGAAGTGTATAATACATGGTTTTTCGGGATTCCGGGGTCCCGGAACAAATTTTTTCCGGAAATCACATAGAAAGTTCCTCGGGTCAGATAAAGCGGCCACACAATGTTTGAGAACCAACGGAAGACATTTGGGGGTGCCGGTGTGCCACAAACCAGAATTCGCCGAAACTCAGATTATCGTGAAAAATGTGTTAAAGCTCGTTATTTGAGGCTGAAATCGAACCGGTTGATTCCTGAAATGAGCTCGGACGCGTGATTGAAAAACCGGGAGAAAAAGAAACAGGATCCGGTGCGACCTTCCGAACGGCTTAAATTGAAGTGTAATACACGGTTTTTCGGGATTCCGGAGTCCCGGAACAAAATTCTCCGGAAATCACAGATAAAGTTCCACGGGTCAGATAAAGCGGCCACGCAAAGTTTGAGCACCAACGGAAGACATTTGGGGGTGTCGGTGTGCCACAAACCAGCATTCGCCGAAACTCGGTTTATCGTGAAAAATGTGTTAAAGCTCGTTATTTGAGACTGAAATCGAACAGGTTGATTCCTGAAATGAGCTCGGACGCGTGATTGAAAGACAAGGAGAAAAAGAAACAGGGTCCGGTACGACCTTCTAAACAGCTGAAATTGAAGTGTATAATACACGGTTTTTCGGGATTACGGGGTCCCGGAACAAAATTCTACGGAAATCACAGAGAAAGTTACTCGGGTCAGATAAAGCGGCCACGCAAAGTTTGAGCACCAACGGAAGACATTTGGGGGTGCCGGTGTGCCACAAACCAGCTTTCGTCGAAACTCGGATTATCGTGAAAAATTTGTTAAAGCTCGTTATTTGAGACTGAAATCGAACATGTTGATTCCTGAAATGAGCTCGGACGCGTGATTGAAAAACAAGGAGAAAAAGAAACAGGGTCCGGTATGACCTTCCGAACGGCTGAAATTGAAGTGTATAATACACAGTTTTTCGGGATTCCGGGGTCCCGGAACAAAATTCTCCGAAAATCACAGAGTAAGATCATCGGGCCAGATAAAGCGGCCACGCAAAGTTTGAGCACCAACGGAAGACATTTAGGGGTGCGGTGTGTGCACAAACCAAAGATTCAAAACTCGGTTTATCGTGAAAAATGTGTTAAAGCTCGTTATTTGAGACTCGAAATCGAACAGTTGATTCTGAAATGAGCTCGGACGCGTGATTGAAAAACAGGGAGAAAAAGAAACAGGGTCTGGTACGACCATCTGAACGGCTGAAATTGAAGTGTATAATACACGGTTTTTCGGGATTCCGGGGTCCCGGAACAAAATTTTCCGGAAATCACAGAGAAAGTTTCTCGGGTCAGATAAAGCGGCCAAGCAAAGTTTGAGCACCAACGGAAGACATTTGCGGGTGCCGGTGTGCCACAAACCAGCATTCGTCGAAACTCGGATTATCGTGAAAAATGTGTTAAAACTCGTTATTTGAGACTGAAATCGAACAGGTTGATTTCGGAAATGAGCTCGGACGCGTGATTGAAAAACAAGGCGAAAAAGAAACAGGGTCCGGTATGACCTTCCGAACGGCTGAAATTGAAGTGTATAATACACGGTTTTTCGGGATTCCGGGGTCCCGGAACAAAATTCTCCGGAAATCACATAGAAAGTTCCTCGGGTCAAATAAAGCGGCCATACAAAGTTTGAGCACCAACAGATGACATTTAGGGGTGCCGGTGTGCCACAAACCAGCATTCGCCGAAACTCAGATTATCGTGAAAAATGTGTTAAAGCTCGTTATTTGAGGCCGAAATCGAACAGGTTGATTCCTAAAAGGAGATTGGATGCGTGATTAAAAAACCGGGAGAAAAAAAAACAGGGTCCGGTACGACCTTCCGAACCGCTTAAATTGAAGTGTAATACACGGTTTTTCGGGATTTCGGGGTCCCGGAACAAAATTCTCCGGAAATAACAGAGAAAGTTCCACGGGTCAGATAGAGCGGCCACGCAAAGTTTGAGCACCAACGGAAGACATTTGGGGTGTCGGTGTACCACAAACCAGCTTTCGTCGAAACTCGGATTATCGTGAAAAATGTGTTAAAGCTCGTTATTTGAGATTGAAATCGAACAGGTTGATTCCTGAAATGAGCTCGGACGCGTGATTGAAAAACAAGGAGAAAAAGAAACAGGGTCCGGTATGACCTTCCGAACGGCTGAAATTGAAGTGTATAAATACACAGTTTTTCGGGATTCCGGGGTCCCGGAACAAAATTCTCCGAAAATCAAAGAGTAAGATCCTCGGGCCAGATAAAGCGGCCACGCAAAGTTTGAGCACCAACGGAAGACATTTAGGGGTGCCGGTGTGCCACAAACCAGCATTCGCCGAAACTCGGTTTATCGTGAAAAATGTGTTAAAGCTCGTTATTTGAGACTGAAATCGAACAGGTTGATTCCTGAAATTAGCCCGGACGCGTGATTGAAAAACAAGGAGAAAAAGAAACAGGGTCTGGTACGACCTTCTGAACGGCTGAAATTGAAGTGTATAATACACGGTTTTTCGGAATTCCAGGGTCCCGGAACAAAATTTTCCGGAAATCACAGAGAAAGTTACTCGGGTCAGATAAAGCGGCCACGCAAAGTTTGAGCACCAACGGAAGACATTTGGGGGTGCCGGTGTGCACAAACCAAAGATTCGCGAAACTCGGATTATCGTGAAAAATGTGTTAAAGCTCGTTATTTGAGACTGAAATCGAACAGGTTGATTCCTGAAATGAGCTCGGACGCGTGATTGAAAAACAAGGAGAAAAAGAAACAGGGTCCGGTATGACCTTCCGAATAGACCTGGCAAAATCAACCCGACCCGGTTGACCCGACCCGAAAAGGATGACCCGAGACCCGAAATCGACCCGAATTGCTGAACCCGAATGACACCCGAAGCCCGAAGTGACCCGACCCGACCCAAAAATGACCCGAGCTTTCATGGACCCGTAACAAACCCGACCCAAAATGACCAATCCGAAACCACTCAACCCGAAAATGACCCGACAAAATATAACTCTAATTGACCCTAATAGAGTTGAAATGCCTCTTTTCTCTTAATCTTTGACCCGAAAATGGCCTGACCCGAATTAACCTGACCCGCTTGACCCGAAACACACCCGACCAACAAACCCGAAATAGACCCGTAACCCGAAATGAACTGACCCGATCCGAACTAACCCGAAAATTTGAGAAACCCGAAATGACCCGACCCAAACTGGCCCGACCCGAACCCGACCCGGTTGACCCGTTTGCCAGGTCTACTTCCGAACGGCTGAAATTGAAGTGTATAATACACAGTTTTTCGGGATTCCGGGGTCCCGGAACAAAATTCTCCGAAAATCACATAGAAAGTTCCTCGGGTAAAAAAAAGCGGCCATACAAAGTTTGAGCACCAACGGAAGACATTTAGGGGTGCCGGTGTGCCACAAACCAGCATTCGCCGAAACTCAGATTATCGTGAAAAATGTGTTAAAGCTCGTTATTTGAGGCCGAAATCGAACAGGTTGATTCCTAAAAGGAGATTGGATGCGTGATTAAAAAACCGGGAGAAAAAAACAGGTCATTACGACCTTCCGAACCGCTTAAATTGAAGTGTAATACACGGTTTTTCGGGATTTTGGGGTCCCGGAACAAAATTCTCCGGAAATCACAGAGAAAGTTCCACGGGTCAGATAGAGCGGCCACGCAAAGTTTGAGCACCAACGGAAGACATTTGGGGTGCCGGTGTGCCACAAACCAGCTTTCGTCGAAACTCGGATTATCGTGAAAAATGTGTTAAAGCTCGTTATTTGAGACTGAAATCGAACAGGTTGATTCCTGAAATGAGCTCGGACGCATGATTGAAAAACAAGGAGAAAAAGAAACAGGGTCCGGTATGACCTTCCGAACGGCTGAAATTGAAGTGTATAATACACGGTTTTTCGGGATTCCGGGGTCCCGGAACAAAATTCTCCGAAAATCACAGAGTAAGATCCTCGGGCCAGATAAAGCGGCCACGCAAAGTTTGAGCACCAACGGAAGACATTTAGGGGTGCCGGTGTGCCACAAACCAGCATTCGCCGAAACTCGGTTTATCGTGAAAAATGTGTTAAAGCTCGTTATTTGAGACTGAAATCGAACAGGTTGATTCCTGAAATGAGCTCGGACGCGTGATTGAAAAACAGGGTGAAAAAGAAACAGGGTCTGGTACGACCATCTGAACGGCTGAAATTGAAGTGTATAATACACGGTTTTTCGGGATTCCGGGGTCCGGGAACAAAATTTTCCGTAAATCACAGAGAAAGTTTCTCGGGTCAGATAAAGCGGCCAAGCAAAGTTTGAGCACCAACGGAAGACATTTGCGGGTGCCGGTGTGCCACAAACCAGCATTCGTCGAAACTCGGATTATCGTGAAAAATGTGTTAAAACTCGTTATTTGAGACTGAAATCGAACAGGTTGATTCCTGAAATGAGCTCGGACGCGTGATTGAAAAACAAGGAGAAAAAGAAACAGGGTCCGGTATGACCTTCCGAACGGCTGAAATTTAAGTGTATAATACACGGTTTTTCGGGATTCCGGGGTCCCGGAACAAAATTCTCCGAAAATCACAGAGTAAGATCCTCGGGCCAGATAAAGCGGCCACGCAAAGTTTGAGCACCAACGGAAGACATTTAGGAGTGCCAGTGTGCCACAAACCAGCATTCGCCGAAACTCGGTTTATCGTGAAAAATGTGTTAAAGCTCGTTATTTGAGACTGAAATCGAACAGGTTGATTCCTGAAATGAGCTCGGACGCGTGATTGAAAAACAGGGTGAAAAAGAAACAGTGCGGTACGACCATCCGAACGGTGAAATTGAAGTGTATAATACACGGTTTTCGGGATTCCGGTCGGGAACAAAATTTTCCGTAAATCACAGAGAAAGTTTCTCGGGTCAGATAAAGCGGCCAAGCAAAGTTTGAGCACCAACGGAAGACATTTGCGGGTGCCGGTGTGCCACAAACCAGCATTCGTCGAAACTCGGATTATCGTGAAAAATGTGTTAAAACTCGTTATTTGAGATCAAATCGAACAAGGTTGATTCCTGAAATGAGCTCGGACGCGTGATTGAAAAACAAGGCGAAAAAGAAACAGTGGTCCATGACCTTCCGAACGGTGAAATTGAAGTGTATAATACACGGTTTTTCGGGATTCGGTCCGGAACAAAATTCTCCGGAAATAACATAGAAAGTTCCTCGGGTCAAATAAAGCGGCCATACAAAGTTTGAGCACCAACAGATGACATTTAGGGGTGCCGGTGTGCCACAAACCAGCATTCGCCGAAACTCAGATTATCGTGAAAAATGTGTTAAAGCTCGTTATTTGAGGCTGAAATCGAACAGTTGATTCCTAAAAGGAGATTGGATGCGTGATTAAAAACCGGGAGAAAAAAAACGGTGGTCCGGTCGACCTTCCGAACCGCTTAAATTGAAGTGTAATACACGGTTTTTCGGGATTTCGGGGTCCCGGAACAAAATTCTCCGGAAATAACAGAGAAAGTTCCACGGGTCAGATAGAGCGGCCACGCAAAGTTTGAGCACCAACGGAAGACATTTGGGGTGCCGGTGTACCACAAACCAGCTTTCGTCGAAACTCGGATTATCGTGAAAAATGTGTTAAAGCTCGTTATTTGAGATTGAAATCGAACAGGTTGATTCCTGAATAGAGCTCGGACGCGTGATTGAAAAACAAGGAGAAAAATAAACAGGGTCCGGTATGACTTTCCGAACGGCTGAAATTGAAGTGTATAATACACAGTTTTTCGGGATTCCGGGGTCCCGGAACAAAATTCTCCGAAAATCAAAGAGTAAGATCCTCGGGCCAGATAAAGCGGCCACGCAAAGTTTGAGCACCAACGGAAGACATTTAGGGGTGCCGGTGTGCCACAAACCAGCATTCGCCGAAACTCGGATTATCGTGAAAAATGTGTTAAAGCTCGTTATTTGAGACTGAAATCGAACAGGTTGATTCCTGAAATGAGCTCGGACGCGTGATTGAAAAACAAGGAGAAAAAGAAACAGGGTCCGGTATGACCTTCCGAACGGCTGAAATTGAAGTGTATAATACACGGTTTTTCGGGATTCCGGGGTCCCGGAACAAAATTCTCCGAAAATCACATAGAAAGTTCCTCGGGTCAAAAAAAGCGGCCATACAAAGTTTGAGCACCAACGGAAGACATTTAGGGGTGCCGGTGTGCCACAAACCAGCATTCGCCGAAACTCAGATTATCGTGAAAAATGTGTTAAAGCTCGTTATTTGAGGCCGAAATCGAACAGGTTGATTCCTAAAAGGAGATTGGATGCGTGATTAAAAAACCGGGAGAAAAAAAAACAGGGTCCGGTACGACCTTCCGAACCGCTTAAATTGAAGTGTAATACACGGTTTTTCGGGATTTCGGGGTCCCGGAACAAAATTCTCCGGAAATCACAGAGAAAGTTCCACGGGTCAGATAGAGCGGCCACACAAAGTTTGAGCACCAACGGAAGACATTTGGGGTCCCGGTGCGCCACAAACCAGCTTTCGTCGAAACTCGGATTATCGTAAAAAATGTGTTAAAGCTCGTTATTTGAGACTGAAATCGAACTGGTTGATTTCTGAAATGAGCTCGGACGCGTGATTGAAAAACAAGGAGAAAAAGAAACAGGGTCCGGTATGACCTTCCGAACGGCTGAAATTGAAGTGTATAATACACAGTTTTTCGGGATTCCGGGGTCCCGGAACAAAATTCTCCGAAAATCACAGAGTAAGATCCTCGGGCCAGATAAAGCGGCCACGCAAAGTTTGAGCACCAACGGAAGACATTTGGGGGTGCGGTGTGCCCAAACCAAAGATTCGCCGAAACTCGGTTTATCGTGAAAAATGTGTTAAAGCTCGTTATTTGAGACTGAAATCGAACGGGTTGATTCCTGAAATGAGCTCGGACGCGTGATTGAAAAACAGGAAGAAAAAGAAACAGTGTCCAGCACGACCTTCCGAACGGTGAAATTGAAGTGTATAATACACGGTTTTTCGGGATTCCGGGGTCCCGGAACAAAATTTTCCGGAAATCACAGAGAAAGTTTCTCGGGTCAGATAAAGCGGCCACGCAAAGTTTGAGCACCAACGAAAGACATTTGGGGGTGCCGATGTGCCACAAACCAGCATTCGTCGAAACTCGGATTATCGTGAAAAATGTGTTAAAGCTCGTTATTTGAGACTGAAATCGAACAGGTTGATTCCTGAAATGAGCTCGGACGCGTGATTGAAAAACAAGGAGAAAAAGAAACAGGGTCCGGTATGACCTTCCGAACGGCTGAAATTGAAGTGTATAATACACGGTTTTTCGGGATTCCGGGGTCCCGGAACAAAATTCTACGGAAATCACATAGAAAGTTCCTCGGGTCAAATAAAGCGGCCATACATAGTTTGAGCACCAACGGAAGACATTTAGGGTGTGGTGTGCCCACAAACCAAAGATTCGCCGAAACTCAGATTATCGTGAAAAATGTGTTAAAGCTCGTTATTTGAGGCCGAAATCGAACAGGTTGATTCCTAAAAGGAGATTGGATGCGTGATTAAAAAACCGGGAGAAAAAAAAACAAGGTCCGGTACGACTTTCCGAACCGCTTAAATTGAAGTGTAATACACGGTTTTTCAGGATTTCGGGGTCCCGGAACAAAATTCTCCGGAAATCACAGAGAAAGTTGCACGGGTCAGATAGAGCGGCCACGCAAAGTTTGAGCACCAACGGAAGACATTTGGGGTGCCGGTGTGCCACAAACCAGCTTTCGTCGAAACTCGGATTATCGTGAAAAATGTGTTAAAGCTCGTTATTTGAGATCAAATCGAACAAAGTTGATTCTCAAATGAGCTCGGACGCGTGATTGAAAAACAAGGAGAAAAAGAAACAGGGTCCGGTATGACCTTCCGAACGGCTGAAATTGAAGTGTATAATACACAGTTTTTCGGGATTCCGGGGTCCCGGAACAAAATTCTCCGAAAATCACAGAGTAAGATCCTCGGGCCAGATAAAGCGGCCACGCAAAGTTTGAGCACCAACGGAAGACATTTAGGGGTGCCGGTGTGCCACAAACCAGCATTCGCCGAAACTCGGTTTATCGTGAAAAATGTGTTAAAGCTCGTTATTTGAGACTGAAATCGAACAGGTTGATTCCTGAAATGAGCTCGGACGCGTGATTGAAAAACAGGGAGAAAAAGAAACAGGACGGGTACGACCTTCCGAACGGTGAAATTGAAGTGTATAATACACGGTTTTCGAATTTCGGGTCCCGGAACAAAATTTTCCGAAATCACAGAGAAAGTTACTCGGGTCGATAAAGCGGCCACGCAAAGTTTGAGCACCAACGGAAGACATTTGGGGGTGCCGGTGTGCCACAAACCAAAGATTCGCCAAACTCGGATTATCGTGAAAAATGTGTTAAAGCTCGTTATTTGAGACTCGAAATCGAACAAGGTTGATTCTGAAATGAGCTCGGGACGCGTGATTGAAAAACAAGGAGAAAAAGAAACAGGGTCCGGTACGACCTTCCGAACGGCTGAAATTGAAGTGTATAATACACAGTTTTTCGGGATTCCGGGGTCCCGGAACAAAATTCTCCGAAAATCACATACAAAGTTCCTCGGGTCAAAAAAAGCGGCCATAAAAAGTTTGAGCACCAACGGAAGACATTTAGGGGTGCCGGTGTGCCACAAACCAGCATTCGCCGAAACTCAGATTATCGTGAAAAATGTGTTAAAGCTCGTTATTTGAGGCCGAAATCGAACAGGTTGGTTCCTAAAAGGAGATTGGATGCGTGATTAAAAAACCGGGAGAAAAAAAAACAGGGTCCGGTACGACCTTCCGAACCGCTTAAATTGAAGTGTAATACACGGTTTTTCGGGATTTCGGGGTCCCGGAACAAAATTCTCCGGAAATCACAGAGAAAGTTCCACGGGTCAGATAGAGCGGCCACGCAAAGTTTGAGCACCAACGGAAGACATTTGGGGTCCCGGTGCGCCACAAACCAGCTTTCGTCGAAACTCGGATTATCGTAAAAAATGTGTTAAAGCTCGTTATTTGAGACTGAAATCGAACAGGTTGATTCCTGAAATGAGCTCGGACGCGTGATTGAAAAACAAGGAGAAAAAGAAACAGGGTCCGGTATGACCTTCCGAACGGCTGAAATTGAAGTGTATAATACACAATTTTTCAGGATTCCGGGGTCCCGGAACAAAATTCTCCGAAAATCACAGAGTAAGATCCTTGGGCCAGATAAAGCGGCCACGCAAAGTTTGAGCACCAACGGAAGACATTTAGGGGTGCCGGTGTACAAACCAAAGATTCCGAAACTCGGTTTATCGTGAAAAATGTGTTAAAGCTCGTTATTTGAGACTGAAATCGAACAGGTTGATTCCTGAAATGAGCTCGGACGCGTGATTGAAAAACAAGGAGAAAAAAAAAGAGGGTCCGGTATGACCTTCCGAACGGCTGAAATTGAAGTGTATAATACACAGTTTTTCGGGATTCCGGGGTCCCGGAACAAAATTCTCCGAAAGTCCCAGAGTAAGATCCTCGGGCCAGATAAAGCGGCCACGCAAACTTTGAGCACCAACGGAAGACATTTAGGGGTGCCGGTGTGCCACAAACCAGCATTCGCCGAAACTCGGTTTATCGTGAAAAATGTGTTAAAGCTCGTTATTTGAGACTGAAATCGAACAGGTTGATTCCTGAAATGAGCTCGGACGCGTGATTGAAAAACAAGGAGAAAAAGAAACAGGGTCCGGTATGACCTTCCGAACGGCTGAAATTGAAGTGTATAATACACGCTTTTTTGGGATTAGGGGTCCCGAACAAAATTCTCCGAAAATCACATAGAAAGTTCCTCGGGTCAAAAAAGCGGCATACAAAGTTTGAGCACCAACGGAAGACATTTAGGGGTGCCGGTGTGCCACAAACCAGCATTCGCCGAAACTCAGATTATCGTGAAAAATGTGTTAAAGCTCGTTATTTGAGGCCGAAATCGAACAGGTTGATTCCTAAAAGGAGATTGGATGCGTGATTAAAAAACCGGGAGAAAAAAAAACAGGGTCCGGTACGACCTTCCGAACCGCTTAAATTGAAGTGTAATACACGGTTTTTCGGGATTTCGGGGTCCCGGAACAAAATTCTCCGGAAATCACAGAGAAAGTTCCACGGGTCAGATAGAGCGGCCACACAAAGTTTGAGCACCAACGGAAGACATTTGGGGTCCCGGTGCGCCACAAACCAGCTTTCGTCGAAACTCGGATTATCGTAAAAAATGTGTTAAAGCTCGTTATTTGAGATCGAAATCAACAGTTGATTCCGAAATGAGCTCGGACGCGTGATTGAAAAACAAGGAGAAAAAAAAAGAGGGTCCGGTATGACCTTCCGAACGGCTGAAATTGAAGTGTATAATACACAGTTTTTCGGGATTCCGGGGTCCCGGAACAAAATTCTCCGAAAATCACATAGAAAGTTCCTCGGGTCAAAAAAAGCGGCCATACAAAGTTTGAGCACCAACGGAAGACATTTAGGGTTGCCGGTGTGCCACAAACCAGCATTCGCCGAAACTCAGATTATCGTGAAAAATGTGTTAAAGCTCGTTATTTGAGGCCGAAATCGAACAGGTTGATTCCTAAAAGGAGATTGGATGCGTGATTAAAAAACCGGGAGAAAAAAAACAGGGTCCGGTACGACCTTCCGAACCGCTTAAATTGAAGTGTAATACACGGTTTTTCGGGATTTCGGGGTCCCGGAACAAAATTCTCGGAAATCACACAGAGAAAGTTCCACGGGTCGATAGAGCGGCCACGCAAAGTTTGAGCACCAACGGAAGACATTTGGGGTGCCGGTGTGCCACAAACCACTATTCGCCGAAACTCGGATTATTGTGAAAAATGTGTTAAAGCTCGTTATTTGAGATCGAAATCGAACAGGTTGATTCCTGAAATGAGCTCGGACGCGTGATTGAAAAACAAGGAGAAAAAAAAACAGGGTCCGGTATGACCTTCCGAACGGCTGAAATTAAAGTGTATAATACACAGTTTTTCGGGATTCCGGGGTCCCGGAACAAAATTCTCCGAAAGTCACAGAGTAAGATCCTCGGGCCAGATAAAGCGGCCACGCAAAGTTTGAGCACCAACGGAAGACATTTAGGGGTGCCGGTGTGCCACAAACCAGCATTCGCCGAAACTCGGTTTATCGTGAAAAATGTGTTAAAGCTCGTTATTTGAGACTGAAATCGAACAGGTTGATTCCAGAAATGAGCTCGGACGCGTGATTGAAAAATAGGGAGAAAAAGAAACAGGGTCTGGTACGACCTTCTTAACGGCTGAAATTGAAGTGTATAATACACGGTTTTTCGGGATTCCGGGGTCCCGGAAAAAATTTTCCGGAAATCACAGAGAAATTTACTCGGGTCAGATAAAGCGGCCACGCAAAGTTTGAGCACCAACGGAAGACATTTGGGGGTGCCGGTGTGCCACAAACCAGCATTCGCCGAAACTCGGATTATCGTGAAAAATGTGTTAAAGCTCGTTATTTGAGACTGAAATCGAACAGGTTGATTCCTGAAATGAGCTCGGACGCGTGATTGAAAAACAAGGAGAAAAAGAAACAGGGTCCGGTATGACCTTCCGAACGGCTGAAATTGAAGTGTATAATACACGGTTTTTCGGGATTCCGGGGTCCCGGAATAAAATTCTCCGGAAATCTTATAGAAAGTTCCTCGGGTCAAATAAAGCGGCCATACAAAGTTTGAGCACTAACGGAAGACATTTAGGGGTGCCGGTGTGCCACAAACCAGTATTCGCCGAAACTCAGATTATCGTGAAAAATGTGTTAAAGCTCGTTATTTGAGGTTGAAATCGAACAGGTTGATTCCTAAAAGGAGATTGGACGCGTGATTAAAAATCCGGGAGAAAAAAAAAACAGGGTCCGGTACGACCTTCCGAACCGCTTAAATTGAAGTGTAATACACGGTTTTTCGGGGTCCAGGAACAAAATTCTCCGGAAATCACAGAGCAAGTTCCACGGGTCAGATAGAGCGGCCACGCAAAGTTTGAGCACCAACGGAAGACATTTGGGGGTGCCGGTGTGCCACAAACCAGCTTTCGTCGAAACTCGGATTATCGTGAAAAATGTGTTAAAGCTCGTTATTTGAGACTGAAATCGAACAGGTTGATTCCTGAAATGAGCTCGGACGCGTGATTGAAAAACAAGGAGAAAAAGAAACAGGGTCCGGTATGACCTTCCGAACGGCTAAAATTGAAGTGTATAATACACGATTTTGAATTCGGGGTCCCGAACAAAATTCTCCGAAAATCACGAGTAAGATCCTCGGGCCAGATAAAGAGGCCAAGCAAAGTTTGAGCACCAACGGAAGACATTTGCGGGTGCCGGTGTGCCACAAACCAGCATTCGCCGAAACTCGGATTATCGTGAAAAATGTGTTAAAGCTCGTTATTTGAGACTGAAATCGAACAGGTTGATTCCTGAAATGAGCTCGGACGCGTGATTGAAAAACAAGGAGAAAAAGAAACAGGGTCCGGTATGACCTTCCGAACGGCTGAAATTGAAGTGTATAATACACGGTTTTGAGTCAGGTCCGGAACAAAATTTTCCGGAAATCACGAGAGAAAGTTACTCGGGTCGAGATAAAGCGGCCACGCAAAGTTTGAGCACCAACGGAAGACATTTGGGGGTGCCGGTGTGCCACAAACCAAAGATTCGCGAAACTCGGATTATCGTGAAAAATGTGTTAAAGCTCGTTATTTGAGACTGAAATCGAACAGGTTGATTCCTGAAATGAGCTCGGACGCGTGATTGAAAAACAAGGAGAAAAAGAAACAGGGTCCGGTACGACCTTCCGAACGGCTGAAATTGAAGTGTATAATACACGGTTTTTCGGGATTCCGGGGTCCCGGAACAAAATTCTCCGGAAATCACATAGAAAGTTCCTCGGGTCAAATAAAGCGGCCATACAAAGTTTGAGCACTAACGGAAGACATTTAGGGGTGGCGGTGTGCCACAAACCATCATTCGCCGAAACTCAGATTATCGTGAAAAATGTGTTAAAGCTCGTTATTTGAGGCTGAAATCGAACAGGTTGATTCCTAAAAGGAGATTGGACGCGTGATTAAAGATACGGGAGAAAAAAAAAACAGGGTCCGGTACGACCTTCCGAACCGCTTAAATTGAAGTGTAATACACGGTTTTTCGGGGTCTCGGAACAAAATTCTCCGGAAATCACAGAGCAAGTTCCACGGGTCAGATAGAGCGGCCACGCAAAGTTTGAGCACCAACGGAAGACATTTGGGGGTGTCGGTGTGCCACAAACCAGCTTTCGTCGAAACTCGGATTATCGTGAAAAATGTGTTAAAGCTCGTTATTTGAGACTGAAATCGAACAGGTTGATTCCTGAAATGAGCTCGGACGCGTGATTGAAAAACAAGGAGAAAAAGAAACAGGTCGGTATGACCTTCCGAACTGAAATTGAAGTGTATAATACACGATTTTCGGGATTAGGGGTCCGGAACAAAATTCTCCGAAAATCACAGAGTAAGATCATCGAGCCAGATAAAGCGGCCACACAAAGTTTGAGCACCAACGGAAGACATTTAGGGGTGCCGGTGTGCCACAAACCAGCATTCGCCGAAACTCGGATTATCGTGAAAAATGTGTTAAAGCTCGTTATTTGAGGCTGAAATCGAAAAGGTCATTCCTGAAATCGAACAGGTTGATTCCTTAAATGATCTCGGACGCGTGATTTAAAAACAAGGAGAAAAAGAAATAGGGTCCGGTATGACCTTCCGAACGGCTGAAATTGAAGTGTAAATATATAATACACGGTTTTTCGGGATTCCGGGGTCCCGGAACAAAATTCTCCGGAAATGACATAGAAAGTTACTCGGGTCAGATAAATCGGCCACGCAAAGTTTGAGCCTCAACGGAAGATATTTGGGGGTGCCGGTGTGCCACAAACCAGCATTCGCCGAAACTCGGATTATCGTGAAAAATGTGTTAAAGCTCGTTATTTAAGGCTGAAATCGAACAAGTTGATTCATGAAATCGAACAGGTTGATTCCTTAAATGAGCTCGGATGCGTGATTGAAAAACAGGGAGAAAAAGAAACAGGGTTCGGTACGACCTTCTGAACGGCTGAAAATGAAGTGTATAATACACGGTTTTTCGGGATTCCGGAGTCCCGGAACAAAATTCTCCGGAAATCACAGAGAAAATTCCTCGGGTCAGATAAAGCGGCCACGCAATGTTTGAGCACCAGCGGAAGACATTTGGGGGTGCCAGTGTGCCACAAACCAGCATTCGCCGAAACTCGGATTATCGTGAAAAATGTGTTAAAGCTCGTTATTTAAAGCTGAAATCGAACATGTTGATTCCTGAAATGAGCTCGGACGCGTGATTGAAAAACAAGGAGAAAAAAAAACAGGGTCCGGTATGACTTTCCGAACGGCTGAAATTGAAGTGTATAAATACACGGTTTTTCGGGATTACGTGGTCCCGGAACAAAATTCTCCGGAAATCATAGAGAAAGTTCCTCGGGTCAGATAAAGCGGCCACGCAATCCTTGAGCACCAACGGAAGACATTTGGGGGTGCCGGTGTGCCACAAACCAAAGATTCGCTAAACTCGGATTATCGTGAAAATGTGTTAAAGCTCGTTATTTGAGGTGAAATCGAACAGGTTGATTCCTGAAATCGAACAGGTTGATTCCTGAAATGAGCTCGGACGCGTGATTGAAAAACAGGAGAAAAAGAAACGGTGTCCGCATTCGACCTTCCGAACGGTGAAATTGAAGTGTATAATACACGGTTTTTCGGGATCCGGGGTCCCGGAACAAAATTCTCCGGAAATCACAGAAAGTTCCTCGGGTCAGATAAAGCGACCACGCAAAGTTTGAGCACCAACGGAAGACATTTGGGGGAAGTGGTGTCCCACAAACCAAAGATTCGCCGAAACTCGGATTATCGTGAAAAATGTGTTAAAACTCGTTATTTGAGGCTGAAATCGAATAGGTTGATTCCTAAAATGAGCTCGGACGCGTGATTGAAAAACAGGGAGAAAAAGAAACAGGGTCCGGTACGACCTTCTAAACGGCTGAAATTGAAGTGTATAATACACGGTTTTTCGGGATTACGGGGTCCCGGAACAAAATTCTCCGGAAATCACAGAGAAAGTTCCTCGGGTCAGATAAAGCGGCCACGCAAAGTTTGAGCACCAACGGAAGACATTTGGGGGTACCAGTGTGCCACAAACCAGCATTCGCCGAAACTCGGATTATCGTGATAAATGTGTTAAAGCTCGTTATTTGAGACTGAAATCGAACAGGTTGACTCCTGAAATAAGCTCGGACGCGTTATTGAAAAACAGGGAGAAAAAGAAACAGGTCGGTATGACCTTCCGAACGCTGAAATTGAAATGTATAATACACGGTTTTTCGGGATTAGGGGTTAGGAACAAAATTCTCGAAAATCACGAGAGAAAGTTCCTCGGGTCGATAAAGCGGCCACGCAAAGTTTGAGAAACAACGGAAGACATTTGGGGGTGCCGGTGTGCCACAAACCAGCATTCGCCGAAACTCGGAATATCGTGAAAAATGTGTTAAAGCTCGTTATTTGAGGCTGAAATCGAACAGGTTGATTCCTTAAATGATCTCCGACGCGTGATTGGAAAACAAGGAGAAAAAGAAACAGGGTCCGATACGACCTTCCGAACGGCTGAAATTGAAGTGTATATACTTCCTCCATTCAACTCCACTCTACCATCTTTCCTTTTTCATCCATTCAATTCCACTCTACCTATTTCCTAAAAAGGAATGCCAAATGACCATTTTGTCCTCATATCCCATTACTTATTTACAATATTTGCCACTCATACCCCACTACTTCTACATCAAACTCCACCATTTTCCAGTCATACCCCACTTAATTACATTATACCCCATTATTTATTTACAATATTTTCCACCCAACCCCACCCTTCTTAATATTTGTGCAAAATACAAATAGGTAGAGTGGAGTTGAATGGAGGAAGTATATAATACACGGTTTTTCGGGATTCCGGGGTCTCGGAACAAAACTCTCCGGAAATCACATAGAAAGTTCCTCGGGTCAGATAAAGCGGCCACGCAAAGTTTGAGCACCAACGGAAGACATTTGGGGGTGCCGGTGTGCCACAAACCAGCATTCGCCGAAACTCGGATTATCGTGAAAAATGTGTTAAAGCTCGTTATTTGAGGTGAAATCGAACATGTTGATTCTGAAATCGAACGGGTTGATTCCCGATATAAGCTCGGATGCGTGATTGAAAAACGGGAGAAAAAGAAACAGTGGTCCAGACGACCTTCTCGAACGGTGAAAATGAAGTGTATAATACACGGTTTTCGGAGTCCGGTCCCGGAACAAAATTCTCCGAAATCACGAGAGAAAATTCCCAGTCGATAAAACGGCCACGCAAAGTTTGAGCACCAGCGAAAGACATTTGGGGGTGCCAGTGTGCCACAAACCAGTATTCGCCGAAACTCAGATTATCGTGAAAAATGTGTTAAAGCTCGTTATTTGAGGTTGAAATCGAACAGGTTGATTCCTAAAAGGAGATTGGACGCGTGATTAAAAATCCGGGAGAAAAAAAAAACAGGGTCCGGTACGACCTTCCGAACCGCTTAAATTGAAGTGTAATACACGGTTTTTCGGGGTCCAGGAACAAAATTCTCCGGAAATCACAGAGCAAGTTCCACGGGTCAGATAGAGCGGCCACGCAAAGTTTGAGCACCAACGGAAGACATTTGGGGGTGCCGGTGTGCCACAAACCAGCTTTCGTTGAAACTCGGATTATCGTGAAAAATGTGTTAAAGCTCGTTATTTGAGACTGAAATCGAACAGGTTGATTCCTGAAATGAGCTCGGACGCGTGATTGAAAAACAAGGAGAAAAAGAAACAGGGTCCGGTATGACCTTCCGAACGGCTGAAATTGAAGTGTATAATACACAGTTTTTCGGGATTCCGGGGTCCCGGAACAAAATTCTCCGAAAATCACAGAGTAAGATCCTCGGGCCAGATAAAGAGGCCAAGCAAAGTTTGAGCACCAACGGAAGACATTTGCGGGTGCCGGTGTGCCACAAACCAGCATTCGTCGAAACTCGGATTATCGTGAAAAATGTGTTAAAGCTCGTTATTTGAGACTGAAATCGAACAGGTTGATTCCTGAAATGAGCTCGGACGCGTGATTGAAAAACAAGGAGAAAAAGAAACAGGGTCCGGTATGACCTTCCGAACGGCTGAAATTGAAGTGTATAATACACGGTTTTTCGGAATTCCGGGGTCCCGGAACAAAATTTTCCGGAAATCACAGAGAAAGTTACTCGGGTCAGATAAAGCGGCCACGCAAAGTTTGAGCACCAACGGAAGACATTTGGGGGTGCCGGTGTGCCACAAACCAGCATTCGCCGAAACTCGGATTATCGTGAAAAATGTGTTATAGCTCGTTATTTGAGACTGAAATCGAACAGGTTGATTCTGAAATGAGCTCGGACGCGTGATTGAAAAACAAAGAGAAAAAGAAACAGGGGCCGGTATGACCTTCCGAACGGCTGAAATTGAAGTGTATAATACACGGTTTTTCGGGATTCCGGGGTCCCGGAACAAAATTCTCCGGAATTCACATAGAAAGTTCCTCGGGTCAAATAAAGCGGCCATACAAAGTTTGAGCACTAACGGAAGACATTTAGGGGTGGCGGTGTGCCACAAACCATCATTCGCCGAAACTCAGATTATCGTGAAAAATGTGTTAAAGCTCGTTATTTGAGGCTGAAATCGAACAGGTTGATTCCTAAAAGGAGATTGGACGCGTGATTAAAGATACGGGAGAAAAAAAAAACAGGGTCCGGTACGACCTTCCGAACCCGCTTAAATTGAAGTGTAATACACGGTTTTTCGGGGTCTCGGAACAAAATTCTCCGGAAATCACAGAGCAAGTTCCACGGGTCAGATAGAGCGGCCACGCAAAGTTTGAGCACCAACGGAAGACATTTGGGGGTCTTAGGTGTGCCCACAAACCAGCTTTCGTCGAAACTCGGATTATCGTGAAAAATGTGTTAAAGCTCGTTATTTGAGACTGAAATCGAACAGGTTGATTCCTGAAATGAGCTCGGACGCGTGATTGAAAAACAAGGAGAAAAAGAAACAGGGTCCGGTATGACCTTCCGAACGGCTGAAATTGAAGTGTATAATACACAGTTTTTCGGGATTCCGGGGTCCCGGAACAAAATTCTCCGAAAATCACAGAGTAAGATCCTCGAGCCAGATAAAGCGGCCACACAAAGTTTGAGCACCAACGGAAGACATTTAGGGGTGCCGGTGTGCCACAAACCAGCATTCGCCGAAACTCGGATTATCGTGAAAAATGTGTTAAAGCTCGTTATTTGAGGCTGAAATCGAAAAGGTCATTCCTGAAATCGAACAGGTTGATTCCTTAAATGATCTCGGACGCGTGATTTAAAAACAAGGAGAAAAAGAAATAGGGTCCGGTATGACCTTCCGAACGGCTGAAATTGAAGTGTAAATATATAATACACGGTTTTTCGGGATTCCGGGGTCCCGGAACAAAATTCTCCGGAAATGACATAGAAAGTTCCTCGGGTCAGATAAATCGGCCACGCAAAGTTTGAGCCTCAACGGAAGATATTTGGGGGTGCCGGTGTGCCACAAACCAGCATTCGCCGAAACTCGGATTATCGTGAAAAATGTGTTAAAGCTCGTTATTTAAGGCTGAAATCGAACAAGTTGATTCATGAAATCGAACAGGTTGATTCCTTAAATGAGCTCGGATGCGTGATTGAAAAACGGGGACAAAAAGAAACAGGGTTGATACGACCTTACGAGCAAGTGAAAATGATGTGTATAATACACGGTTTTTCGGGATTCGGAGTCCGGAACAAAATTCTCCGAAATCACGAGAGAAAATTCCTCGGGTCGATAAAGCGGCCACGCAATGTTTGAGCACCGGCGGAAGACATTTGGGGGTGCCAGTGTGCCACAAACCAGCATTCGCCGAAACTCGGATTATCGTGAAAAATGTGTTAAAGCTCGTTATTTAAAGCTGAAATCGAACATGTTGATTCCTGAAATGAGCTCGGACGCGTGATTGAAAAACAAGGAGAAAAAAAAACAGGGTCCGGTATGACTTTCCGAACGGCTGAAATTGAAGTGTATAAATACACGGTTTTTCGGGATTACGTGGTCCCGGAACAAAATTCTCCGGAAATCATAGAGAAAGTTCCTCGGGTCAGATAAAGCGGCCACGCAATCCTTGAGCACCAACGGAAGACATTTGGGGGTGCGGTGTACCAAACCAAAGATTCGCCGAAACTCGGATTATCGTGAAAAATGTGTTAAAGCTCGTTATTTGAGGCTGAAATCGAACAGGTTGATTCCTGAAATCGAACAGGTTGATTCCTTAAATGAGCTCGGACGCGTGATTGAAAAACAGGGAGAAAAAGAAACAGTGTCCGGTACGACCTTCCGAACGGCTGAAATTGAAGTGTATAATACACGGTTTTTTAGGATCCCGGGGTCCCGGAACAAAATTCTCCGGAAATCACAGAGAAAGTTCCTCGGGTCAGATAAAGCGACCACGTAAAGTTTGAGCACAAACGGAAGACATTTGGGGGTGCCGGTGTCCCACAAACCAGCATTCGCCGAAACTCGGATTATCGTGAAAAATGTGTTAAAACTCGTTATTTGAGGCTGAAATCGAACAGGTTGATTCCTAAAATGAGCTCGGACGCGTGATTGAAAAACAGGAAGAAAAAAAACAGGTCCGATGACGACCTTCTAAACAATTTGAAATTGAAGTGTATAATACACGGTTTTTCGGGATTACGGGGTCCCGGAACAAAATTCTCCGGAAATCACAGAGAAAGTTCCTCGGGTCAGATAAAGCGGCCACGCAAAGTTTGAGCACCAACGGAAGACATTTGGGGGTACCAGTGTGCCACAAACCAGCATTCGCCGAAACTCGGATTATCGTGATAAATGTGTTAAAGCTCGTTATTTGAGACTGAAATCGAACAGGTTGACTCCTGAAATAAGCTCGGACGCGTTATTGAAAAACAGGGAGAAAAAGAAACAGGGTCCGGTATGACCTTCCGAACGGCTGAAATTGAAATGTATAATACACGGTTTTTCGGGATTCCGGGGTTCCGGAACAAAATTCTCCGAAAATCACAGAGAAAGTTCCTCGGGTCAGATAAAGCGGCCACGCAAAGTTTGAGAAACAACGGAAGACATTTGGGGGTGCCGGTGTGCCACAAACCAGCATTCGCCGAAACTCGGAATATCGTGAAAAATGTGTTAAAGCTCGTTATTTGAGGCTGAAATCGAACAGGTTGATTCCTTAAATGATCTCCGACGCGTGATTGAAAAACAAGGAGAAAAAGAAACAGGGTCCGATACGACCTTCCGAACGGCTGAAATTGAAGTGTATATACTTCCTCCATTCAACTCCACTCTACCATCTTTCCTTTTTCATCCATTCAATTCCACTCTACCTATTTCCTAAAAAGGAATGCCAAATGACCATTTTGTCCTCATATCCCATTATTTATTTACAATATTTGCCACTCATACCCCACTACTTCTACATCAAACTCCACCATTTTCCAGTCATACCCCACTTAATTACATTATACCCCATTATTTATTTACAATATTTTCCACCCAACCCCACCCTTCTTAATATTTGTGCAAAATACAAATAGGTAGAGTGGAGTTGAATGGAGGAAGTATATAATACACGGTTTTTCGGGATTCCGGGGTCTCGGAACAAAATTCTCCGGAAATCACATAGAAAGTTCCTCGGGTCAGATAAAGCGGCCACGCAAAGTTTGAGCACCAACGGAAGACATTTGGGGGTGCCGGTGTGCCACAAACCAGCATTCGCCGAAACTCGGATTATCGTGAAAAATGTGTTAAAGCTCGTTATTTTAGGCTGAAATCGAACATGTTGATTCCTGAAATCGAACAGGTTGATTCCTGAAATAAGCTCGGATGCGTGATTGAAAAACAGGGAGAAAAAGAAACAGGGTCCGGTACGACCTTCTGAACGGCTGAAAATGAAGTGTATAATACACGGTTTTCGGGAGTCCGGGGTCCCGGAACAAAATTCTCCGGAAATCACAGAGAAAATTCCCCAGGTCAGATAAAACGGCCACGCAAAGTTTGAGCACCAGCGAAAGACATTTGGGGGTGCCAGTGTGCCACAAACCAAAGATTCGCGAAACTCGGATTATCGTGAAAAATGTGTTAAAACTCGTTATTTGAGGCTGAAATCGAACATGTTGATTCTTGAAATGAGCTCGGACGCGTGATTGAAAAACAGGGAGAAAAACAAACAGTGGTCCGTTATGACTTTCGAACGGTGAAATTGAAGTGTATAAATACACGGTTTTTCGGGATTCCGGAACAAAATTCTCCGGAAATCATATAGAAAGTTCCTCGGGTCGATAAAGAGGCCACGCAATGTTTGAGCACCAACGGAAGACATTTGGGGTGCCGGTGTGCCACAAACCAAGATTCGCCGAAACTCGGATTATCGTGAAAAATGTGTTAAAGCTCGTTATTTGAGGTTGAAATCGAACAAAGTTGATTCCGAAATCGAACAGTTGATTCCTTAAATGAGCTCGGACGCGTGATTGAAAAATAGGGAGAAAAAGAAACGAGTGTCCGCATTTGCGACCTTCCGAACAGGTGAAATGAAGTGTATAATACACGGTTTTTTGGGATTAGGGGACCCGAACAAAATTCTCGGAAATCACGAGAGAAAGTTCCTCGGGTCGATAAAGCGGCCACGCAAAGTTTGAGCACCAACGGAAGACATTTGGGGGTCGGTGTACCCAAACCAACATTCGCCGAAACTCGGATTATCGTGAAAAATGTGTTAAAGCTCGTTATTTGAGACCGAAATCGAACAAGGTTGATTCTGAAATGAGCTCGGACGCGTGATTGAAAAACAAGGAGAAAAACAAATAGGGTCCGTTATGACTTTCCGAACGATTTGAAATTGAAGTGTATAAATACACGGTTTTTCGGGATTACGGGGTCCCGGAACAAAATTCTCGGAAATCATAGAGAAAGTTCCTCGGGTCGATAAAGCGGCCACGCAATGTTTGAGCACCAACGGAAGACATTTGGGGGTGCCGGTGTGCCACAAACCAGCATTCGCCGAAACTCGGATTATCGTGAAAAATGTGTTAAAGCTCGTTATTTTAGGCTGAAATCGAACATGTTGATTCTTGAAATCGAACAGGTTGATTCTTGAAATAAGCTCGGATGCGTGATTGAAAAACAGGGAGAAAAAGAAACAGTGGTCACGCGACCTTACGAGCAGCTGAAAATGAAGTGTATAATACACGGTTTTCGGGAGTCGGGTCCCGAACAAAATTCTCGGAAATCACAGAGAAAATTTCTCGGAGTCGGATAAAGCGGCCACGCAAAGTTTGAGCACCAGCGGAAGACATTTGGGGTGTGCCGGTGTGCCCAAACCAAAGATTCGCCGAAACTCGGATTATCGTGAAAAATGTGTTAAAACTCGTTATTTGAGGCTGAAATCGAACAGGTTGATTCCTAAAATGAGCTCGGACGCGTGATTGAAAAACAGGGAGAAAAAGAAAGAGGGTCCGGTACGACCTTCTAAACAGCTGAAATTGAAGTGTATAATACACGGTTTTTCGGGATTCCGGGGTCTCGGAACAAAATTCTCCGGAAATCACATAGAAAGTTCCTCGGGTCAGATAAAGCGGCCACGCAATGTTTGAGCACCAACGGAAGACATTTGGGGGTGCCGGTGTGCCACAAACCAGCATTCGCCGAAACTCGGATTATCGTGAAAAATGTGTTAAAGCTCGTTATTTGAGGCTGAAATCGAACATGTTGATTCCTGAAATGAGCTCGGACGCGTGATTGAAAAACAAGGAGAAAAACAAACAGGGTCCGTTATGACTTTCCGAACGGCTGAAATTGAAGTGTATAAATACACGGTTTTTCGGGATTACGGGGTCCCGGAACAAAATTCTCCGGAAATCATAGAGAAAGTTCCTCGGGTCAGATAAAGCGGCCACGCAATGTTTGAGCACCAACGGAAGACATTTGGGGGTGCCGGTGTGCCACAAACCAGCATTCGCCGAAACTCGGATTATCGTGAAAAATGTGTTAAAGCTCGTTATTTGAGACTGAAATCGAACAGGTTGACTCCTGAAATAAGCTCGGACGCGTTATTGAAAAACAGGGAGAAAAAGAAACAGGGTCCGGTATGACCTTCCGAACGGCTGAAATTGAAATGTATAATACACGGTTTTTCGGGATTACGGGGTTCCGGAACAAAATTCTCCGAAAATCACAGAGATAGTTCCTCGGGTCAGATAAAGCGGCCACGCAAAGTTTGAGAAACAACGGAAGACATTTGGGGGTGCCGGTGTGCCACAAACCAGCATTCGCCGAAACTCGGATTATCGTGAAAAATGTGTTAAAGCTCGTTATTTTAGGCTGAAATCGAACATGTTGATTCTTGAAATCGAACAGGTTGATTCTTGAAATAAGCTCGGATGCGTGATTGAAAAACAGGGAGAAAAAGAAACAGGGTCCGGTACGAGCTTCTGAACGGCTGAAAATGAAGTGTATAATACACGGTTTTTCGGGAGTCCGGGGTCCCGGAACAAAATTCTCCGGAAATCACAGAGAAAATTTCTCAGGTGAGATAAAGCGGCCACGCAAAGTTTGAGCACCAGCGGAAGACATTTGGGGGTGCCAGTGTGCCACAAACCAGCATTCGCCGAAACTCGGATTATCGTGAAAAATGTGTTAAAACATGTTATTTGAGGCTGAAATCGAACATGTTGATTCCTGAAATGAGCTCGGACGCGTGATTGAAAAACAAGGAGAAAAACAAACAGGGTCCGTTATGACTTTCCGAACGGCTGAAATTGAAGTGTATAAATACACGGTTTTTCGGGATTACGGGGTCCCGGAACAAAATTCTCCGGAAATCATAGAGAAAGTTCCTCTGTTCAGATAAAGCGGCCACACAATGTTTGAGCACCAACGGAAGACATTTGGGGGTGCGGTGTGTACAAACCCGATTCAGAAACTCGGATTATCGTGAAAAATGTGTTAAAGCTCGTTATTTGAGGTGAAATCGAACAGGTTGATTCCTGAAATCGAACAGGTTGATTCCTTAAATGAGCTCGGACGCGTGATTGAAAAACAGGAGAAAAAGAAACGATGTCGATGCACGACCTTCCGAACAGTGAAATTGAAGTGTATAATACACGGTTTTTAGGATCCCGGGGTCCCGGAACAAAATTCTCCGGAAATCACAGAGAAAGTTCCTCGGGTCAGATAAAGCGACCACGCAAAGTTTGAGCACCAACGGAAGACATTTGGGGGTGCCGGTGTCCCACAAACCAGATTCGCGAAACTCGGATTATCGTGAAAAATGTGTTAAAACTCGTTATTTGAGGCTGAAATCGAACAGTTGATTCCTGAAATGAGCTCGGACGCGTGATTGAAAAACAGGGAGAAAAAGAAACAGGTTCCGGTACGACCTTCTAAACAGTTGAAATTGAAGTGTATAATACACGGTTTTTCGGGATTACGGGGTCCCGGAACAAAATTCTCCGGAAATCACATAGAAAGTTCCTCGGGTCGGATAAAGCGGCCACGCAAAGTTTGAGCACCAACGGAAGACATTTGGGGGTACCGGTGTGCCACAAACCAAAGATTCGCGAAACTCGGATTATCGTGAAAAATGTGTTAAAGCTCGTTATTTGAGGCCGAAATCGAACAGTTGACTCTGAAATAAGCTCGGACGCGTTATTGAAAAACAGGAGAAAAAGAAACAGGGTCGGTATGACCTTCCGAACGGCTCAAATTGAAGTGTATAATACACGGTTTTCGGGATTAGGGTTAGGAACAAAATTCTCGAAAATCACGAGAGAAAGTTCCTCGGGTCGATAAAGCGCCACGCAAAGTTTGAGAAACAACGGAAGACATTTGGGGGTGCCGGTGTGCCACAAACCAAACATTCGCGAAACTCGAATATCGTTAAAAATGTGTTAAAGCTCGTTATTTGAGGCGAAATCGAACAGGTTGATTCCTTAAATGATCTCCGACGCGTGATTGAAAAACAAGGAGAAAAAGAAACAGGTCCGATCGACCTTCCGAACATTTGAAATTGAAGTGTATATACTTCCTCCATTCAACTCCACTCTACCATCTTTCCTTTTTCATCCATTCAATTCCACTCTACCTATTTCCTAAAAAGGAATGCCAAATGACCATTTTGTCCTCATATCCCATTACTTATTTACAATATTTGCCACTCATACCCCACTACTTCTACATCAAACTCTACCATTTTCCAGTCATACCCCACTTAATTATATTATACCCCATTATTTATTTACAATATTTTCCACCCAACCCCACCCTTCTTAATATTTGTGCAAAATACAAATAGGTAGAGTGGAGTTGAATGGAGGAAGTATATAATACACGGTTTTTCGGGATTCCGGGGTCTCTCAACAAAATTCTCCGGAAATCACATAGAAAGTTCCTCGGGTCAGATAAAGCGGCCACGCAAAGTTTGAGCACCAACGGAAGACATTTGGGGGTGCCGGTGTGCCACAAACCAAAGATTCGCGAAACTCGGATTATCGTGAAAAATGTGTTAAAGCTCGTTATTTTAGGCTGAAATCGAACATGTTGATTCCTGAAATCGAACAGGTTGATTCCTGAAATAAGCTCGGATGCGTGATTGAAAAACAGGGAGAAAAAGAAACAGGTCCGACGACCTTGAACGAGCAGTGAAAATGAAGTGTATAATACACGGTTTCCGGAGTCAGGGTCCGGAACAAAATTCTCCGGAAATCACAGAGAAAATTCCCCAGGTCAGATAAAACGGCCACGCAAAGTTTGAGCACCAGCGAAAGACATTTGGGGGTGCCAGTGTGCCACAAACCAGCATTCGCCGAAACTCGGATTATCGTGAAAAATGTGTTAAAACTCGTTATTTGAGGCTGAAATCGAACATGTTGATTCCTGAAATGAGCTCGGACGCGTGATTGAAAAACAAGGAGAAAAACAAACAGGGTCCGTTATGACTTTCCGAACAATTTGAAATTGAAGTGTATAAATACACGGTTTTTCGGGATTACGGGGTCCCGGAACAAAATTCTCCGGAAATCATAGAGAAAGTTCCTCGGGTCAGATAAAGAGGCCACGCAATGTTTGAGCACCAACGGAAGACATTTGGGGGTGCCGGTGTGCCACAAACAAGCATTCGCCGAAACTCGGATTATCGTGAAAAATGTGTTAAAGCTCGTTATTTGAGGTCGAAATCGAACAAAGTTGATTCCGAAATCGAACAGGTTGATTCCTTAAATGAGCTCGGACGCGTGATTGAAAAATAGGGAGAAAAAAAAAAGTGTCCGCATTTACGACCTTCCGAACACTAGGAAATTGAAGTGTATAATACACGGTTTTTGGGATTCGGGGTCCCGGAACAAAATTCTCCGGAAATCGAGAGAAAGTTCCTCGGGTCGAGATAAAGCGGCCACGCAAAGTTTGAGCACCAACGAGAAGACATTTGGGGTGCGGTGTGCCACAAACCAAAGATTCGCCGAAACTCGGATTATCGTGAAAAATGTGTTAAAGCTCGTTATTTGAGACTGAAATCGAACATGTTGATTCCTGAAATGAGCTCGGACGCGTGATTGAAAAACAAGGAGAAAAACAAAAACGGTCCGTTATGACTTTCGAACGGTGAAATTGAAGTGTATAAATACACGGTTTTTCGGGATTACGGGGTCCCGGAACAAAATTCTCCGGAAATCATAGAGAAAGTTCCTCGGGTCAGATAAAGCGGCCACGCAATGTTTGAGCACCAACGGAAGACATTTGGGGGTGCCGGTGTGCCACAAACCAGCATTCGCCGAAACTCGGATTATCGTGAAAAATGTGTTAAAGCTCGTTATTTGAGACTGAAATCGAACAGGTTGACTCCTGAAATAAGCCCGGACGCGTTATTGAAAAACAGGGAGAAAAAGAAACAGGGTCCGGTATGACCTTCCGAACGGCTGAAATTGAAATGTATAATACACGGTTTTTCGGGATTACGGGGTTCCGGAACAAAATTCTCCGAAAATCACAGAGATAGTTCCTCGGGTCAGATAAAGCGGCCACGCAAAGTTTGAGAAACAACGGAAGACATTTGGGGGTGCCGGTGTGCCACAAACCAGCATTCGCCGAAACTCGGATTATCGTGAAAAATGTGTTAAAGCTCGTTATTTTAGGCTGAAATCGAACATGTTGATTCTTGAAATCGAACAGGTTGATTCTTGAAATAAGCTCGGATGCGTGATTGAAAAACAGGGAAAAAAGAAACAGGGTCCGGTACGACCTTCTGAACGGCTGAAAATGAAGTGTATAATACACGGTTTTTCGGGAGTCCGGGGTCCCGGAACAAAATTCTCCGGAAATCACAGAGAAAATTTCTCAGGTGAGATAAAGCGGCCACGCAAAGTTTGAGCACCAGCGGAAGACATTTGGGGGTGCCGGTGTGCCACAAACCAGCATTCGCCGAAACTCGGATTATCGTGAAAAATGTGTTAAAACTCGTTATTTGAGGCTGAAATCGAACATGTTGATTCCTGAAATGAGCTCGGACGCGTGATTGAAAAACAGGGAGAAAAACAAACAGGTCCGTTATGACTTTCCGAACGGTGAAATTGAAGTGTATAAATACACGGTTTTTCGGGATTACGGGGTCCCGGAACAAAATTCTCCGGAAATCATAGAGAAAGTTCCTCTCCGGTCGGATAAAGCGGCCACGCAATGTTTGAGCACCAACGGAAGACATTTGGGGGTGCGGTGTACAAACCAAAGATTCGCGAAACTCGGATTATCGTGAAAAATGTGTTAAAGCTCGTTATTTGAGGTGAAATCGAACAGGTTGATTCCTGAAATCGAACAGGTTGATTCCTTAAATGAGCTCGGACGCGTGATTGAAAAACGGGGAGAAAAAGAAACGATGTCCTGCGACCTTCCGAACGGTACCAAATTGAAGTGTATAATACACGGTTTTGGGATTCGGGGTCCCGGAACAAAATTCTCGGAAATCACGAGAGAAAGTTCCTCGGGTCGATAAAGCGGCCACCCAAAGTTTGAGCACCAACGGAAGACATTTGGGGGTGCAGGTGTGCCACAAACCAAAGATTCGCGAAACTCGGATTATCGTGAAAAATGTGTTAAAACTCGTTATTTGAGGCTGAAATCGAACAGGTTGATTCCTAAAAAGAGCTCGGACGCGTGATTGAAAAACAGGGAGAAAAAGAAACAGGGTCCGGTACGACCTTCTAAACAGCTGAAATTGGTGTATAATACACGGTTTTTCGGGATTACGGGGTCCCGGAACAAAATTCTCCGGAAATCACAGAGAAAGTTCCTCGGGTCAGATAAAGCGGCCACGCAAAGTTTGAGCACCAACGGAAGACATTTGGGGGTGCCGGTGTGCCACAAACCAGCATTCGCCGAAACTCGGATTTTCGTGAAAAATGTGTTAAAGCTCGTTATTTGAGACTGAAATCGAACAGGTTGACTCCTGAAATAAGCTCGGACGCGTTATTGAAAAACAGGGAGAAAAAGAAACAGGGTCCGGTATGACCTTCCGAACGGCTGAAATTGAAGTGTATAATACACGGTTTTCCGGGGTTCCGGAACAAAATTCTCCGAAAATCACAGAGAAAGTTCCTCGGGTCAGATAAAGCGGCCACGCTAAGTTTGAGAAACAACGGAAGACATTTGGGGGTGCCGGTGTGCCACAAACCAGCATTTGCCGAAACTCGGAATATCGTGAAAAATGTGTTAAAGCTCGTTATTTGAGGCTGAAATCGAACAGGTTGATTCCTTAAATGATCTCCGACGCGTGATTGAAAAACAAGGAGAAAAAGAAACAGGGTCCGGTACGACCTTCCTGAACGGCTGAAATTGAAGTGTATATATATAATACACGGTCTTTCGGGATTCCGGGGTCTCGGAACAAAATTCTCCGGAAATCACATAGAAAGTTCCTCGGGTCAGATAAAGCGGCCACGCAAAGTTTGAGCACCAACGGAAGACATTTGGGGGTGCCGGTGTGCCACAAACCAGCATACGCCGAAACTCGGATTATCGTGAAAAATGTGTTAAAGCTCGTTATTTTAGGCTGAAATCGAACATGTTGATTCCTGAAATCGAACAAGTTGATTCGTTAAATGAGCTCGGACGCGTGATTGAGAAACAGGGAGAAAATTAAATAGGGTCCGGTACGACCTTTCGAACGGCTGAAATTGAAGTGTATAATACACGGTTTTTCGGGATTCCGGGGTCCCGGAACAAAATTCTCCGGAAATCACATAGAAAGTTCCTCGGGTCAGATAAAGCGACAACGCAAAGTTTGAGAACCAACGGAAGACATTTGGGGGTGCCGGTGTGCCACAAACCAGCATTCGCCGAAACTCAGATTATCGTGAAAAATGTGTTAAAGCTCGTTATTTGAGGCTGAAATCGAACAGGTTGATTCCTGAAATGAGCTCGGACGCGTGATTGAAAAACCGGGAGAAAAAGAAACAGGATCCGGTACGACCTTCCGAACGGCTTAAATTGAAGTGTAATACACGGTTTTTCGGGATTTCGGGGTCCTGGAACAAAATTCTCCGAAAATCACATAGAAAGCTCCTCGGGTCAAATAAAGCGGCCATACAAAGTTTGAGCACCAACGGAAGACATTTAGGGGTGCCGGTGTGCCACAAACCAGCATTCGCCGAAACTCAGATTATCGTGAAAAGTGTGTTAAAGCTCTTTATTTGAGGCTGAAATCGAACAGGTTGATTCCTAAAAGGAGATTGGACGCGTGATTGAAAAACAAGGAGAAAAAGAAACAGGGTCCGGTATGACCTTCCGAACGGCTGAAATTGAAGTGTATAATACGATTTTTCGGATTCCGGTCCGGAACAAAATTCTCCGAAAATCACAGAGTAAGATCCTCGGGCCAGATAAAGCGGCCACGCAAAGTTTGAGCAACAACGGAAGACATTTAGGGGTGCCGGTGTGCCACAAACCAGCATTCGCCGAAACTCGGATTATCGTGAAAAACGTGTTAAAGCTCGTTATTTGAGGCTGAAATCGAAAAGGTCATCCCTGAAATCGAACAGGTTGATTCCTTAAATGATCTCGGACGCGTGATTGAAAAACAAGGAGAAAAAGAAATAGGGTCCGGTATGACCTTCCGAACGGCTGAAATTGAAGTGTAAATATATAATACACGGTTTTTCGGGATTCCGGGGTCCCGGAACAAAATTCTCCGGAAATCACATAGAAAGTTCCTCGGGTCAGATAAAGCGGCCACGCGAAGTTTGAGCAGCAATGGAAGACATTTGGGAGTGCCGAAGTGCCACTAACCAGCATTCGCCGAAACTCGGATTATCGTGAAAAATGTGTTAAAGCTCGTTATTTGAGACTGAAATCGAACAGGTTGATTTCTGAAATGAGCTCGGACGCGTGATTGAAAAACAAGGAGAAAAAGAAACAGGGTCCGGTATGACCTTCCGAACGGCTGAAATTGAAGTGTATAATACACAGTTTTTCGGGATTCGGGGTCCCGAACAAAATTCTCGAAAATCACAGAGTAAGATCCTCGGGCCAGATAAAGCGGCCACGCAAAGTTTGAGCAACAACGGAAGACATTTAGGGGTGCCGGTGTGCCACAAACCAGCATTCGCCGAAACTCGGATTATCGTGAAAAACGTGTTAAAGCTCGTTATTTGAGGTGAAATCGAAAAGGTCATCCCCGAAATCGAACAGGTTGATTCCTTAAATGATCTCGGACGCGTGATTGAAAAACAAGGAGAAAAAGAAATAGGGTCCGGTATGACCTTCCGAACGGCTGAAATTGAAGTGTAAATATATAATACACGGTTTTTCGGGATTCCGGGGTCCCGGAACAAAATTCTCCGAAAATCACAGAGTAAGATCCTCGGGCCAGATAAAGCGGCCACGCAAAGTTTGAGCAACAACGGAAGACATTTAGGGGTGCCGGTGTGCCACAAACCAGCATTCGCCGAAACTCGGATTATCGTGAAAAACGTGTTAAAGCTCGTTATTTGAGGCTGAAATCGAAAAGGTCATCCCTGAAATCGAACAGGTTGATTCCTTAAATGATCTCGGACGCGTGATTGAAAAACAAGGAGA
Organism: Silene latifolia; assembly: GCF_048544455.1. Classification (NCBI taxonomy): domain Eukaryota; kingdom Viridiplantae; phylum Streptophyta; class Magnoliopsida; order Caryophyllales; family Caryophyllaceae; genus Silene; species Silene latifolia. The sequence continues at coordinate 4,308,597 of NC_133537.1, read as the reverse complement.
AAAAGAAATAGGGTCCGGTATGACCTTCCGAACGGCTGAAATTGAAGTGTAAATATATAATACACGGTTTTTCGGGATTCCGGGGTCCCGGAACAAAATTCTCCGGAAATCACATAGAAAGTTCCTCGGGTCAGATAAAGCGGCCACGCGAAGTTTGAGCAGCAACGGAAGACATTTGGGAGTGCCGAAGTGCCACTAACCAGCATTCGCCGAAACTCGGATTATCGTGAAAAATGTGTTAAAGCTCGTTATTTGAGACTGAAATCGAACAGGTTGATTTCTGAAATGAGCTCGGACGCGTGATTGAAAAACAGGGAGAAAAAGAAACAGGGTCCGGTATGACCTTCCGAACGGCTGAAATTGAAGTGTATAATACACAGTTTTTCGGGATTCCAGGGTCCCGGAACAAAATTCTCCGAAAATCACAGAGTAAGATCCTCGGGCCAGATAAAGCGGCCACGCAAAGTTTGAGCAACAACGGAAGAAATTTAGGGGTGCCGGTGTGCCACAAACCAGCATTCGCCGAAACTCGGATTATCGTGAAAAACGTGTTAAAGCTCGTTATTTGAGGCTGAAATCGAAAAGGTCATCCCTGAAATCGAACAGGTTGATTCCTTAAATGATCTCGGACGCGTGATTGAAAAACAAGGAGAAAAAGAAATAGGGTCGGTATGACCTTCCGACGGTGAAATTGAAGTGTATAATACACGGTTTTTGGTCAGGGTCCCGGAACAAAATTCTCCGGAAATCACTAAGAAAGTTACTCGGGTCAGATAAAGCGGCCACGCAAAGTTTGAGCACCAACGGAAGACATTTGTGGGTGCCAGTGCGCCACAAACCAGCATTCACCGAAACTCGGATTATCGTAAAAAATGTGTTAAAACTCGTTATTTGAGGTTGAAATCGAACAGGTTGATTCCTGAAATGAGCTCGGACGCGTGATTGAAAAACAGGGAGAAAAATAAACAGGTGGTCCGGTACGACCTTCCGAACATTTGAAATTGAAGTGTATAATACACGGTTTTTCGGGATTCCGGGGTCCCGGAACAAAATTCTCCGGAAATCACATAGAAAGTTCCTCGGGTCAGATAAAGCGGCCACGCGAAGTTTGAGCAGCAACGGAAGACATTTGGGAGTGCCGAAGTGCCACTAACCAGCATTCGCCGAAACTCGGATTATCGTGAAAAATGTGTTAAAGCTCGTTATTTAAGGCTGAAATCGAACAAGTTGATTCATGAAATCGAACAGGTTGATTCCTTAAATGAGCTCGGACGCTTGATTGAAAAACAGGGAGAAAAAGAAACAGGGCCCGGTACGACCTTCCGAACGGCTGAAATTGAAGTGTATAATACACGGTTTTTCGGGATTCCGGGGTCCCGGAACAAAATTCTCCGGAAATCACATAGAAAGTTCCTCGGGTCAGATAAAGCGGCCATACAAAGTTTGAGCACCAACGGAAGACATTTGGGGGTGCCGGTGTGCCACAAACCAGCATTCGCCGAAACTCAAATTATCGTGAAAAATGTGTTAAAGCTCGTTATTTGTGACTGAAATCGAACAGGTTGATTCCTGAAATAAGCTCGGATGCGTGATTGAAAAACAGGGAGAAAAAGAAACAGGGTCTAGTACGACCTTCTCAACGGCTGAAAATGAAGTGTATAATACACGGTTTTTCGGGATTCCGGAGTCCCGGAACAAAATTCTCCGGAAATCACAGAGAAAATTCCTCGGGTCAGATAAAGCGGCCACGCAAAGTTTGAGCACCAACGGAAGACATTTGGGGGTGTCAGTGTGCCACAAACCAGCATTCGCCGAAACTCGGATTATCGTGAAAAATGTGTTAAACCTCGTTATTTGAGGCTGAAATCGAACATGTTGATTCCTGAAATGAGCTCGGACGCGTGATTGAAAAACAAGGAGAAAAAGAAACAGGGTCCGGTATGACTTTCCGAACGGCTGAAATTGAAGTGTATAAATACACGGTTTTTCGGGATTACGGGGTCCCGGAACAAAATTCTCCGGAAATCATAGAGAAAGTTCCTCGGGTCAGATAAAGCAGCCACGCAATGTTTGAGCACCAACGGAAGACATTTGGGGGTGCCGGTGTGCCACAAACCAGCATTCGCCGATACTCGGATTATCGTGAAATATGTGTTAAAGCTCGTTATTTGAGGCTGAAATCGAACAGGTTGATTCCTGAAATCGAACAGGTTGATTCCTTAAATGAGCTCGGACGCGTGATTGAAAAACAGGGAGAAAAAGAAACAGTGTCCGGTACGACCTTCCGAACGGCTGAAATTGAAGTGTATAATACACGGTTTTTTGGGATTCCGGGGTCCCGGAACAAAATTCTCCGGAAATCACATAGAAAGTTCCTCGGGTCAGATAAAGCGGTCACTCAAAGTTTGAGCACCAATGGAAGACATTTGGGGGTGCCGGTGTGCCACAAACCAAAGATTCGCGAAACTCGGATTATCGTGAAAAAAATATGTTAAAGCTCGTTATTTGAGGTCAAATCGAACAGGTTAATTCTGAAATGAGCTCGGACGCGTGATTGAAAAACAGGGAGAAAAAGAAACAGTGGTCCAGACGACCTTCCGAACGGCGAAATTGAAGTGTATAATACACGGTTTTCGGGATTAGGAGTCCGGAACAAAATTCTCAGGAAATCACATAGAACGTTCCTCGGGTCAGATAAAGCGGTCACTCAAAGTTTGAGCACCAACGGAAGACATTTGGGGGTGCCGGTGTGCCACAAACCAGGATTCGCCGAAACTCGGATTATCGTGAAAAATGTGTAAAAGCTCGTTATTGGAGGTTGAAATCGAACAGGTTGATTTCTGAAATGAACTCGGACGCGTGATTGAAAAACCGGCAGAAAAAGAAACAGGGTCCGGTACGACCTTCCGAACGGGCTTAAATTGAAGTGTAATACACGGTTTTTCGGGATTCCGGGGTCCCGGAACAAAATTCTACGGAAATCACAGAGAATGTTCCTCGGGTCAGATAAAGCGGCCAAGCAAAGTTTGAGCATCAACAGAAGACATTTGGGGGTGTCGGTGTGCCACAAACCAGCATTCGCAGAAACTCGGATTATCGTGAAAAATGTGTTAAATCTCGTTATTTGAGACTGAAATCGAACAAGTTGATTCCTGAAATGAGCTCGGATGCGTGATTGAAAACAGGAGAAAAAAAAAGAGTCCCATTTGCGACCTTCTGAACGGCTGAAATTGAAGTTTATAATACACGGTTTTTCGGGATTCCGGGGTCATAAAATTCTCCGGAAATCACACAGAAAGTTCATCGGGTCAGATAAAGCGGCCACGCAAAGTTTGAGCACCAACGGAAGACATTTGGGGGTGCCGATGTGCCACAAACCAGCATTCGCCGAAACTCGGATTATCGTGAAAAATGTGTTAAAGCACGTTATTTGAGGCTGAAATCGAACATGTTGATTCCTGAAATGAGCTCGGACGCATGAGTGAAAAACAAGGAGAAAAAGAAACAGGGTCCGGTATGACTTTCCGAACGGCTGAAATTGAAGTGTATAAATACACGGTTTTTTGGGATTACGGGGTCCCAGAACAAAATTCTCCGGAAATCATAGAGAAAGTTCCTCGGATCAGATAAAGCGGCCACGCAATGTTTGAGCACCAACGGAAGACATTTGTGGGTGCCGGTGTGCCACAAACCAGCATTCGCCGAAACTCGGATTATCGTGAAAAATGTGTTAAAGCTCGTTATTTGAGGTTGAAATCGAACAGGTTGATTCCTTAAATGAGCTCGGACGCGTGATTGATAAACAGGGAGAAAAAAAACGAGTGTCGATACGACCTTCCGAACGGTGAAAATGAAGTGTATAATACGGTTTTCGGGATTAAAGTCCCGGAACAAAATTCTCCGGAAATCACATAGAACGTTCCTCGGGTCAGATAAAGTGGTCACTCAAAGTTTCAGCACCAACGGAAGACATTTGGGGGTGCCGGTGTGCCACAAACCAGGATTCGCCGAAACTCGGATTATCGTGAAAAATGTGTTAAAGCTCGTTATTGGAGGTTGAAATCGAACAGGTTGATTCCTGAAATGAGCTCGGACGCGTGATTGAAAAACCGGCAGAAAAAGAAACAGGGTCCGGTACGACCTTCCGAACGGCTTAAATAGAAGTGTAATACACGGTTTCGGGATTAGGGGTCCGAACAAAATTCTACCGAAATCACGAGAGAATGTTCCTCGGGTCGATAAAGCGGCCACGCAAAGTTTGAGCATCAACGGAAGACATTTGGGGGTGTCGGTGTGCCACAAACCAAAGATTCGCGAAACTTCGGATTATCGTGAAAAATGTGTTAAATCTCGTTATTTGAGACGAAATCGAAACAGTTGATTCGAAATGAGCTCGGATGCGTGATTGAAAAACAGGGAGAAAAAGAAACAGAGTCCGGTACGACCTTCTGAACGTCTGAAATTGAAGTGTATAATACACGGTTTTTCGGGATTCCGGGGTCATAAAATTCTCCGGAAATCACAGAGAAAGTTCCTCGGGTCAGAAAAGCGGCCACGCAAAGTTTGAGCACCAACGGAAGACATTTGGGGGTGCCGATGTGCCACAAACCAGCATTCGCCGAAACACGGATTATCGTGAAAAATGTGTTAAAGCACGTTATTTGAGGCTGAAATCGAACATGTTGATTCTTGAAATGAGCTCGGACGCGTAATTGAAAAAAAGGAGAAAAAGAAACAGGGTCCGGTATGACTTTCCGAACGGCTGAAATTGAAGTGTATAAATACACGGTTTTTCGGGATTCCGGGATCCCGGAACAAAATTCTCCGGAAATCATAGAGAAAGTTCCTCGGGACAGATAAAGCGGCCACGCAAAGTTTGAGCACCAACGGAAGACATTTGGGGGTGTCGGTGTGCCACAAACCAGCATTCGCTGAAACTCGGATTATCGTGAAAAATGTGTTAAAGCTCGTTATTTGAGGCTGAAATCGAATAGGTTGATTTCTTAAATGAGCTCGAACGCGTGATTGAAAAACAGGGAGAAAAAGAAACAGAGTCCGATACGACCTTCCGAACGGCTCAAATTGAAGTGTATAATACACGGTTTTTCGGGATTACGGGGTCCCGGAACAAAATTCTCCGGAAATCATAGAGAAAGTTCCTCGGGTCGATAAAGCTGCCGCCACGCAATGTTTGAGCACCAACGGAAGACATTTGGGGGTGCCGGTGTGCCACAAACCAAAATTCGCCGAAACTCGGATTATCGTGAAAAATGTGTTAAAGCTCGTTATTTGATTTGAAATCGAACAAAGTTGATTTCTGAAATCGAACAGTTGATTCCTTAAATGAGCTCGGACGCGTGATTGAAAAACAGGAGGAAAAAAACAAGATTGTCTAATTACGACCTTCCGACGGTGAAATTGAAGTGTATAATACACGGTTTTTGGGATTAAGGGTCCCGGAACAAAATTCTCAGAAATCACATAGAAAGTTCCTCGGGTCAGATAAAGCGGTCACTCAAAGTTTGAGCACCAACGGAAGACATTTGGGGGTGCGGTGAGCACAAACCAAAGATTCGCCAGAAACTCGGATTATCGTGAAAAATGTGTTAAAGCTCGTTATTTGAGGTGAAATCGAACAGGTTAATTCTGAAATGAGCTCGGACGCGTGATTGAAAAACAGGGAGAAAAAGAAATGTGGGGGTCAGTACGACCTTCCGAACAGCTGAAATTGAAGTGTATAATACACGGTTTTTCGGGATACCGGGGTCCCGGAACAAAATTCTCCGAAAATCACATAGAAAGTTCCTCGGGTCAGATAAAGCGGTCACTCAAAGGTTGAGCACCAACGGAAGACATTTGGGGGTGCCGGTGTGCCACAAACCAGCATTCGCCGAAACTCGGATTATCGTGAAAAATGTGTTAAAGCTCGTTATTTGAGGCTGAAATCGAACAGGTTAATTCCTGAAATGAGCTCGGACGCGTGATTGAAAAACAGGGAGAAAAAAAAACAGGGTCTGGTACGACCTTCCGAACGGCTGAAATTGAAGTGTATAATACACGGTTTTTCGGAATTCCGGGGTCCCGGAACAAAATTCTCCGGAAATCACAGAGAAAGTTCCTCGGGTCAGATAAAGCGGCCACGCAAAGTTTGAGCTCCAACGGAAGACATTTGTGGGTGCCGGTGTGCCACAAACCTGCATTCGCCGAAACTCGGATTATCGTGAAAAATGTGTTAAAGCACGTTATTTGAGGCTGAAATCGAACATGTTGATTCTTAAAATAAGCTCGGACGCGTGATTGAATAACAAGGAGAAAAAGAAACAGGGTCTGGTACGACCTTCTAAATGACTTAAATTGAAGTGCATAATACACGGTTTTTCGGGATTCCGGGGTCCCGGATCAAAATTCTCCGGAAATCACATAGAAAGTTCCTCGGGTCAGATAAAGCGGCCACGCAAAGTTTGAGCACCAACGGAAGTTTTTTGGGGGTGCCGGTGAGCCACAAACCAGGATTCGCCGAAACTCGGATTATCGTGAAAAATGTGTTAAAGCTCGTTATTGGAGGTTGAAATCGATCAGGTTGATTCCTGAAATGAGCTCGGAAGCGTGATTGAAAAACCGGCAGAAAAAGAAACAGGGTCCGGTACGACCTTCCGAACGGCTTAAATTGAAGTGTAATACACGGTTTTCAGATTCGGGGGTCCGGAAAAAATTCTCCGGAAATCACAGAGAAAGTTCCTCGGGTCAGATAAAGTGGCCACGCAAATTTTGAGCACCAACGGAAGACATTTGGGGGTGTTGGTGTGCCACAAACCAGCATTCGCAGAAACTCGGATTATCGTGAAAAATGTGTTAAATCTCGTTATTTGAGACTGAAATCGAACAGGTTGATTCCTGAAATGACCTCGGATGTGTGATTGAAAAACAGGGAGAAAAAGAAAGCAGTCGGTTCGACCTTACGAGCAGCTGAAATTGAAGTGTATAATACACGGTTTTTCGGGATTCGGGGTCCCGCACAAAATTCTCCGGAAATCACATAGAAAGTTCCTCGGGTCGAATAAAGCGGCCACGCAAAGTTTGAGCACCAACGGAAGACATTTGGGGGTGCCGGTGTGCCTGACAAACCAAAGATTCGCCGAAACTCGAATTATCGTGAAAAATGTGTTAAAGCACGTTATTTGAGGCTGAAATCGAACATGTTGATTCCTGAAATGAGCTCGGACGCGTGATTGAAAAACAAGGAGAAAAAGAAACAGGTCGGTATGACTTTCCGAACGGTGAAATTGAAGTGTATAAATACACGGTTTTTCGGGATCCCGGAACGAAATTCTCGGAAATCATAGAGAAAGTTCCTCGGGTCGATAAAGCGGCAACGCAAAGTTTGAGCACCAACGGAAGACATTTGGGGGTGCGGTGTGCCAAAAACCAGCATTATTTGAAACTCGGATTATCGTGAAAAATGTGTTAAAGCTCGTTATTTAAATTTGAAATCGAACAGGTTGATTCCTGAAATCGAACAGAGTTGATTCCTTAAATGAGCTCGGATGCGTGATTGAAAACAGGAGAAAAATAAACAGTCCAGCACGACCTTCCGAACATTTGAAATTGAAGTGTATAATACACGGTTTGCCGGGATTAGGGTCCGGAACAAAATTTTTCCGGAAATCACATAGAAAGTTCCTCGGGTCAGATAAAGCGGCCACGCAAAGTTTGAGCACCAACGGAAGACATTTGGGCGTGCGGTGTGCCAAACCAAAGATTCGCCAAAACTCGGATTATCGTGAAAAATGTGTTAAAGCTCGTTATTTGAGGTGAAATCGAACATGTTGATTCCTGAAATGAGCTCGGACGCGTGATTGAAAAACAAGGAGAAAAAAAAGAGGGTCCGGTATGACTTTCGAGCAGTTTGAAATTGAAGTGTATAAATACACGGTTTCGGGATTCCGGGATCCCGGAACAAAATTCTCCGGAAATCATAGAGAAAGTTCCTCGGGACAGATAAAGCGGCCACGCAAAGTTTGAGCACCAACGGAAGACATTTGGGGGTGTCGGTGTGCCACAAACCAAAGATTATTTGAAACTCGGATTATCGTGAAAAATGTGTTAAAGCTCGTTATTTGAGGTTAAATCGAATAGGTTGATTTCTTAAATGAGCTCGAACGCGTGATTGAAAAACAGGGAGAAAAAGAAACAGAGTCCGATACGACCTTCCGAACGGCTCAAATTGAAGTGTATAATACACGGTTTTTCGGGATTACGGGGTCCCGGAACAAAATTCTCCGGAAATCATAGAGAAAGTTCCTCGGGTCAGATAAAGCGGCCACGCAATGTTTGAGCACCAACGGAAGACATTTGGGGGTGCGGTGTGTACCCAAACCAAGATTCGCCGAAACTCGGATTATCGTGAAAAATGTGTTAAAGCTCGTTATTTGAGGCTGAAATCGAACAGGTTGATTTCTGAAATCGAACAGGTTGATTCCTTAAATGAGCTCGGACGCGTGATTGAAAAACAGGGAGGAAAAGAAACGAGTGTCGATTACGACCTTCCGAATTTGAAATTGAAGTGTATAATACACGGTTTTTGGGATTAGGGGTCCCGGAACAAAATTCTCAGGAAATCACATAGAAAGTTCCTCGGGTCAGATAAAGCGGTCACTCAAAGTTTGAGCACCAACGGAAGACATTTGGGGGTGCGGTGAGCCAAACCAAAGATTCGCGAAACTCGGATTATCGTGAAAAATGTGTTAAAGCTCGTTATTTGAATTTTGAAATCGAACAGGTTAATTCTGAAATGAGCTCGGACGCGTGATTGAAAAACAGGGAGAAAAAGAAACAGGGTCGTCGACCTTCCGAAGTGAAATTGAAGTGTATAATACACGGTTTTCGGATACCAGGGGTCCCGGAACAAAATTCTCGAAAATCACATAGAAAGTTCCTCGGGTCAGATAAAGCGGTCACTCAAAGGTTGAGCACCAACGGAAGACATTTGGGGGTGCCGGTGTGCCACAAACCAGCATTCGCCGAAACTCGGATTATCGTGAAAAATGTGTTAAAGCTCGTTATTTGAGGTGAAATCGAACAGGTTAATTCCTAAATGAGCTCGGACGCGTGATTGAAAAACAGGAGAAAAAAAAGTGTCAGTACGACCTTCCGAACGGTGAAATTGAAGTGTATAATACACGGTTTTTCGGAATTCCGGGGTCCCGGAACAAAATTCTCCGGAAATCACAGAGAAAGTTCCTCGGGTCAGATAAAGCGGCCACGCAAAGTTTGAGCTCCAACGGAAGACATTTGTGGGTGCCGGTGTGCCACAAACCTGCATTCGCCGAAACTCGGATTATCGTGAAAAATGTGTTAAAGCACGTTATTTGAGGCTGAAATCGAACATGTTGATTCTTAAAATAAGCTCGGACGCGTGATTGAATAACAAGGAGAAAAAGAAAGTGGCAGTACGACCTTCTAAATGACTTAAATTGAAGTGCATAATACACGGTTTTCGGGATTAGGGGTCCGGATCAAAATTCTCAGGAAATCACATAGAAAGTTCCTCGGGTCGGATAAAGCGGCCACGCAAAGTTTGAGCACCAACGGAAGATTTTTGGGGGTGCCGGTGAGCCACAAACCAGGATTCGCCGAAACTCGGATTATCGTGAAAAATGTGTTAAAGCTCGTTATTGGAGGTTGAAATCGATCGAGTTGATTCTGAAATGAGCTCGGAAGCGTGATTGAAAAACCGCGAGAAAAGAAACAGGTCCGTACGACCTTCCGAACGGCTTAAATTGAAGTGTAATACACGGTTTTCAGATTCGGGGTCCCGGAAAAAATTCTCGGAAATCACGAGAGAAAGTTCCTCGGGTCGGATAAAGTGGCCACGCAAATTTTGAGCACCAACGGGAGACATTTGGGGGTGTTGGTGTGCCACAAACCAAAGATTCGTGAAACTCGGATTATCGTGAAAAATGTGTTAAATCTCGTTATTTGAGATTGAAATCGAACAAAGTTGATTCACGAAATGACCTCGGATGTGTGATTGAAAAACGAGGAGAAAAAGAAACAGTCGGTTCGACCTTACGAACGGCTGAAATTGAAGTGTATAATACACGGTTTTCGGGATTCCGGGGTCTCGGAACAAAATTCTCCGGAAATCACATAGAAAGTTCCTCGGGTCAGATAAAGCGGCCACGCAAAGTTTGAGCACCAACGGAAGACATTTGGGGGTGCCGGTGTGCCACAAACCAGCATTCGCCGAAACTCGAATTATCGTGAAAAATGTGTTAAAGCACGTTATTTGAGGCTGAAATCGAACATGTTGATTCCTGAAATGAGCTCGGACGCGTGATTGAAAAACAAGGAGAAAAAGAAACAGGGTCCGGTATGACTTTCCGAACGGCTGAAATTGAAGTGTATAAATACACGGTTTTTGGGATTCAAAGGATCCCGGAACGAAATTCTCGGAAATCATAGAGAAAGTTCCTCGGGTCGATAAAGCGGCAACGCAAAGTTTGAGCACCAACGGAAGACATTTGGGGGTGCGTGTGTACCAAACCAAAGATTATTTGAAACTCGGATTATCGTGAAAAATGTGTTAAAGCTCGTTATTTAAGGTGAAATCGAACGGGTTGATTCCTGAAATCGAACAGGTTGATTCCTTAAATGAGCTCGGATGCGTGATTGAAAAACAGGGAGAAAAATAAACAGGGTCCGGTACGACCTTCCGAACGGCTGAAATTGAAGTGTATAATACACGGTTTTTCGGGATTCCGGGGTCCCGGAACAAAATTTTTCCGGAAATCACATAGAAAGTTCCTCGGGTCAGATAAAGCGGCCACGCAAAGTTTGAGCACCAACGGAAGACATTTGGGCGTGCCGGTGTGCCACAAACCAGCATTCGCCAAAACTCGGATTATCGTGAAAAATGTGTTAAAGCTCGTTATTTGAGGCTGAAATCGAACATGTTGATTCTTGAAATGAGCTCGGACGCGTAATTGAAAAACAAGGAGAAAAAGAAACAGGGTCCGGTATGACTTTCGACATTTGAAATTGAAGTGTATAAATACACGGTTTTGGGATTTAAGGATCCGGAACAAAATTCTCCGGAAATCATAGAGAAAGTTCCTCGGGACAGATAAAGCGGCCACGCAAAGTTTGAGCACCAACGGAAGACATTTGGGGGTGTCGGTGTGCCACAAACCAGCATTCGCTGAAACTCGGATTATCGTGAAAAATGTGTTAAAGCTCGTTATTTGAGGCTGAAATCGAATAGGTTGATTTCTTAAATGAGCTCGAACGCGTGATTGAAAAACAGGGAGAAAAAGAAACAGAGTCCGATACGACCTTCCGAACGGCTCAAATTGAAGTGTATAATACACGGTTTTTCGGGATTACGGGGTCCCGGAACAAAATTCTCCGGAAATCATAGAGAAAGTTCCTCGGGTCAGATAAAGCGGCCACGCAATGTTTGAGCACCAACGGAAGACATTTGGGGGTGCCGGTGTGCCACAAACCAGCATTCGCCGAAACTCGGATTATCGTGAAAAATGTGTTAAAGCTCGTTATTTGAGGTGAAATCGAAACAGGTTGATTTCTGAAATCGAACAGGTTGATTCCTTAAATGAGCTCGGACGCGTGATTGAAAAACAGGGAGGAAAAGAAACAGTGTCCGGTACGACCTTCCGAACGGCTGAAATTGAAGTGTATAATACACGGTTTTTTGGGATTCCGGGGTCCCGGAACAAAATTCTCAGGAAATCACATAGAAAGTTCCTCGGGTCAGATAAAGCGGTCACTCAAAGTTTGAGCACCAACGGAAGACATTTGGGGGTGCCGGTGAGCCACAAACCAGCATTCGCCGAAACTCGGATTATCGTGAAAAATGTGTTAAAGCTCGTTATTTGAGGCTGAAATCGAACAGGTTAATTCCTGAAATGAGCTCGGACGCGTGATTGAAAAACAGGAGAAAAAAAAGCGGGGTCAGTCGACCTTCGAGCAAATTTGAAATTGAAGTGTATAATACACGGTTTTTCGGGATACCGGGGTCCCGGAACAAAATTCTCCGAAAATCACATAGAAAGTTCCTCGGGTCAGATAAAGCGGTCACTCAAAGGTTGAGCACCAACGGAAGACATTTGGGGGTGCCGGTGTGCCACAAACCAGCATTCGCCGAAACTCGGATTATCGTGAAAAATGTGTTAAAGCTCGTTATTTGAGGTGAAATCGAACAGGTTAATTCCTGAAATGAGCTCGGACGCGTGATTGAAAAACAGGGAAAAAAAACGAGTGCAGTACGACCTTCCGAACGGCTGAAATTGAAGTGTATAATACACGGTTTTTCGGAATTCCGGGGTCCCGGAACAAAATTCTCCGGAAATCACAGAGAAAGTTCCTCGGGTCAGATAAAGCGGCCACGCAAAGTTTGAGCTCCAACGGAAGACATTTGTGGGTGCCGGTGTGCCACAAACCTGCATTCGCCGAAACTCGGATTATCGTGAAAAATGTGTTAAAGCACGTTATTTGAGGCTGAAATCGAACATGTTGATTCTTAAAATAAGCTCGGACGCGTGATTGAATAACAAGGAGAAAAAGAAACAGGGTCTGGTACGACCTTCTAAATGACTTAAATTGAAGTGCATAATACACGGTTTTTCGGGATTCCGGGGTCCCGGATCAAAATTCTCCGGAAATCACATAGAAAGTTCCTCGGGTCAGATAAAGCGGCCACGCAAAGTTTGAGCACCAACGGAAGTTTTTTGGGGGTGCCGGTGAGCCACAAACCAGGATTCGCCGAAACTCGGATTATCGTGAAAAATGTGTTAAAGCTCGTTATTGGAGGTTGAAATCGATCAGGTTGATTCCTGAAATGAGCTCGGAAGCGTGATTGAAAAACCGGCAGAAAAAGAAACAGGGTCCGGTACGACCTTCCGAACGGCTTAAATTGAAGTGTAATACACGGTTTTTCAGGATTCCGGGGTCCCGGAAAAAAATTCTCCGGAAATCACAGAGAAAGTTCCTCGGGTCAGATAAAGTGGCCACGCAAATTTTGAGCACCAACGGAAGACATTTGGGGGTGTTGGTGTGCCACAAACCAGCATTCGCAGAAACTCGGATTATCGTGAAAAATGTGTTAAATCTCGTTATTTGAGACTGAAATCGAACAGGTTGATTCCTGAAATGACCTCGGATGTGTGATTGAAAAACAGGGAGAAAAAGAAACAGAGTCCGGTTCGACCTTCTGAACGGCTGAAATTGAAGTGTATAATACACGGTTTTTCGGGATTCCGGGGTCACAAAATTCTCCGGAAATCACAGAGAAAGTTCCTCGGGTCAGATAAAGCGGCCACGCAAAGTTTGAGCACCAACGGAAGACATTTGGGGTGCGGTGTACCCAAACCAAAGATTCGCCGAAACTCGAATTATCGTGAAAAATGTGTTAAAGCACGTTATTTGAGGCTGAAATCGAACATGTTGATTCTGAAATGAGCTCGGACGCGTGATTGAAAAACAAGGAGAAAAAAAACAGGTCCGGTATGACTTCCGAACATTTGAAATTGAAGTGTATAAATACACGGTTTTCGGGATTAGGGATCCGAACGAAATTCTCGGAAATCATAGAGAAAGTTCCTCGGGTCGAGATAAAGCGGCAACGCAAAGTTTGAGCACCAACGGAAGACATTTGGGGTGCCGGTGTGCCACAAACCAAAGATTATTTGAAACTCGGATTATCGTGAAAAATGTGTTAAAGCTCGTTATTTAAATTTGAAATCGAGCAGGTTGATTCGAAATCGAACAGTTGATTCCTTAAATGAGCTCGGATGCGTGATTGAAAAACGGGGAGAAAAATAAACAGGTCAGATACGACCTTCCGAGCGGTGAAATTGAAGTGTATAATACACGGTTTTCGGGATTCGGGGTCCCGGAACAAAATTTTTCCGGAAATCACATAGAAAGTTCCTCGGGTCAGATAAAGCGGCCACGCAAAGTTTGAGCACCAACGGAAGACATTTGGGCGTGCCGGTGTGCCACAAACCAGCATTCGCCAAAACTCGGATTATCGTGAAAAATGTGTTAAAGCTCGTTATTTGAGGTTGAATCGAACAGGTTGATTTCTGAAATGAACTCGGACGCGTGATTGAAAAACGAGGAGAAATAGAAAACGTGGTCGGTATGACCTTCGAAGCGAAATTTGAAATTGAAGTGTATATAATACACTGTTTTTCGGGATTCCGGGGTCCCGGAACAAAATTCTCCGGAAATCACAGAGAAAGTTCTTCGGGTCCGATAAAGAGGCAACGCAAAGTTTGAACACCAACGGAAGACATTTGGGGGTGTCGGTGTGCCACAAACCAGCATTCGCCGAAACTCGGATTATCGTGAAAAATGTGTTAAAGCTCGTTATTTGAGGCTGAAATCGAACAGGTTGATTCCTGAAATTGTAAAGGTTGATTCCTTAAATGAGGTCGGACGCGTGATTGAAAAATAGGGAGAAAAAGAAACAGGGTCCGATACGACCTTTCGAACGGCTGAAATTGAAGTGTATAATACATGGTTTTTCGGGATTCCGGGGTCCTGGAACAAAATTCTCCGGAAATCACAGAGAAAGTTCCTCGGGTCAGATATAGCGGCCACGCAAAGTTTGAGCACCAACGGAAGACATTTGGGGGTGTCGATGTGCCATAAACCAGCATTCGCATAAACTCGGATTATCGTGAAAAATGTGTTAAATCTCGTTATTTGAGACTCAAATCGAACAGGTTGATTCCTGAAATTAGCTCGGATGCATGATTGAAAAACAGGGAGAAAAAGCGAGTCAGACGACCTTCTGAACGGCTGAAATTGAAGTGTATAATACACGGTTTTTCGGGATTCCGGGGTCATAAAATTCTCCGGAAATTACAGAGAAAGTTCCTCGGGTCAGATAAAGCGGCCACGCAAATTTTGAGCACCAACGGAAGACATTTGGGGGTCCGATGTACCCACAAACCAGCATTCGCCGAAACTCGGATTATCGTGAAAAATGTGTTAAAGCACGTTATTTGAGGCTGAAATCGAACATGTTGATTCCTGAAATGAGCTCGGACGCGTGATTGAAAAACAAGGAGAAAAAAAAACAGGGTCCGGTATAACTTTCCGAACGGCTGAAATTGAAGTGTATAAATACACGGTTTTTCGGGATTCGGGATCCGGAACAAAATTCTCGGAAGTCATAGAGAAAGTTCCTCGGGTCGGATAAAGCGGCCACGCAAAGTTTGAGCACCAACGGAAGACATTTGGGGGTGCCGGTGTACCACAAACCAAGCATTATTGAAACTCGGACTATCGTGAAAAATGTGTTAAAGCTCGTTATTTGGTGAAATCGAACAGGTTGATTCTGAAATTGTAAAGGTTCATTCCTTAAATGAGGTCGGACGCGTGATTGAAAAACGAGAGAAAAAAAACAGTGGTCCGATCGACCTTCCGAAGGTGAAATTGAAGCGTATAATACACGGTTTTCGGGATTAGGGGTCTGGAACAAAATTCTCCGGAAATCACAGATAAAGTTCCTCGGGTCAGATAAAGCGGCCACGCAAAGTTTGAGCACCAACGGAAGACATTTGGGGGTGTCGATGTGCCATAAACCAGCATTCGCATAAACTCGGATTATCGTGAAAAATGTGTTAAATCTCGTTATTTGAGACTGAAATCGAACAGGTTGATTCCTGAAATGAGCTCGGATGCGTGATTGAAAAACAGGGAGAAAAAGAAACAGAGTCCGGTACGACCTTCTGAACGGCTGAAATTGAAGTGTATAATACACGGTTTTTCGGGATTCCGGGGTCATAAAATTCTCCGGAAATCACAGAGAAAGTTCCTCGGGTCAGATAAAGCGGCCACGCAAAGTTTGAGCATCAACGGAAGAAATTTGGGGGTGCCGGTGAGCCACAAACCAGGATTCGCCGAAACTCGGATTATCGTGAAAAATGTGTTAAACCTCGTTATTGGAGGTTGAAATCGAACAGGTTGATTCCTGAAATGAGCTCGGACGCGTGATTGAAAAACCGGCAGAAAAAGAAACAGGGTCCGGTACGACCTTCCGAACGGCTTAAATTGAAGTGTAATACACGGTTTTTCGGGATTCCGGGGTCCGGAAAAAAATTCTCCGGAAATCACAGAGACAGTTCCTCGGGTCAGATAAAGCGGCCACGCAAAGTTTGAGCACCAACGGAAGACATTTGGGGGTGTCGGTGTGCCACAAACCAGCATTCGCAGAAACTCGGATTATCGTGAAAAATGTGTTAAATCTCGTTATTTGAGACTGAAATCGAACAGGTTGATTCCTGAAATGAGCTCGGATGCGTGATTGAAAAACAGGGAGAAAAAAAAGCAGTCGGTTCGACCCGGCGGCTGAAATTGAAGTGTATAATACACGGTTTTCGGGATTAGGGGTCACAAAATTCTCGGAAATCACGAGAGAAAGTTCATCGGGTCGAGATAAAGCGGCCACGCAAAGTTTGAGCACCAACGGAAGACATTTGGGGGTCGGTGTGCCACAAACCAGCATTCGCCGAAACTCGGATTATCGTGAAAAATGTGTTAAAGCACGTTATTTGAGGCTGAAATCGAACATGTTGATTCCTGAAATGAGCTCGGACGCGTGATTGAAAAACAAGGAGAAAAATAAACAGGGTCCGGTATGACTTTCCGAACGGCTGAAATTGAAGTGTATAAATACATGGTTTTCGGGATTCCGGGATCCCGGAACAAAATTCAACGGAAATCATAGAGAAAGTTCCTCGGGTCAGATAAAGCGGCCACGCAAAGTTTGAGCACCAACGGAAGAAATTTGGGGGTGCCGGTGTGCCACAAACCAGCATTCGCTGAAACTCGGATTATCGTGAAAAATATGTTAAAGCTCGTTATTTGAGGCTGAAATCGAACAGGTTGATTCCTTAAATGAGCTCGGATGCGTGATTGAAAAATAGGGAGAAAAATAAACAGGGTCCGGTACGACCTTCCGAACGGCTGAAATTGAAGTGTATAATACACGGTTTTCGGGATTCGGGGTCCGGAACAAAATTTTTCCGGAAATCACATAGAAAGTTCCTCGGGTCGGATAAAGCGGCCACGCAAAGTTTGAGCACCAACGGAAGACATTTGGGGGTCTTGCGGTGTGCCTACAAACCAAGATTCGCCAAAACTCGGATTATCGTGAAAAATGTGTTAAAGCTCGTTATTTGAGGCTGAAATCGAACAGGTTGATTCCTGAAATTAGCTTGGACGCGTGATTGAAAAATAGGGAGAAATAGAAACAGGGTCCGGTATGACCTTCCGAACGGCTGAAATTGAAGTGTATAATACACGGTTTTTCGGGATTCCGGGGTCCCGGAACAAAATTCTCCGGAAATCACAGAGAAAGTTCTTCGGGTCCGATAAAGAGGCAACGCAAAGTTTGAGCACCAACGGAAGACATTTGGGGGTGTTGGTGTGCCACAAACCAGCATTCGCCGAAACTCGGATTATCGTGAAAAATGTGTTAAAGTTCGTTATTTGAGGCTGAAATCGAACAGGCTGATTCCTGAAATCACACATGTTGATTCCTTAAATGAGCGCGGACGCGCGATTGAAAAACGGGGAGAAAAAGAAACAGGGTCCGGTACGACCTTCCGAACGGCTGAAATTGAAGTGTATAATACACGGTTTTTCGGGATTCAGGGGTTCTGGAACAAAATTCTCCGGAAATCACATAGTAAGTTCCTCGAGTCGGATAAAGCGGCCACGCAAAGTTTGAGCACCAACGGAAGACATTTGGGGGTGCCGGTGTGCCTGAAAACCGTGATTCGCGAAACTCGGATTATCGTCAAAAATGTGTTAAAGCTCGTTATTTGAGGCTGAAATCGAACAGGTTGATTCCTAAAATTGAAAAGGTTGATTCCTTAAATGAGCTCGGACGCGTGATTGAAAAACAGGAAGAATAAGAAACAGGTTCCGATACGACCTTCCGAACGTCTGAAATTGAAGTGTATAATACACGGTTTTTCGGGATTCCGGGGTCCCGGAAAAAAATTCTCCGGAAATCACAGAAAAGTTTCTCGGGTCAGATAAAGAGGCCACGCAAAGTTTGAGCACCAACAGAAGAAATTTGGGGGTGCCGGTGTGCCACAAACCAGTATTCGCCGAAACTCGGATTATCGTGAAAAATGTGTTAAAGCTCGTTATTTGAGGCTGAAATCGAACAGACTGATTCCTGAAATCGAACAGGTTGATTCCTTAAATGAGCTCGGACGGGTGATTGAAAATCGGAGAGAAAAAGAAACAGGGTCCGGTACGACCTTCCGAACGGCTGAAATTGAAATGTATAATACACGGTTTTCGAGTAGGGGTCCGGAACAAAATTCTCGGAAATCACGAGAGAAAGTTCCTCGGGTTAGATAAAGCGGCCACGCAATGTTTGAGCACCAACGGAAGTCATTTGGGGGTGCCGGTGTGCCACAAACCAGCATTCGCCGAAACTCGAATTATCGTGAAAAATGTGTTAAAGCTTGTTATTTGAGGCTGAAATCGAACAGGTTGATTCCTGAAATTGTAAAGGTTGATTCCATAAATGAGCTCGGACGCGTGATTGAAAAACAGGGAGAAAAAGAAACAGAGTCTGATACGACCTTCCGAACGGCTGAAATTGAAGTGTATAATACACGGTTTTTCGGAATTCCGGGGTCCCGGAACAAAATTCTCCGGAAATCACAGAGAAAGGTCCTCGGGTCAGATAAAGCGGCCACGCAAAGTTTGAGCACCAACGGAAGACATTTGGTGGTGTCGATATGCCATAAACCAGCATTCGCATAAACTCGGATTATCGTGAAAAATGTGTTATCTCGTTATTTGAGACTGAAATCGAACAGGTTGATTCCTGAAATGAGCTCAGATGCGTGATTGAAAAACAGGGAGAAAAAGAAACAGGGTGCGGTACGACCTTCCGAACGGCTGAAATTGAAGTGTATAATACACGGTTTTTCGTGATTCCGGAGTCCCGGAACAAAGTTCTCCGGAAATCATAGAGAAAGTTCTTCGGGTCCGATAAAGAGGCCACGCAAAGTTTGAGCACCAACGGAAGACATTTGGGGGTGCCAGTGTGCCACAAACCAGCATTCGCCGAAACTCGGATTATCGTGAAAAATGTGTTAAAGCACGTTATTTGAGGCTGAACTCGAACATGTTGATTCCTGAAATGAGCTCGGACGCGTGATTGAAAAACAAGGAGAAAAAGAAATAGGGTCCGGTATGACTTTCCGAACGGCTGAAATTGAAGTGTATAAATACACGGTTTTTCGGGATTCCGGGATCCCGGAACAAAATTTTCCGGAAATCACATAGAAAGTTCCTCGGGTCAGATAAAGCGGCCACGCAAAGTTTGAGCACCAACGGAAGACATTTGGGGGTGCCAATGTGCCACAAACCAGCATTCGCCGAAACTCGGATTATCGTGAAAAATGTGTTAAAGCACGTTATTTGAGGCTGAAATCGAACATGTTGATTCCTGAAATGAGCTCGGACGCGTGATTGAAAAACAAGGAGGAAAAGAAATAGGGTCCGGTATGACTTTCCGAACGGCTGAAAATGAAGTGTATAAATACACGGTTTTCGGGATTAGGGATCCGGAACAAAATTCTCGGAAATCACATAGAAAGTTCTCGGGTCGGATAAAGCGGCCACGCAAAGTTTGAGCACCAACGAAAGACATTTGGGGGTGCCGGTGTACAAACCAAGCATTCGCCGAAACTCGGATTATCGTGAAAAATGTGTTAAAGCTCGTTATTTTTGAAATCGAACAGGTTGATTCTTGAAATGAGCTCGGACGCGTGATTGAAAAACAGGAGAAAAAGAAACGGGGTCCGCTATGACCTTCCGACAGGCAATTTGAAATTGAAGTGTATAATACACGGTTTTCGGGATTCGGGGTCCGGAACAAAATTCTCGGAAATCACATAGAAAGTTCTTGGTAGATAAAGAGGCCACGCAAAGTTTGACCACCAACGGAAGACATTTGGGGGTGCCGGTGTGCCACAAACCAACATATGCCGAAACTCGGATTATCGTGAAAAATGTGTTAAAGCTCGTTATTTGAAATTTGAAATCGAAAGTTGATTCTGAAATGAGCTCGGACGCGTGATTGAAAAACGAGGAGAAATAGAAACGGTCGGTATGACCTTCCGAACGGAAATTTGAAATTGAAGTGTATAATACACGGTTTTTGGGATTCGGGTCCGGAACAAAATTCTCGGAAATCACGAGAGAAAGTTCTTGGTCCGATAAAGAGGCCACGCAAAGTTTGAGCACCAACGGAAGACATTTGGGGGTGCCGGTGTGCCACAAACCAGCATTCGCCGAAACTCGGATTATCGTGAAAAATGTGTTAAAGCTCGTTATTTGAGGCTGAAATCGAACAGGTTGATTCCTGAAATGAGCTCGGACGCGTGATTGAAAAACCGGGCGAAATAGAAATAGGGTCCGGTATGACCTTCCGAACGGCTGAAATTGAAGTTTATAATACACGGTTTTTCGGGATTCCGGGGTCCCGGAACAAAATTCTCCGGAAATCACAGAGAATGTTCTTCGGGTCCGATAAAGAGGCCACACAAAGTTTGAGCACCAACGGAAGACATTTGGGGTGCCGGTGTGCCACAAACCAGCATTCGCCGAAACTCGGATTATCGTGAAAAATGTGTTAAAGCTCGTTATTTGAGGTTGAAATCGAACAGGTTGATTCCTGAAATCGAACAGGTTGATTCCTGAAATGAGCTCGGACGCGTGATTGAAAAACGGGAGAAAAATAAACGGGGTCAGTCGACCTTCGAACGGTGAAATTAAAGTGTTTAATACACGGTTTTCGGGATTCGGGTTCCCGGAACAAAATTCTCCGGAAATCACATAGAAAGTTCTTCGGGTCAGATAAAGCGGCCACGCAAAGTTTGAGCACCAACGGAAGACATTTGGGGGTGCCGGTGTGCCACAAACCAGCATTCGCCGAAAATCGGATTATCGTGAAAAATGTGTTAAAACTCGTTATTTGAGACTGAAATCGAACAGGTTGATTCTTGAAATGAGCTCGGACGCGTGATTGAAAAACGAGGAGAAAAAAAACGGGGTCGTCGACCTTCGAGCGGTGAAATTGAAGTGTATAATACACGGTTTTCGGGATTAGGGGTCCGGAACAAAATTTTCCGGAAATCACGAAAAGTTTCTCGGGTCGGATAAAGCGGCCACGCAAAGTTTGAGCACCAACGGAAGAAATTTGGGGGTGCCGGTGTGCCACAAACCGGCATATCCGAAACTCGGATTATCGTGAAAAATGTGTTAAAGCTCGTTATTTGAAATTGAAATCGAACAGGATGATTCTTGAAATGAGCTCGGACGCGTGATTGAAAAACAAGGAGAAATAGAAACGAGGGTCGCTATGACCTTCGAACGTCGAAATTGAAGTGTATAATACACGGTTTTCGGGATTCCGGGGTCCCGGAACAAAATTCTCCGAAAATCACAGAGAAAGTTCTTCGGGTCCGATAAAGAGGCCACGCAAAGTTTGAGCACCAACGGAAGACATTTGGGGGTGCCGGTGTGCCACAAACCAACATATGCCGAAACTCGGATTATCGTGAAAAATGTGTTAAAGCTCGTTATTTGAGGCTGAAATCGAACAGGTTGATTCCTGAAATGAGCTCGGACGCGTGATTGAAAAACAGGAAGAAATAGAAACAGGGTCCGGTATGACCTTGAGCAGTGAAATTGAAGTGTATAATACACGGTTTTTCGGGATTCCGTGTCCCGGAACAAAATTCTCCGGAAATCACAGAGAAAGTTCTTCGGGTCCGATAAAGAGGCAACGCAAAGTTTGAGCACCAACGGAAGACATTTGGGGGTGCCGGTGTGCCACAAACCAGCATTCGCCGAAACTCGGATTATCGTGAAAAATGTGTTAAAGCTCGTTATTTGAGGCTGAAATCGAACAGGTTGATTCCTGAAATGAGCTCGGACGCGTGATTGAAAAACCGGGCGAAATAGAAATGGTGGTCCGACGACCTTCCGAACAATTTGGAATTGAAGTGTATAATACACGGTTTTCGGGATTCGGGGTCTCGGAACAAAATTTTCCGGAAATCACGAGAAAAGTTTCTCGGGTCGAGATAAAGCGGCCACGCAAAGTTTGAGCACCAACGGAAGACATTTGGGGGTGCCGGTGTGCCACAAACCAAAGATTCGCGAAACTCGGATTATCGTGAAAAATGTGTTAAAGCTCGTTATTTGAGGTTGAAATCGAACAGGTTGATTCTGAAATTGAAAAGGTTGATTCCTTAAATGAGCTCGGACGCGTGATTGAAAAACGGGGAGAAAAAGAAACGAGGTCAGTCGACCTTACGAGCAGTGAAATTGAAATGTATAATACACGGTTTTCGGGATTCGGAGGTCCGGAACAAAATTCTCGGAAATCGAGAGAAAGTTCCTCGGGTCGAGATAAAGCGGTCACGCAAAGTTTGAGCACCAACGGAAGACATTTGGGGGTGCCGGTGTGCCACTAACCGACGATTCGCGAAACTCGGATTATCGTGAAAAATGTGTTAAAGCACGTTATTTGAGGTTGAAATCGAACAGGTTGATTCTGAAATGAGCTCGGACGCGTGATTGAAAAACAAGGAGAAAAAAAACGGGGTCCGGTAGGACCTTCCGAACATTTGAAATTGAAGTGTATAATACACGGTTTTCGGGATTCAGGGGTCCCGGAACAAAATTCTCCGTAAATCACATAGAAAGTTCCTCGGGTCGGATAAAGCGGCCACGCAAAGTTTGAGCACCAACGGAAGACATTTGGGGGTGCCAATGTGCCCAAACCCGGCATTCGCAGAAACTCGGATTATCGTGAAAAATGTGTTAAAGCACGTTATTTGAGGGTGAAATCGAACAGGTTGATTCCTGAATGAGCTCGGACGCGTGATTGAAAAACAAGGAGAAAAAGAAATAGGGTCGGTATGACTTTCCGAGCAGTGAAAATGAAGTGTATAAATACACGGTTTTTCGGGATTCGGGATCCGGAACAAAATTCTCGGAAATCACATAGAAAGTTCCTCGGGTCGGATAAAGCGGTCACGCAAAGTTTGAGCACCAACGGAAGACATTTGGGGGTGCCGGTGTGCCACTAACCAAACGTTCGCCAGAAACTCGGATTATCGTGAAAAATGTGTTAAAGCACGTTATTTGAGGCTGAAATCGAACATGTTGATTCTTGAAATGAGCTCGGACGCGTGATTGAAAAACAGGGAGAAAAAGAAACGGTCGTACGACCTTCCGAGCATTTGAAATTGAAGTGTATAATACACGGTTTTTCGGGAGTCCGGGGTCCCGGAACAAAATTCTCCGGAAATCACAGAGAAAGTTCCTCGGGTTAGATAAAGCGGCCACGCAATGTTTGAGCACCAACGGAAGTCATTTGGGGGTGCCGGTGTGCCACAAACCAGCATTCGCCGAAACTCGAATTATCGTGAAAAATGTGTTAAAGCTTGTTATTTGAGGCTGAAATCGAACAGGTTGATTCCTGAAATTGTAAAGGTTGATTCCTTAAATGAGCTCGGACGCGTGATTGAAAAACAGGGAGAAAAAGCGAGTCCGATACGACCTTCCGAACGGCAATTTGAAATTGAAGTGTATAATACACGGTTTTGAATTCGGGGTCCGGAACAAAATTCTCCGGAAATCACAGAGAAAGGTCCTCGGGTCAGATAAAGCGGCCACGCAAAGTTTGAGCACCAACGGAAG
Organism: Silene latifolia; assembly: GCF_048544455.1. Classification (NCBI taxonomy): domain Eukaryota; kingdom Viridiplantae; phylum Streptophyta; class Magnoliopsida; order Caryophyllales; family Caryophyllaceae; genus Silene; species Silene latifolia. Next base: position 4,284,822 of record NC_133537.1, on the reverse strand, counting down.
ACATTTGGTGGTGTCGATATGCCATAAACCAGCATTCGCATAAACTCGGATTATCGTGAAAAATGTGTTATCTCGTTATTTGAGACTGAAATCGAACAGGTTGATTCCTGAAATGAGCTCAGATGCGTGATTGAAAAACGAGGAGAAAAAAAAACGGGTGCGGTACGACCTTACGAACGGCTGAAATTGAAGTGTATAATACACGGTTTTCGGGATTCGGTGTCCGGAACAAAATTCTCGGAAATTACGAGAGAAAGTTTCTCGGGTCGGATAAAGCGGTCACGCAAAGTTTGAGCACCAACGGAAGACATTTGGGGGTGTAGGTGTGCCACAAACCAACATATCTTAGAAACTCGGATTATCGTGAAAAATGTGTTAAAGCTCGTTATTTGAGGCTGAAATCGAACAGGTTGATTCTGAAATGAGCTCGGACGCGTGATTGAAAAACAGGGAGAAATAGAAACAGGTCGGTATGACCTTAACATTTGAAATTGAAGTGTATAATACACGGTTTTCGGGATTCGGGTTCCCGGAACAAAATTCTCGGAAATCACGAGAGAAAGTTCTTGGTCCGATAAAGAGGCAACGCAAAGTTTGAGCACCAACGGAAGACATTTGGGGGTGCCGGTGTACCCAAACCAAAGCATTCGCAGAAACTCGGATTATCGTGAAAAATGTGTTAAAGCTCGTTATTTGATGTTGAAATCGAACAGGTTGATTCTTGAAATGAGCTCGGACGCGTGATTGAAAAACCGGGAGAAATAGAAACAGGTCGTACGACCTTCCGAACAATTTGAAATTGAAGTGTATAATACACGGTTTTCGGGATTCGGGGTCTCGGAACAAAATTTTCGGAAATCACGAGAAAAGTTTCTCGGGTCGGATAAAGCGGCCACGCAAAGTTTGAGCACCAACGGAAGACATTTGGGGGTGCGGTGTGCCCAAACCAAAGATTCGCGAAACTCGGATTATCGTGAAAAATGTGTTAAAGCTCGTTATTTGAGGCTGAAATCGAACAGGTTGATTCCTGAAATTGAAAAGGTTGATTCCTTAAATGAGCTCGGACGCGTGATTGAAAAACAGGGAGAAAAAGAAACAGGGTCAGTCGCCCTTACGAACGAAGTGAAATTGAAATGTATAATACACGGTTTTCGGGATTCGGAGGTCCGGAACAAAATTCTCCGGAAATCACGAGAAAGTTCCTCGGGTCAGATAAAGCGGTCACGCAAAGTTTGAGCACCAACGGAAGACATTTGGGGGTGCGGTGTGCCACTAACAAAGATTCGCGAAACTCGGATTATCGTGAAAAATGTGTTAAAGCACGTTATTTGAGGTTGAAATCGAACAGGTTGATTCTGAAATGAGCTCGGACGCGTGATTGAAAAACAAGGAGAAAAAGCGAGGTCGGTAGGACCTTCCGAACGGCTGAAATTGAAGTGTATAATACACGGTTTTTCGGGATTCCGGGGTCCCGGAACAAAATTCTCCAGAAATCACATAGAAAGTTCCTCGGGTCAGATAAAGCGGCCACGCAAAGTTTGAGCACCAACGGAAGACATTTGGGGGTGCCAATGTGCCACAAACCAGCATTCGCCGAAACTCGGATTATCGTGAAAAATGTGTTAAAGCACGTTATTTGAGGCTGAAATCGAACATGTTGATTCCTGAAATGAGCTCGGACGCGTGATTGAAAAACAAGGAGGAAAAGAAATAGGGTCCGGTATGACTTTCCGAACGGCTGAAAATGAAGTGTATAAATACACGGTTTTTCGGGATTCCGGGATCCCGGAACAAAATTCTCCGGAAATCACATAGAAAGTTCCTCGGGTCAGATAAAGCGGTCACGCAAAGTTTGAGCACCAACGGAAGACATTTGGGGGTGCCGGTGTGCCACTAACCAGCATTCGCCGAAACTCGGATTATCGTGAAAAATGTGTTAAAGCACGTTATTTGAGGCTGAAATCGAACATGTTGATTCCTGAAATGAGCTCGGACGCGTGATTGAAAAACAAGGAGAAATAGAAACAGGGTCCGCTATGACCTTCCGAACGTCTGAAATTGAAGTGTATAATACACGGTTTTTCGGGATTCCGGGGTCCCGGAACAAAATTCTCCGGAAATCACAGAGAAAGTTCTTCGGGTCCGATAAAGAGGCCACGCAAAGTTTGAACACCAACGGAAGACATTTGGGGGTGCCGGTGTGCCACAAACCAACATATGCCGAAACTCGGATTATCGTGAAAAATGTGTTAAAGCTCGTTATTTGAGGCTGAAATCGAACAGGTTGATTCCTGAAATGAGCTCGGACGCGTGATTGAAAACAGGAAGAAATAGAAACTTGGTCCGGTATGACCTTCCGAACAATTTGAAATTGAAGTGTATAATACACGGTTTTTCGGGATTCGGGTGTCCCGGAACAAAATTCTCCGGAAATCACGAGAGAAAGTTCTTTGGTCCGATAAAGAGGCAACGCAAAGTTTGAGCACCAACGGAAGACATTTGGGGTGCGGTGTGCCCAAACCAAAGATTCGCCGAAACTCGGATTATCGTGAAAAATGTGTTAAAGCTCGTTATTTGAGGTGAAATCGAACAGGTTGATTCCTGAAATGAGCTCGGACGCGTGATTGAAAAACCGGGCGAAATAGAAACTTGGTCCGTACGACCTTCCGAAATTTGAAATTGAAGTGTATAATACACGGTTTTCGGGATTCGGGGTCTCGGAACAAAATTTTCCGGAAATCACGAAAATTTCTCGGGTCCGATAAAGCGGCCACGCAAAGTTTGAGCACCAACGGAAGACATTTGGGGGTGCCGGTGTGCCACAAACCCAAGCATTCGCGAAACTCGGATTATCGTGAAAAATGTGTTAAAGCTCGTTATTTGGTGAAATCGAACGGGTTGATTCTGAAATTGAAAAGGTTGATTCCTTAAAATGAGCTCGGACGCGTGATTGAAAAACGGAGAGAAAAAGAAACGAGGTCGTACGACCTTCGAACAATTTGAAATTGAAATGTATAATACACGGTTTTTCGGGATTCGGAGGTCCCGGAACAAAATTCTCCGGAAATCACAGAGAAAGTTCCTCGGGTCAGATAAAGCGGTCACGCAAAGTTTGAGCACCAACGGAAGACATTTGGGGGTGCCGGTGTGCCACTAACCGACGATTCGCGAAACTCGGATTATCGTGAAAAATGTGTTAAAGCACGTTATTTGAGGTTGAAATCGAACAGGTTGATTCTGAAATGAGCTCGGACGCGTGATTGAAAAACAAGGAGAAAAAAAAGGGTCGGTAGGACCTTCCGAAATTGAAATTGAAGTGTATAATACACGGTTTTCGGGATTAGGGGTCCCGGAACAAAATTCTCGAAATCACATAGAAAGTTCCTCGGGTCGGATAAAGCGGCCACGCAAAGTTTGAGCACCAACGGAAGACATTTGGGGGTGCCAATGTGCCCAAACCAAAGCATTCGCCGAAACTCGGATTATCGTGAAAAATGTGTTAAAGCACGTTATTTGAGGTTGAAATCGAACAGGTTGATTCTGAAATGAGCTCGGACGCGTGATTGAAAAACAAGGAGGAAAAGAAATAGGGTCCGGTATGACTTTCGAGCAGTGAAAATGAAGTGTATAAATACACGGTTTTCGGGATTTAGGGATCCGGAACAAAATTCTCCGGAAATCACATAGAAAGTTCCTCGGGTCAGATAAAGCGGTCACGCAAAGTTTGAGCACCAACGGAAGACATTTGGGGGTGCGGTGTGCCCTAACAAAAGCATTCGCGAAACTCGGATTATCGTGAAAAATGTGTTAAAGCACGTTATTTGAGGTTGAAATCGAACAGGTTGATTCTGAAATGAGCTCGGACGCGTGATTGAAAAACAAAGAGAAAAAGAAACAGGGTCCGGTACGACCTTCCGAGCATTTGAAATTGAAGTGTATAATACACGGTTTTCGGGATTCGGGTTCCCGGAACAAAATTCTCGGAAATCACGAGAGAAAGTTCCTCGGGTTAGATAAAGCGGCCACGCAATGTTTGAGCACCAACGGAAGTCATTTGGGGGTGCCGGTGTGCCACAAACCAAAGATTCGTTAGAAACTCGAATTATCGTGAAAAATGTGTTAAAGCACGTTATTTGAGGCTGAAATTGAACATGTTGATTCCTGAAATGAGCTCGGACGCGTGATTGAAAAAAAGGAGAAAAAAAGAAACAGGTCGGTATGACTTTCCGAACGGTGAAATTGAAGTGTATAAATACACGGTTTTTCGGGATTAGGGATCCGGAATAAAATTCTCCGGAAATCACATAGAAAGTTCCTCGGGTCAGATTAAGCGGCCACGCAAAGTTTGAGCACCAACGGAAGACATTTGGGGGTGTCGGTGTGCCACAAACCAAGATTCGCGAAACTTCGGATTATCGTGAAAAATGTGTTAAAACTCGTTATTTGAGGTGAAATCGAACAAAGTTGATTCTGAAATGAGCTCGGACGTGTGATTGAAAAACGAGGAGAAATAGAAACGATTGTCGGTATGACCTTCCGAGCGGTGAAATTGAAGTGTATAATACACGAGTTTTCGGGATTCGGGGTCCGGAACAAAATTCGCCGGATATCACGAGAGAAAGTTCCTCGGGTCGAGATAAAGCGGCCACGCAAAGTTTGAGCACCAACGGAAGACATTTGGGTGTCGGTGTGCCACAAACCAAGATTCGCGAAACTCGGATTATCGTGAAAAATGTGTTAAAGCTCGTTATTTGAGGTTGAAATCGAACAGGTTGATTCTGAAATGAGCTCGGACGCGTGATTGAAAAACAAGGCGAAATAGAAACGGGGTCCGGTATGACCTTCGAGCAATTTGAAATTGAAGTGTATAATACACGGTTTTCGGGATTCCGGGGTCCCGGAATAAAATTCTCCGGAAATCACAAAGAAAGTTCTTCGGGTCCGTTAAAGAGGCCACGCAAAGTTTGAGGACCAACGGAAGACATTTCGGGGTGCCGGTGTGCCACAAACCAGCATTCGCCGAAACTCGGATTATCGTGAAAAATGTGTTAAAGCTCGTTATTTGAGGTTGAAATCGAACAGGTTGATTTCTGAAATTGAACAGGTTGATTCCTTAAATGAGCTCGGATGCGTGATTGAAAAACAGGGAGAAAAATAAATAGGGTCCGGTACGACCTTCCGAACGGCTTAAATTGAAGTGTATAATACACGGTTTTTTGGGATTCCGGGGTCCCGGAACAAAATTCTCCGGAAATCACATAGAAAGTTCTTCGGGTCGGATAAAGCGGCCACGCAAAGTTTGAGCACCAAAGGAAGACATTTGGGGGTGCAGGTGTGCCACAAACCAAGATTCGCGAAACTCGGATTATCGTAAAAAATGTGTTAAAACTCGTTATTTGAGGTGAAATCGAAAAAGGTTGATTCTGAAATGAGCTCGGACGCGTCTTGAAAAACGAGGAGAAAAATAAACGGGTCAGACGACCTTCCGAGCGGTGAAATTGAAGTGTATAATACACGGTTTTCGGGATTCGGGGTCCGGAACAAAATTCTCGGAAATCACATAGAAAGTTCTTGGTCGGATAAAGCGGCCACGCAAAGTTTGAGCACCAAAGGAAGACATTTGGGGGTGCGGTGTGCCCAAACCAAAGCATTCGCGAAACTCGGATTATCGTAAAAAATGTGTTAAAACTCGTTATTTGAGGTGAAATCGAAACAGGTTGATTCCTTAAATGAGCTTGGACGCGTGATTGAAAAACGGGAGAAAAAGAAACGGGGTCGGTATGACCTTCTAAACGAGTTTGAAATTGAAGTGTATAATACACGGTTTTTCGGGATTCCGGGGTTCTTGAACAAAATTCTCCGGAAATCACAGAGAAAGTTCTTCGGGTCCGATAAAGAGGCCACGCAAAGTTTGAGCACCAACGGAAGACATTTGGGGGTGCCGGTGTGCCACAAACCAGCATTCGCCGAAACTCGGATTATCGTGAAAAATGTGTTAAAGCTCGTTATTTGAGGTGAAATCGAACAGGTTGATTCCAGAAATGAGCTCGGACGCGTGATTGAAAAACCGGGGCGAAATAGAAACGAGGGTCCGATATGACCTTCCGAACGGTGAAATTGAAGTGTATTAATACACGGTTTTTCGGGATTCGGGGTCCCGGAACAAAATTCTCCGGAAATCACAGAGAATGTTCTTCGGGTCCGATAAAGAGGCCACACAAAGTTTGAGCACCAACGGAAGACATTTGGGGTGCCGGTGTGCCACAAACCAGCATTCGCCGAAACTCGGATTATCGTGAAAAATGTGTTAAAGCTCGTTATTTGAGGTTGAAATCGAACAGGTTGATACGAAATCGAACGGGTTGATTCCTTAAATGAGCTCGGACGCGTGATTGAAAAAAAAAGGAGAAAAAAAAAACGGGGTCCGGTACGACCTTCCGAACGGCTGAAATTGAAGTGTATAATACACGGTTTTTCGGGATTCCGGGGTCTCGGAACAAAATTTTCCGGAAATCACAGAAAAGTTTCTCGGGTCAGATAAAGCGGCCACGCAAAGTTTGAGCACCAACGGAAGACATTTGGGGGTGTCGGTGTGCCACAAACCAGCATTCGCCGAAACTCGGATTATCGTGAAAAATGTGTTAAAGCTCGTTATTTGAGGCTGAAATCGAACAGGTTGATTCCTGAAATGAGCTCGGACGCGTGATTGAAAAACCGGGCGAAATAGAAACAGGGTCCGATATGACCTTCCGAACGGCTGAAATTGAAGTGTATAATACACGGTTTTTCGGGATTCGGGGTCCGGAACAAAATTCTCGGAAATCACGAGAGAATGTTCTTGGTCCGATAAAGAGGCCACACAAAGTTTGAGCACCAACGGAAGACATTTGGGGGTGCGGTGTGCCACTAACGGCATTCGCGAAACTCGGATTATCGTGAAAAATGTGTTAAAGCACGTTATTTGAGGTTGAAATCGAACAGGTTGATTCTGAAATGAGCTCGGACGCGTGATTGAAAAACAAGGAGAAAAGAAACAGGTCGGTAGGACCTTCGAGCAGTGAAATTGAAGTGTATAATACACGGTTTTTCGGGATTCAGGGGTCCGGAACAAAATTCTCGAAATCACATAGAAAGTTCCTCGGGTCGATAAAGCGGCCACGCAAAGTTTGAGCACCAACGGAAGACATTTGGGGGTGCCAATGTGCCACAAACCGACATTCGCGAAACTCGGATTATCGTGAAAAATGTGTTAAAGCACGTTATTTGAGGTTGAAATCGAACAGGTTGATTCTGAAATGAGCTCGGACGCGTGATTGAAAAACAAGGAGGAAAAGAAATAGGGTCCGGTATGACTTTCCGACAGTGAAAATGAAGTGTATAAATACACGGTTTTCGGGATTCGGGATCCGGAACAAAATTCTCGAAATCACATAGAAAGTTCCTCGGGTCAGATAAAGCGGTCACGCAAAGTTTGAGCACCAACGGAAGACATTTGGGGTGTGCGGTGTGCCACTAACCAAAGATTCGCGAAACTCGGATTATCGTGAAAAATGTGTTAAAGCACGTTATTTGAGGTTGAAATCGAACAGGTTGATTCTGAAATGAGCTCGGACGCGTGATTGAAAAACAAAGAGAAAAAGAAACAGGTCCGTACGACCTTCGAACATTTGAAATTGAAGTGTATAATACACGGTTTTTCGGGATTCCGGGGTCCCGGAACAAAATTCTCCGGAAATCACAGAGAAAGTTCCTCGGGTTAGATAAAGCGGCCACGCAATGTTTGAGCACCAACGGAAGTCATTTGGGGGTGCCGGTGTGCCACAAACCAGCATTCGCCGAAACTCGAATTATCGTGAAAAATGTGTTAAAGCACGTTATTTGAGGCTGAAATTGAACATGTTGATTCCTGAAATGAGCTCGGACGCGTGATTGAAAAAAAAGGAGAAAAAGAAACAGGGTCCGGTATGACTTTCCGAACGGCTGAAATTGAAGTGTATAAATACACGGTTTTTCGGGATTCCGGGATCCCGGAATAAAATTCTCCGGAAATCACATAGAAAGTTCCTCGGGTCAGATTAAGCGGCCACGCAAAGTTTGAGCACCAACGGAAGACATTTGGGGGTGTCGGTGTGCCACAAACCAGCATTCGCCGAAACTCGGATTATCGTGAAAAATGTGTTAAAACTCGTTATTTGAGGCTGAAATCGAACAGGTTGATTCCTGAAATGAGCTCGGACGCGTGATTGAAAAACAGGGAGAAATAGAAACAGTGTCCGGTATGACCTTCCGAACGGCTGAAATTGAAGTGTATAATACACGAGTTTTCAGGATTCCGGGGTCCCGGAACAAAATTCGCCGGATATCACAGAGAAAGTTCCTCGGGTCAGATAAAGCGGCCACGCAAAGTTTGAGCACCAACGGAAGACATTTGGGGGTGTGCGGTGTGCCTGACAAAACCAGATTCGCCGAAACTCGGATTATCGTGAAAAATGTGTTAAAGCTCGTTATTTGAGGTTGAAATCGAACAGGTTGATTCCTGAAATGAGCTCGGACGCGTGATTGAAAAACAGGGCGAAATAGAAACAGGGTCCGGTATGACCTTCCGAACGGCTGAAATTGAAGTGTATAATACACGGTTTTTCGGGATTCCGGGGTCCCGGAATAAAATTCTCCGGAAATCACAAAGAAAGTTCTTCGGGTCCGTTAAAGAGGCCACGCAAAGTTTGAGGACCAACGGAAGACATTTCGGGGTGCCGGTGTGCCACAAACCAGCATTCGCCGAAACTCGGATTATCGTGAAAAATGTGTTAAAGCTCGTTATTTGAGGTTGAAATCGAACAGGTTGATTTCTGAAATTGAACAGGTTGATTCCTTAAATGAGCTCGGATGCGTGATTGAAAAACAGGGAGAAAAATAAATAGGGTCCGGTACGACCTTCCGAACGGCTTAAATTGAAGTGTATAATACACGGTTTTTTGGGATTCCGGGGTCCCGGAACAAAATTCTCCGGAAATCACATAGAAAGTTCTTCGGGTCAGATAAAGCGGCCACGCAAAGTTTGAGCACCAAAGGAAGACATTTGGGGGTGCCGGTGTGCCACAAACCAGCATTCGCCGAAACTCGGATTATCGTAAAAAATGTGTTAAAACTCGTTATTTGAGGCTGAAATCGAACAGGTTGATTCCTGAAATGAGCTCGGACGCGTTACTGAAAAACAGGGAGAAAAATAAACAGGGTCCGGTACGACCTTCCGAGCGGCTGAAATTGAAGTGTATAATACACGGTTTTCGGGATTAGGGGTCCGGAACAAAATTCTCGGAAATCACATAGAAAGTTCTTGGGTCGGATAAAGCGGCCACGCAAAGTTTGAGCACCAAAGGAAGACATTTGGGGGTGCCGGTGTGCCACAAACCAAAGACATTCGCGAAACTCGGATTATCGTAAAAAATGTGTTAAAACTCGTTATTTGAGGCTGAAATCGAACAGGTTGATTCCTTAAATGAGCTTGGACGCGTGATTGAAAAACGGGGAGAAAAAGAAACAGGGTCCGGTATGACCTTCCGAACGGCTGAAATTGAAGTGTATAATACACGGTTTTTCGGGATTCCGGGGTTCTTGAACAAAATTCTCCGGAAATCACAGAGAAAGTTCTTCGGGTCCGATAAAGAGGCCACGCAAAGTTTGAGCACCAACGGAAGACTTTTGGGGGTGCCGGTGTGCCACAAACCAGCATTCGCCGAAACTCGGATTATCGTGAAAAATGTGTTAAAGCTCGTTATTTGAGGCTGAAATCGAACAGGTTGATTCCTGAAATGAGCTCGGACGCGTGATTGAAAAACCGGGCGAAATAGAAACAGGGTCCGATATGACCTTCCGAACGGCTGAAATTGAAGTGTATAATACACGGTTTTTCGGGATTCCGGGGTCCCGGAACAAAATTCTCCGGAAATCACAGAGAATGTTCTTCGGGTCCGATAAAGAGGCCACACAAAGTTTGAGCACCAACGGAAGACATTTGGGGTGCCGGTGTGCCACAAACCAGCATTCGCCGAAACTCGGATTATCGTGAAAAATGTGTTAAAGCTCGTTATTTGAGGTTGAAATCGAACAGGTTGATACCTGAAATCGAACAGGTTGATTCCTTAAATGAGCTCGGACGCGTGATTGAAAAAAAGGGAGAAAAATAAACAGGGTCCGGTACGACCTTCCGAACGGCTGAAATTGAAGTGTATAATACACGGTTTTTCGGGATTCCGGGGTCCCGGAACAAAATTTTCCGGAAATCACAGAAAAGTTTCTCGGGTCAGATAAAGCGGCCACGCAAAGTTTGAGCACCAACGGAAGACATTTGGGGGTGTCGGTGTGCCACAAACCAAAGATTCGCGAAACTCGGATTATCGTGAAAAATGTGTTAAAGCTCGTTATTTGAGGTGAAATCGAACAGGTTGATTCCTGAAATCGAACAGGTTGATTCCTGAAATGAGCTCGGACGCGTGATTGAAAAACGAGGAGAAAAAGAAACGGTCCAGTCACGACCTTCCGAACGGTGAAATTGAAATGTATAATACGGTTTTTCGGGATTCGGAGGTCCCGGAACAAAATTCTCCGGAAATCACAGAGAAAGTTCCTCGGGTCAGATAAAGCGGCCACGCAAAGTTTGAGCACCAACGGAAGACATTTGGGGGTGCCGGTGTGCCACAAACCAAAGATTCGCGAAACTCGGATTATCGTGAAAAATGTGTTAAAGCACGTTATTTGAGGCTGAAATCGAACATGTTGATTCCTGAAATGAGCTCGGACGCGTGATTGAAAAACAAGGAGAAAAAAAAACAGGTCCGGTATGACTTTCGAGAACAATTTGAAATTGAAGTGTATAAATACACGGTTTTCGGGATTAGGGATCCCCGGAACAAAATTCTCCGGAAATCACATAGAAAGTTCCTCGGGTCAGATAAAGCGGCCACGCAAAGTTTGAGCACCAACGGAAGACATTTGGGGGTGCGGTGTGCCACAAACCAACATTCGCAGAAACTCGGATTATCGTGAAAAATGTGTTAAAGCTCGTTATTTGAGGTAGAAATCGAACAGGTTGATTCCTGAAATAAGGTCGGACGCGTGATTGAAAAACAGGAGAAATAGAAACGGGTCGGTATGACCTTCCGAACGAAATTTGAAATTGAAGTGTATAAATACACGGTTTTCGGATTCAGGGATCCGGAACAAAATTCTCGGAAATCACATAGAAAGTTCCTCGGGTCAGATAAAGCGGCCACGCAAAGTTTGAGCACCAACGGAAGACATTTGGGGGTGCGGTGTGCCACAAACCAAAGATTCGCGAAACTCGGATTATCGTGAAAAATGTGTAAAAGCTCGTTATTTGATTTGAAATCGAACAGGTTGATTCTGAAATGAGCTCGGACGCGTGATTGAAAACGAGGGGAGAAATAGAAACAGTGCAGTATGACCTTCCGAGCATTTGAAATTGAAGTGTATAATACACGGTTTTCGGGATTCGGGGGTCCGGAACAAAATTCTCGGAAATCTTGAGAAAGTTCTTGGTCCGATAAAGAGGCCACGCAAAGTTTGAGCACCAACGGAAGACATTTGGGGGTGCGGTGTGCCACAAACCAACATTCGCCAAAACTCGGATTATCGTGAAAAATGTGTTAAAGCACGTTATTTGAGGTGAAATTGAACATGTTGATTCTGAAATGAGCTCGGACGCGTGATTGAAAAATAGGGAGAAAAAGAAACGGTCCGGTATGACTTTCCGAACGGTGAAATTGAAGTGTATAAATACACGGTTTTCGGGATTCGGGATCCGGAATAAAATTCTCGGAAATCACATAGAAAGTTCCTCGGGTCAGATTAAGCGGCCACGCAAAGTTTGAGCACCAACGGAAGACATTTGGGGGTGCCGGTGTGCCCAAACCAGCATTCGCCGAAACTCGGATTATCGTGAAAAATGTGTTAAAACTCGTTATTTGAGGTGAAATCGAAGAACAGGTTGATTCTGAAATGAGCTCGGACGCGTGATTGAAAAACGAGGAGAAATAGAAACGGTCCGGTATGACCTTCGAGAACGGTGAAATTGAAGTGTATAATACCTAGTTTTTCGGGATTAGGGGTCCGGAATAAAATTCTCGGAAATCACAAAGAAAGTTCTTCGGGTCCGATAAAGAGGCCACGCAAAGTTTGAGGACCAACGGAAGACATTTCGGGGTGCCGGTGTGCCAAACAAAGCATTCGCCGAAACTCGGATTATCGTGAAAAATGTGTTAAAGCTCGTTATTTGAGGTTGAAATCGAACAGTTGATTTACGAAATCGAACAGGTTGATTCCTTAAATGAGCTCGGATGCGTGATTGAAAACGGGAGAAAAATAAACGTGGTCCGTCACGACCTTCCGAACGGCTTAAATTGAAGTGTATAATACACGGTTTTGGGATTAGGGGTCCCGGAACAAAATTCTCCGGAAATCACATAGAAAGTTCTTCGGGTCAGATAAAGCGGCCACGCAAAGTTTGAGCACCAAAGGAAGAAATTTGGGGGTGCCGGTGTGCCACAAACCAGCATTCGTTGAAACTCGGATTATCGTAAAAAATGTGTTAAAACTCGTTATTTGAGGCTGAAATCGAACAGGTTGATTCCTGAAATGAGCTCGGACGCGTGACCCAAAAAAAAAAAACAGGAGAAAAATAAACAGGTCCGATTACGACCTTCCGAAGCGGTGAAATTGAAGTGTATAATACACGGTTTTTCGGGATTACGGGGTCCGGAACAAAATTCTCCGGAAATCACATAGAAAGTTCTTGGTCGAGATAAAGCGGCCACGCAAAGTTTGAGCACCAAAGGAAGACATTTGGGGGTGCCGGTGTGCCACAAACCAGCATTCGCCGAAACTCGGATTATCGTAAAAAATGTGTTAAAACTCGTTATTTGATGCTGAAATCGAACAGGTTGATTCCTTAAATGAGCTTGGACGCGTGATTGAAAAACGGGGAGAAAAAGAAACAGGGTCCGGTATGACCTTCCGAACGGCTGAAATTGAAGTGTATAATACACGGTTTTTCGGGATTAGGGGTTCTTGAACAAAATTCTCGGAAATCACATAGTAAGTTCCTCGAGTCGGATAAAGCGGCCACGCAAAGTTTGAGCACCAACGGAAGACATTTGGGGGTGCGGTGTACCAAACCAAAGATTCGCCGAAACTCGGATTATCGTGAAAAATGTGTTAAAGCTCGTTATTTGAGGTTGAAATCGAACAGGTTGATTTCTGAAATCGAACAGGTTGATTCCTTAAATGAGCTCGGATGCGTGATTGAAAAACAGGGAGAAAAATAAACAGGGTCCGGTACGACCTTCCGAACGGCTTAAATTGAAGTGTATAATACACGGTTTTTTGGGATTCCGGGGTCCCGGAACAAAATTCTCCGGAAATCACATAGAAAGTTCTTCGGGTCAGATAAAGCGGCCACGCAAAGTTTGAGCACCAAAGGAAGACATTTGGGGGTGCCGGTGTGCCACAAACCAGCATTCGCCGAAACTCGGATTATCGTAAAAAATGTGTTAAAACTCGTTATTTGAGGCTGAAATCGAACAGGTTGATTCCTGAAATGAGCTCGGATGCGTGACTGAAAAACAGGGAGAAAAATAAACAGGGTCCGATACGACCTTCCGAGCGGCTGAAATTGAAGTGTATAATACACGGTTTTTCGGGATTCCGGGGTCCCGGAACAAAATTCTCCGGAAATCACATAGAAAGTTCTTCGGGTCAGATAAAGCGGCCACGCAAAGTTTGAGCACCAAAGGAAGACATTTGGGGGTGCCGGTGTGCCACAAACCCGCATTCGCCGAAACTCGGATTATCGTAAAAAATGTGTTAAAACTCGTTATTTGAGGCTGAAATCGAACAGGTTGATTCCTTAAATGAGCTTGGACGCGTGATTGAAAAACGGGGAGAAAAAGAAACAGGGTCCGGTATGACCTTCCGAACGGCTGAAATTGAAGTGTATAATACACGGTTTTTCGGGATTCCGGGGTTCTTGAACAAAATTCTCCGGAAATCACATAGTAAGTTCCTCGAGTCAGATAAAGCGGCCACGCAAAGTTTGAGCACCAACGGAAGACATTTAGGGGTGCCGGTGTGCCACAAACCAGCATTCGCCGAAACTCGGATTATCGTGAAAAATGTGTTAAAGCTCGTTATTTGAGGCTGAAATCGAACAGGTTGATTCCTGAAATGAGCTCGGACGCGTGATTGAAAAACAGGGCGAAATAGAAACAGGTCGGTATGACCTTCGACAGTGAAATTGAAGTGTATAATACACGGTTTTCGGGATTAGGGGTTCTTGAACAAAATTCTCGGAAATCACATAGTAAGTTCCACGAGTGGATAAAGCGGCCACGCAAAGTTTGAGCACCAACGGAAGACATTTGGGGGTGCCGGTGTGCCACAAACCAGCATTCGCCGAAACTCGGATTATCGTGAAAAATGTGTTAAAGCTCGTTATTTGAGGCTGAAATCGAACAGGTTGATTCCTGAAATTGAAAAGATTGATTCCTTAAATGAGCTCGGACGCGTGATTGAAAAACAGGGAGAAAAAGAAACAGGGTCCGATACGACCTTCCGAACGGCTGAAATTGAAGTGTATAATACACGGTTTTTCGGGATTCCGGGGTCCCGGAACAAAATTCTCCGGAAATCACATAGAAAGTTCCTCGGGTCAGATAAAGCGGTCACGCAAAGTTTGAGCACCAACGGAAGACATTTGGGGGTGCCGGTGTGCCAAAAACCAGCATTCGCCGAAACTCGGATTATCGTGAAAAATGTGTTAAAATTTGAGGCTGAAATCGAACAGGTTGATTCCTGAAATGAGCTCGGACGCGTGATTGAAAAACAGGTAGAAAAAGAAATAGGGTCCGGTACGACCTTCCAAACGGCTGAAATTGAAGTGTATAATACACGGTTTTTCGGGATTCCGGGGTCCCGGAACAAAATTCTCCGGAAATTTCAGAGAAAGGTCCTCGGGTCAGATAAAGCGGCCACGCAAAGTTTGAGCACCAACGGAAGACATTTGGGCGTGCCGGTGTGCCACAAAACCAGCATTCGCCGAAACTCGAATTATTGTGAAAAATGTGTTAAAGCTCGTTATTTGAAGCTGAATCGACAGGTTAATTCTGAAATGAGCTCGGACGCGTGATTGAAAAACGGGGAGAAAAAGCGGGTCGGTACGACCTTGAGCGGCTGAAATTGAAGTGTATAATACACGGTTTTTCGGGATTCCGGGGTCCCGGAACAAAATTCGCCGGATATCACAGAGAAAGTTCCTCGGGTCAGATAAAGCGGCCACGCAAAGTTTGAGCACCAACGGAAGACATTTGGGGGTGCCGGTGTGCCACAAACCAGCATTCGCCGAAACTCGGATTATCGTGAAAAATGTGTTAAAACTCGTTATTTGAGGCTGAAATCGAACAAGTTGATTCCTAAAATGAGCTCGGACGCGTGATTGAAAAATAGGGAGAAAAAGAAACAGGGTCCGGTACGACCTTCTAAACGGCTGAAATAGAAGTGCATACTACACGGTTTTTCGGGATTACGGGGTCCCGGAACAAAATTCTCCGGAAATCACATAGAAAGTTCCTCGGGTCAGATAAAGCGGCCACGCAAAGTTTGAGCACCAACGGAAGACATTTGGGGGTGCCGGTGTGCCACAAACCAACATTCGCCGAAACTCGGATTATCGTGAAAAATGTGTTAAAGCTCGTTATTTGAGACTGAAATCGAACAGGTTGATTCCTGAAATGAGCTCGGACGCGTGATTGAAAAACAAGGAGAAAAAGAAACAGGGTCCGGTATGACCTTCCGAACGGCTGAAATTGAAGTGTATAATACACGGTTTTTCGGGATTCCGGAACAAAATTTTCCGGAAATCACAGAAAAGTTTCTCGGGTCAGATAAAGCGGCCACGCAAAGTTTGAGCACCAACGGAAGAAATTTGGGGGTGCCGGTGTGCCACATACCAATATTCGCCGAAACTCGGATTATCGTGAAAATGTGTTAAAGCTCGTTATTTGAGGCTGAAATCGAACAGGCTGATTCCTGAAATCGAACAGGTTGATTCCTTAAATGAGCTCGGACGCGTGATTGAAAAACGGGGAGAAAAAAAAACGGCGCGTACGACCTTCGAGCTAGTGAAATTGAAGTGTATAATACACGGTTTTTCGGGATTCTGGGGTTCTGGAGCAAAATTCTCCGGAAATCACATAGTAAGTTCCTCGAGTCTGATAAAGCGGCCACGCAAAGTTTGAGCACCAACGGAAGACATTTGGGGGTCTTAGGTGTGACCAAACGGATTCGCGAAACTCGGATTATCGTGAAAAATGTGTTAAAACTCGTTATGTGAGGATGAAATCGAACAGTGATTCTAAATCGAACAAGTTGACTCTGAAATGAGCTCGGACGCGTGATTGAAAAACGGAGGAAAAAAAAACGGGTCGGTACGACCTTCCGAACGGCTGAAATTGAAGTGTATAATACACGGTTTTTCGGGATTCCGGGGTCCCGGAACAAAATTCTCCGGTAATCACATAGAAAGTTCCTCGGGTCAGATAAAGCGGCCAAGCAGAGTTTGAGCACCAACGGATGACATTTGGGGGTGCCGGTGTGCCATAAACCAGCATTCGCCGAAACTCGGATTTTCGTGAAAAAAAATGTTAAAACTCGTTATTTGAGGCTGAAATCGAACAAGTTGATTCCTAAAATGAGCTCGGACGCGTGATTGAAAAACAGGGAGAAAAAGAAACAGGGTCCGGTACGACCTTCTAAACGGCTGAAATTGAAGTGCATACTACACGGTTTTTCGGGATTACGGGGTCCCGGAACAAAATTCTCCGGAAATCACAGAGAAAGTTCCTCGGGTCAGATAAAGCGGCCACGCAAAGTTTGAGCACCAACGGAAGACATTTGGGGGTGCCGGTGTGCCACAAACCAGCATTCGCCGAAACTCGGATTATCGTGAAAAATGTGTTTAAGCTCGTTATTTGAGACTGAAATCGAACAGGTTGATTCCTGAAATGAGCTCGAACGCGTGATTGAAAAACAAGGAGAAAAAACAGGTCCGGTATGACCTTCGAGCAATTTGAAATTGAAGTGTATAATACACGGTTTTTCGGGATTCCGGGGTCCCGGAACAAAATTCTCCGAAAATCACAGAGTAAGTTCCTCGGGTCAGATAAAGCGGCCACGCAAAGTTTGAGCACCAACGGAAGACATTTGGGGGTGCCGGTGTGCCACAAACCAGCATTCGCCGAAACTCGGATTATCGTGAAAAATGTGTTAAAACTCGTTATGTGAGGATGAAATCGAGCAGTGATTCTATGTCGAACGGGTTGATTCCTGAAATGAGCTCGGACGCGTGATTGAAAAACTGGGAGAAAAAAAACAGGGTCGATACGACCTTCCGAACGGTGAAATTGAAGTGTATAATACACGGTTTTTCGGGATTCGGGGTCCCGGAACAAAATTCTCGGAAATCACGAGAAAAGTTTCTCGGGTCGAGATAAAGCGGCCACGCAATGTTTGAGCACTAACGGAAGAAATTTGGGGGGGGTGCCGGTGCCCAAAAGATTCGCCGAAACTCGGATTATCGTGAAAAATGTGTTAAAGCTCGTTATTTGAGGTTGAAATCGAACACGAGGTTGATTCGAAATCGAACAGGTTGATTCCTTAAATGAGCTCGGACGCGTGATTGAAAAACGGGGAGAAAAAGAAGTGGCGGTACGACCTTCCGAGCGGTGAAATTGAAGTGTATAATAGACGGTTTCGGGATTAGGGGTTCCGGAGCAAAATTCTCGGAAATCACATAGTAAGTTCCTCGAGTCGATAAAGCGGCCACGCAAAGTTTGAGCACCAACGGAAGACATTTGGGGGTGCCGGTGTGCACAAACCCGGCATTCCGAAACTCGGATTATCGTGAAAAATGTGTTAAAGCTCGTTATTTGAGGCTGAAATCGAACAGGTTGATTCCTGAAATTGAAAAGGTTGATTCCTTAAATGAGCTCGGACGCGTGATTGAAAAACAGGGAGAAAAAGAAACAGGGTCCGATACGACCTTCCGAACGGCTGAAATTGAAGTGTATAATACACGGTTTTTCGGGATTAGGGGTCCGAACAAAATTCTCGGAAATCACATAGAAAGTTCCTCGGGTCAGATAAAGCGGCCACGCAAAGTTTGAGCACCAACGGAAGACATTTGGGGGTGCCGGTGTGCCAAACCGACATTCGCAGAAACTCGAATTATTGTGAAAAATGTGTTAAAGCTCGTTATTTGAAGGTAGAAATCGAACAAGGTTAACTCTGAAATGAGCTCAGACGCGTGATTGAAAAACAGGGAGAAAAAGAAACAGGGTCCGGTACGACCTTCCGAACGGCTGAAATTGAAGTGTATAATACACGGTTTTTCGGGATTCCGAGGTCCCGGAACAAAATTCGCCGGATATCACAGAGAAAGTTCCTCGGGTCAGATAAAGCGGCCACGCAGAGTTTGAGCACCAACGGATGACATTTGGGGGTGCCGGTGTGCCACATACCAACATTCGCCCAAACTTGGATTTTCGTGAAAAAAAATGTTAGAACTCGTTATTTGAGGCTGAAATCGAACAAGTTGATTCCTAAAATGAGCTCGGACGCGTGATTGAAAAACAGGGAGAAAAAGAAATAGGGTCCGGTATGACCTTCTAAACGGCTGAAATTGAAGTGCATACTACACGGTTTTTCGGGATTACGGGGTCCCGGAACAAAATTTTCCGGAAATCACAGAGAAAGTTCCTCGGGTCAGATAAAGCGGCCACGCAAAGTTTGAGCACCAACGGAAGACATTTGGGGGTGCCGATGTGCCACAAACCAACATTCGCCGAAACTCGGATTATCGTGAAAAATGTGTTTAAGCTCGTTATTTGAGACTGAAATCGAACAGGTTGATTCCTGAAATGAGCTCGGACGCGTGATTGAAAAACAAGGAGAAAAAGAAACAGGGTCCGGTATGACCTTCCGAACGGCTGAAATTGAAGTGTATAATACACTGTTTTTCGGGATTCCGGGGTCCCGGAACAAAATTCTCCGAAAATCACAGAGTAAGTTCCTCGGGTCAGATAAAGCGGCCACGCAAAGTTTGAGCACCAACGGAAGACATTTGGGGGTGCCGGTGTGCCACAAACCAGCATTCGCCGAAACTCGGATTATCGTGAAAAATGTGTTAAAACTCGTTATGTGAGGATGAAATCGAGCAGTGATTCCTAATCCAAAAAGGTTGATTCCTTAAATGAGCTCGGACGCGTGATTGAAAAACGGGGAGAAAAAGAAACGAGGGTCGGTACGACCTTCCGAGCAGTGAAATTGAAGTGTATAATACACGGTTTTCGGGATCCGGGGTCCCGGAACAAAATTCTCCGGTAATCACATAGAAAGTTCCTCGGGTCAGATAAAGCGGCCACGCAAAGTTTGAGCACCAATGGAAGACATTTGGGGGTGCCGGTGTGCCACAAACCAGCATTCGCCGAAACTCGAATTATTATGAAAAATGTGTTAAAGCTCGTTATTTGAAGCTGAAATCGAACAGGTTAACTCCTAAAATGAGCTCAGACGCGTGATTGAAAAACAGGGAGAAAAAGCAGGGTCGAGTCGACCTTCCGAGCATTTGAAATTGAAGTGTATAATACACGGTTTTTCGGGATTCGGGGTCCGAACAAAATTCGCGGATATCACGAGAGAAAGTTCCTCGGGTCGAGATAAAGCGGCCAAGCAGAGTTTGAGCACCAACGGATGACATTTGGGGGTGCCGGTGTGCCACAAACCAGCATTCGCCGAAACTCGGATTTTCGGGAAAAAAAATGTTAAAACTCGTTATTTGAGGCTGAAATCGAACAAGTTGATTCCTAAAATGAGCTCGGACGCGTGATTGAAAAACGAGGAGAAAAGAAACGGGGTCCGAGTGCGACCTTCTAAGCGAGTGAAATTGAAGTGCATACTACACGGTTTTTCGGGATTACGGGGTCCCGGAACAAAATTTTCCGGAAATCACAGAGAAAGTTCCTCGGGTCAGATAAAGCGGCCACGCAAAGTTTGAGCACCAACGGAAGACATTTGGGGGTGCCGATGTGCCACAAACCAACATTCGCCGAAACTCGGATTATCGTGAAAAATGTGTTTAAGCTCGTTATTTGAGGCCCGAAATCGAACAGGTTGATTCTGAAATGAGCTCGGACGCGTGATTGAAAAACAAAGAGAAAAAGAAACGGGTCGGTATGACCTTCCGAGCAACGGGTGAAATTGAAGTGTATAATACACGGTTTTTCGGGATTCCGGGGTCCCGGAACAAAATTCTCGAAAATCACAGAGTAAGTTCCTCGGGTCAGATAAAGCGGCCACGCAAAGTTTGAGCACCAACGGAAGACATTTGGGGGTGCCGGTGTGCCACAAACCAGCATTCGCCGAAACTCGGATTATCGTGAAAAATGTGTTAAAACTCGTTATGTGAGGATGAAATCGAGAAAGTTGAAATGTCGAACAGGTTGATTCTGAAATGAGCTCGGACGCGCGTGATTGAAAAACGGGAGAAAAAGAAACAGGGTCCGGTACGACCTTCCGAACGGCTGAAATTGAAGTGTATAATACACGATTTTTCGGGATTCCGGGGTCCCGAAACAAAATTCTCCGGAAATCACAGAAAAGTTTCTCGGGTCAGATAAAGCGGCCACGCAAAGTTTGAGCACTAACGGAAGAAATTTGGGGGTGCCGGTGTGCCACAAACCAGTATTCGCCGAAACTCGGATTATCGTGAAAAATGTGTTAAAGCTCGTTATTTGAGGCTGAAATCGAACACGCTGATTCCTGAAATCGAACAGGTTGATTCCATTCCTTAAATGAGCTCGGACGCGTGATTGAAAAACGGGGAGAAAAAGAAACAGGGTCCGGTACGACCTTCCAAACGGCTGAAATTGAAGTGTATAATACACGGTTTTTCGGGATTCCGGGGTTCTGGAACAAAATTATCCGGAAATCACAGAAAAGTTTCTCGGGTCAGATAAAGCGGCCACGCAAAGTTTGAGCACCAACGGAAGAAATTTGGGGGTGCCGGTGTGCCACAAAAACCAGTATTCGCCGAAACTCGGATTATCGTGAAAAATGTGTTAAAGCTCGTTATTTGAGGTTGAAATCGACAGTGATTCACGAAATCGAAAAGGAGTTGATTCCTTAAAATGAGCTCGGACGCGTGATTGAAAAACGGAGAGAAAAAAAAACGAGGGGGCGAGTACGACCTTAAGCATTTGAAATTGAAGTGTATAATACACGGTTTTTCGGGATTCCGGGGTTCTGGAACAAAATTCTCCGGAAATCACATAGTAAGTTCCTCGAGTCAGATGAAGCGGCCACGCAAAGTTTGAGCACCAACGGAAGACATTTGGGGTGCCGGTGTGCTACAAACCAGCATTCGCCGAAACTCGGATTATCGTGAAAAATGTGTTAAAGCTCGTTATTTGAGGCTGAAATCGAACAGGTTGATTCCTAAAATTGAAAAGGTTGATTCCTTAAATGAGCTCGGACGCGTGATTGAAAAACAGGGAGAAAAACGGGGTCCGTCGACCTTCCGAGCAATTGAAATTGAAGTGTATAATACACGGTTTTCGGGATTCGGGGTCCGGAACAAAATTCTCGGAAATCACATAGAAAGTTCCTCGGGTCAGATAAAGCGGCCACGCAAAGTTTGAACACCAACGGAAGACATTTGGGGTGCCGGTGTGCCCAAACCAAAGATTCGCAAAACTCGAATTATTGTGAAAAATGTGTTAAAGCTCGTTATTTGAAGCTGAAATCGAACAGGTTAATTCTGAAATGAGCTCAGACGCGTGATTGAAAAACAGGAGAAAAAAACGGGGGTCGATACGACCTTCCGAACATTTGAAATTGAAGTGTATAATACACGGTTTTCGGGATTACGGGGTCCCGGAACAAAATTCTCCGGATATCACGAGAGAAAGTTCCAAGTCGAGATAAAGCGGCCACGCAAAGTTTGAGCACCAACGGAAGACATTTGGGGGTGCGGTGTGCCAAAACCAAAGATTCGCGAAACTCGGATTATCGTGAAAAATGTGTTAAAACTCGTTATTTGAGGTGAAATCGAAAGGTTAATTCGAAATGAGCTCGGACGCGTGATTGAAAAACGAGGAGAAAAAAAACGGGGTCCAGTACGACCTTCCGAACATTTGAAATTGAAGTGTATAATACACGGTTTTCGGGATTAGGGGTCCGGAACAAAATTCACGGATATCACGAGAGAAAGTTCCTCGAGTCGGATAAAGCGCCCACGCAAAGTTTGAGCACCAACGGATGACATTTGGGGGTGCGGTGTACAAACCAAACCCGCATTCGCCGAAACTCGGATTATCGTGAAAAATGTGTTAAAGCTCGTTATTTGAATTTTGAAATCGAACAAGTTGATTCCTAAAATGAGCTCGGACGCGTGATTGAAAAATAGGGCGAAAAAGAAACAGGGTCCGGTACGACCTTCTAAACGGCTGAAATTGAAGTGCATACTACACGGTTTTTCGGGATTACGGGGTCCCGGAAAAAAATTCTCCGGAAATCACAGAGAAAGTTCCTCGGGTCAGATAAAGCGGCCACGCAAAGTTTGAGCACCAACGGATGACATTTGTGGGTGCCGGTGTGCCACAAACCAACATTCGCCGAAACTCGGATTATCGTGAAAAATGTGTTAAAGCTCGTTATTTGAGACTGAAATCGAACAGGTTGATTCCTGAAATGAGCTCGGACGCGTGATTGAAAAACAAGGAGAAAAAGAAACAGGGTCCGGTATGACCTTCCGAACGGCTGAAATTGAAGTGTATAATACACGGTTTTGGGATTAGGGGTCCGGAACAAAATTCTCCGGAAATCACAGAGAAAGTTTCTCGGGTCGGATAAAGCGGCCACGCAAAGTTTGAGCACCAACGGAAGACATTTGGGGTCGGTGTGCCCAAACCAAAGATTCGCGAAACTCGGATTATCGTGAAAAATGTGTTAAAGCTCGTTATTTGAGACTGAAATCGAACAGGTTGATTCCTTAAATGAGCTCGGACGCGTGATTTAAAAACAAGGAGAAAAAGAAACAGGGTCCGGTATGACCTTCCGAACGGCTGAAATTGAAGTGTATAATACACGGTTTTTCGGGATTCCGGGGTCCCGTAAGAAAATTCTCCGAAAATCACAGAGTAAGTTCCTCGGGTCAGATAAAGTGGCCACGCAAAGTTTGAGCACCAACGGAAGACATTTGGAGATGCCGGTGTGCCACAAACCAGCATTCGCCGAAACTCGGATTTTCGTGAAAAATGTGTTAAAGCTCGTTATTTGAGGCTGAAATCGAACAGGCTGATTCATGTAATCGAACAGGTTGATTTCTGAAATGAGCTCGGACGCGTGATTGAAAAACAGGGAGAAAAAGAAACAGGGTCCGGTACGACCTTGAACAGTGAAATTGAAGTGTATAATACACGGTTTTTCGGGATTCCGGGGTCCCGGAACAAAATTCTCCGGAAATCACAGAAAAGTTTCTCAAGTCAGATAAAGCGGCCACGCAAAGTTTGAGCACCAACGGAAGAAATTTGGGGGTGCCGGTGTGCCACAAACCAGTATTCGCCGAAACTCGGATTATCGTGAAAAATGTGTTAAAGCTCGTTATTTGAGGCTGAAATCGAACACGCTGATTCCTGAAATCGAACAGGTTTATTCCATTCCTTAAATGAGCTCGGACGCGTGATTGAAAAACGGGGATAAAAAGAAACGAGGGGTCAGTACGACCTTAGAGCGGTGAAATTGAAGTGTATAATACACGGTTTCGGGATTCGGGGTCCGGAACAAAATTCTCCTGAAATCACATAGAAAGTTCCTCGGTCAGATAAAGCGGCCACGCAAAGTTTGAACACCAACGGAAGACATTTGGGGTAGCCGGTGTGCCACAAAACCAAAAGATTCGCAAAACTCGAATTATTCGAAAAATGTGTTAAAGCCCGTTATTTGAAGTTGAAATCGAACAGGTTAATTCTGAAATGAGCTCGGACGCGTGATTGAAAAACAGGGAGAAAAAAAACGAGGGTCCGACGACCTTCCGAACGGCTGAAATTGAAGTGTATAATACACGGTTTTCGGGATTCGGGGTCCGGAACAAAATTCGCGGATATCACGAGAGAAAGTTCCTCGAGTCGATAAAGCGGCCACGCAAAGTTTGAGCACCAACGGAAGACATTTGGGGTGCGGTGTGCCTACAAACCGGCGATTCGCCGAAACTCGGATTATCGTGAAACATGTGTTAAAACTCGTTATTTGAGGCTGAAATCGAACAAGTTGATTCCTAAAATGAGCTCGGACGCGTGATTGAAAAACAGGAAGAAAAAGAAACGGTCGATGACGACCTTCTAAACGGTGCAAATTGAAGTGCATACTACGGTTTTTCGGGATTACGGGTCGGAACAAAATTTTCCGGAAATCAGAGAAAGTTCCTCGGGTGTCGATAAAGCGGCCACGCAAAGTTTGAGCACCAACGGAAGACATTTGGGGGGT
This sequence comes from Silene latifolia, assembly GCF_048544455.1. NCBI lineage: Eukaryota > Viridiplantae > Streptophyta > Magnoliopsida > Caryophyllales > Caryophyllaceae > Silene > Silene latifolia. Next base: position 4,260,210 of record NC_133537.1, on the reverse strand, counting down.
GCCGATGTGCCACAAACCAACATTCGTGAAAATGTGTTAAACTTCGGATTATCGTGAAAAATGTGTTTAAGCTCGTTATTT